>NC_139637.1:1153158-1243158 GCF_964638095.1 Poromitra crassiceps | reverse complement strand
ACGTTTTACTTCGTTTCGAACTCAAGCTCTCACTAGTGCCTCAATTCAACCGACCTTGCTGCCGGGAGCACCCACAGGGCGACCCGAAAGGCACCGGTGAACCACGGCCATATGGCAACGTTTATGCCTAACCGAATGACATATTAGAGTGGCAACGATACTACTTTCTTGCCACCGACAGCACCGCGTGCGCGAACTGCGAACCGGACACGTCGAGACTGTAGTACCTGACAAAAGTGTGATGAGAGGACCATGAGGCCGCGGCACACATGTCCTCCACCGACACACCACGCAACAACGCAGAGGATGTCGCAACACCTCGCGTAGAATGCGCCTTGATACCCTCCAGGGGAACCTTGCCCACGGCAGAGTATGCCAACGCGATCGCCTCCACTATCCATTGTGATAAGCGATCCTTGGAAAGGGGTCCGCCCTGGGCCCTTTGCCCAAAGCAGACCAACAGCTGATCTGTAATGCGTAATGAACGCGTCCTGGCCACATAGGCCGAGAGCGCCCTTACGGGGCACAGCATGTGCAAACGTCTCTCCTCACCCGAACTGAACGGCGGGGGACAGAATGCCGATAAGTCTATAACCATAGACCTATAGCTGGCATTAATATTCTTGGGCTGGTACGCCGGGTTAGGTCGCAACGTAACCCTGCGCCCATCGTCCCCAAAAATCATACAGGCCTGCTGCACCGAGAGGGCAATCAGGTCACCGACTCTCTTTCCTGACGATAAGGCCAGCAGCAGCGCGGTCTTTAAGGACAGAACCTTTAAATCGGCGGAGTCCAAGGGCTCAAACAGATGACCACCGCGAAAAAACCCACCACTTGTACGCGTAATGAGTGCGGGTCGAAGCAGCCCTAGCACTCTGAATAGTGTGCACCACATTGTCGGGCAAGCCCTGTGCTAGCAACTGGTCCCGTTCAGGAGCCAGACTGCTAGCTTCCACCTGCCTGGGGAGGGGTGGAACACCTCCCCCTCCGCCTGGGATAGGAGATCGGCCCGCACCGGCAATGCCCAAGGCGGGCCCTGCGCCAGGGAGACCAGGTCCGCAAACCATGTCTGCCTGGGCCAGAACGGATCCACCAGAACGAGCCAGAGACGCTGTTCCTTCACCCTGTCCAACACCTGACGGATCAGGGGGATCGGTGGAAACGCCCCTATGCGTCGTGTCCCAACCGGGGACTGTCCTCCTGGATCGAGAACCACAATGGGCAGTGCGTCGCGCGCTGCGATGCGAAGAGATCAACGCGGGCACGACCGAACCTGGCCCAAATCTGTTCCACCACCTGAGGGTGGAGGCACCACTCCGTATGACGGGGGTAGCCTCGAGACAGCAGGTCGGCGCCGTAATTCAGCCGTCCCGGCAGATAGACCGCCGACACTGACAGGAGACGGGGATACGCCCACAGGTGAATCTCCACCGCTAACCGGTTCAAAGTCTTCGACCGCACACCGCCCTGTTTGTTCAGGTGGGCGATCGCCGCCGTATTGTCTGAGCAAATCAGCACATGGCGTCCATGTATGACTCGCTGGAAGTGAAGCAGAGCGAGGCGAATCGCCTCCAGCTCCAAGACGTTTATGTGGCGACGCTCCTGAGCCTCCCACCGGCCGTTCGCCGACAGAAGCCCGCACACCACACCCCAACCCCAGAGGGAGGCGTCGGTGCAAATCACTAACCTGAGCGGGACCGGGCCCAATCGAGTGCCCCTCGATAGGTAACGGGGGTCTGCCCCTTATGGCCAACGCCTGCGGGCCTGACCTGTCATAGGCACCCTGCGATGACGGTCCCTGGCTGGATCCAAGCGCAACCCGAGGAACCAGATCTGGAACGGACGCATGTGTAGCCTCCCCAGAGGGAGCACATGCAGTGCCGAGGCCATCAGGCCCAACATGACTGTGCACTGGTGCACTGACACCGAGGAGCATAGACTTAATGTCCTCGCTGTCCGCACCGTGCGAGCCTGTCGCTCCCGCGAAAGGCGGGCTCGCATGGCCCGGGAGTTTAGCTCGAGCCCGAGGAAGATCGCCGTCTGCTCTGGGGCGAGGCAGCTCTTTTTCCAGTTCACCAGGAACCCTAAGGTTTGTAGGTGATCGGTCACCACCTTGGTATGTTTCATGGCACCAACCCTCGAGCGGGCCACAATAAGAGCGTCGTCGAGATAAAGGAAGATGCAAACCCCCCTCGCGCGGAGGGAGCCCAAGGCCGTCTCCACGCAAGCCGTGAAGGTTCGCGGGCTCAAAGACATGCCGAAAGGCAAGACACAGAACTCGTAAGCCTTCCCCAGGAAGGAGAACCTCAGGTATTTCCTGTGCCTCTTGACCACGTGGACATGGAAGAACGCATCTTTCAGGTCCACGGAAGTAAAGAAATCCCCCTGTCTCAACGGGAACTTCCTCAGCGTCTTGTTGAGGCGCCGGAGGTCCAGAATTGGACGCATGGAGCCGTCCTTTTTGGGCACGACGAAGTACCTGTGGTAGAAACCCGAGCGCCCCTCTGCCTTGGGAACCGAGCGGATCGCCCCTTGGCGAGGAGCGAAATGACCTCCTTGTGGAGTATGTCCATGGACTCCCCTTCCACGGCCGTATCGTGGGTCCCGTCGAACCTGGGTGGGGCCCTGGCAAATTGCAGGGCGTAACCCTTCTGAAGGGTGCGCCGCAGCCACGGAGACGGGGAACACAGACGCTCCCAGGCCTCGAGCCTGTTGGGCAGAGATGGTCTGTTGTGGCCAAAGGGGGCGGAACCCGTCCCCCTTGGCCCCCTTGAGTATATTGTTGGGCACCGGGGTACCCGGTGCTTTGGTTGGGGAAGAAGAAGGGGGAGGCGGGGCATAAGAGGTTAAGCCCCCCTGCCGGTTTCTTACGCGGGCTCCGCCTACTGACGTGCCCTGTGAGCATGTTGAACCGGCGTAACCCCCCAGCCGTGCAGCTTTCGCCAGCTGGGGGGAGCAAGGAGGCAAGACTCTCTTTCGACCGCCGCATGCGGACTCGTCCGCCCGTGCGGTCCCCAGGAGAGCTCCCGACCAACGATGGGCCCATGGCACCATCGATGGTGGGCTTGTCCCGGGGGCCTCTTGACGGCGGATAAGCGATCCTGGGAGAGCCTCCCTCGGGAGGTGCATGGCTAAGCCGCGGGCCCACCTGGACAAAGAGCAACGCTCTTTCCCGTAGCATGGCCAGGGTGAAGCCTTCGCAGGCCTGGCAGAAATCAGACTTCAACAGGGCGTCAGTAGCATGGTTATGCCTGAGGCAAAACACACACTCCCTGTGGCGGTCCTGACTCGCCAATGTAGCCTCACAGCTAACACAGGCTGTCTCCCCCTGTCTCATGGCTGCCGCCCGGTTCATTGTGCGAGTTACGCTAAGCTAACCCGCCAACAAGCCCCGCCGACTGTACCAGAATTAGCGGGAGTTAACCGTGTAAGCTGACTAACAGTAGCTTGCAACGGTGAAGATGCTGGAGTGCTACAAGCTAGCCGCTAGCTGCACTGAGTCAACTAGCTAACTATCTATCTATTGTTGCTCCAGCCGGAGTAACGCGCGCGCTCTAACACTAGTAGCCGGCGCCTAAGTACCTAGCACACGGAAGCCAACCGCACGGGTGCAAGCTAGCTATCTGTGACAACTGGGCTAATTAGCCTATTGTTCTAGTGCTAACGGTACAAAGCTATTTGCACGTATGCAACCTAGCCTATAAGTTTTGAGTGCAGACCTGAGTCGGCGCTCAAGCCTAACAAACGCTACCCCAGCTGGGGAAAAACGTTTACATGAGCTGCACGGCGGCAGCTAATACAACAGTTAACTGTGAAAAAAGACACCCTTAGCTTTGGATGGCTTGATCCGGCGCCGCTGGTGAAGAGTACAGGATCGGGTCCCCGAAGCCTGATTTATCCCATCCACGCAAACCTCTTGAGGTGGGCAAATCAACCGGAACAAGCCTAGTATCCAAGCTATGTTAAAGAGCGCTGACTTCAGAGCTAACCGCGGAGCTATGAAAACGACGTCCTCACACTGGCTGGAAGAAACGAAGAGTGGCGGACCCTGGGCTGACTGGACGTGACGTAGTCACGTGGGTGAGGTGGGTGGCCCAGTCAGCCCCAGGGGGGCACCACGTCACCTAAGGGGGCGTGGTCGGTTTTAATGTTAAGTAATTTTTGGAGCAAAAATGACAGTCTTCCATAGTGCTGCGTACGCAGCGAACTAGGCACTAGTGAGAGCTTGAGTTCGAAACGAAGTAAAACCAGTCTCTTCACTTGGGGTAGTGGCAGTCTCCCACCGACCGCCCACTCTTAAGATGGCCAGTTTAGTAAAGCTGTTTTCACACCGAGATATTTATTTTTCTCCCTGTCGCTCGATTCAACCCTTTGGAATCGCTCTGTCGCTGTGTTTAAATCGCTCGTCAACAGGCACAATTCCGAGGTCGGTCGGGGAGCGTAATGCACAGGACATACTCCGGAGCTCGGAGAGAGGGAGAGAATTTGTGCACAATTGGCAGCACCTGTGTCGGCCCGCTGATATATGTGGGCGGGGTGCAGCGAGCTTGAGAAACGAAAGAGATCTTCACTGTCAAGAAACAAGCAGCACACAGCTCTAACGTTATACAGGATGAAAACGCACAACACAACTGCGGTTTCCCCCGCTGCAAGAATGAATAAATACTCCGGGGTTACGGCAGCCAATCAGCGTTGAGCGGCTCTGTCTCTGTCGCTCGGACGGCAAGCGATTTTTCTCCCAGGCAAATATAGGCTCGTTTGCATTGACTTTGTATGTAAACGAAAAACTTTAATAGGTCAGTGTGAACGCACCTTAAGAGAGAGAAAGAGAGAGAGAGAGAGAGAGAGAGAGAGAGAGAGAGAGCAACACATTCTCACTCTCAACTTGTCAAATATGTTTGGTCATGACCTCTTAAAGCCCCCCTCCAGTGTATTTTGTCATTTTTAAGATATTTCATGTGTAGCTGTGTTTTTCCTGCTCTGCTAATTAGCCACAGTGTTCCCCAGGGTATTTTGTTGACAAACAACCTTATTTTGAGCTCAAAGTCCTAAAACTAAGCTGGTGTTAAAAACGGGTGATTACGTCAGACATTATGTGAGTGTGACGAGTGACATGTCATAGATAAATGCAGTAAATACCATCTGGCAGGAAAAACAAGCTTTAATTTTCAGCAGCAAAAGTGCCCTCTATGGGTCCAATCCTGCTTTTCTTTTTGCCAGCCAAAATGGCCTAAATGTGGTTGTCTGTTACGTCACGGCCAACTCCCCCCTTTCTCACTCATGCGATTTATTTTTATTTTTATGTGATCATTAGCTAACGCCAGAGCGCGAGTCATTCCTGGGTGCTGGGACAAAGCAAGGCATTGTGGGTAATTGGCTATTGTGGCTAATGCCAGCGGCTAACGTTAGTTACTTTACATGGCAGTAAAATGCCACTGAATGACCAAATTGATATAACTTTTAACCAGTTTGAGTAACACTGTTTCCATACGGACCACCAGCGTTGGTTAGTTGTTTATAACGTGGCTATATTTATAACCTACCTCTGATACACTCTGATATGACGTTTTTCCTCTATGCGGGGAAAAGTGTGATGGTGCCGTTTCCGGTTTATTTTTCCAGTCTGAACCAAATATAGTAGTCTGAACACAGCCAAAGACTATAGTGATACAAGAGGAGACACTCTTCTGCCTCTTTCCTTGTTTTTTCAAATCAAGCAGAATGCCGTTTTGCCAGAAATCCGAGGGAACTAACCTGGATGTTGTGGGAGTTCTATAGAAGTCTAGTGGACTAACCTGCACATTGTGGGAGATCTATAGAAGTCTAGTGGACTAACCTGCACATTGTGGAAGTTCTATAGAAGTCTAGTGGACTAACCTGCACGTTGTGGGAGTTCTATAGAAGTCTAGTGGACTAACCTGCACATTGTGGGAGTTCTATAGAAGTCTAGTGGACTACCCTGCACGTTGTGGTAGTTCTATAGAAGTCTAGTGGACTAAACTGCACATTGTGGGAGATCTATAGAAATCTAGTGGACTAACCCTCAAGGAGGGTGACAAGGAATACAAAATGGCCCACAGTGCTGCTGTGCTGTGAAAACCTGAGAACTATCCGCTTAAATATCTCCTTAATTGTCTGTTTTTAAGTGTTTTACTACTACTACTCCTTCACAGAAGTGAAATTTGTGACAAACCGAATGAGCTCAGGCTCCAGCAACTTTCAGCTATTGCCAGGCCTCAGCAGCCATCCAGCCAGGAGCTTCCATCCTACCACCACCAGGCTCCAGCAGCTGACAGCCAGCTACCACCAGACTCTAGCAGCAGCCATCCAGCTACCGCCAGGCCCAGACCTCAGCACTGAGCTGCAGCTCATCTACCAAGCCAGGCCCAGGCCTCAGCAGCAGCCTAGCTACTACCAAGACTAAGCCAAGGCCATAGCTATTTTTGGTGAGTTTCAGAGTATTAGTGCATTATTGCTGCAGGAGGAGTGAACTTCAATCAACAAAATGGCTGCAATAGGCCCAAGGTGCCTAATCACACAAATTCTAGCCTTGCTAGGAAAAATGTCATCAACTCCAGAAAGCCACAATAACATCAACCTACTGGAGGATCCAAAGTGGCAAATTGAATCATGTGTGTTAGATCACCAGCCAGCTGTAACTAGCAGAATGCTCACTTTGTTATACCTCGGGTGTGTCATTGGTACACCCATGCCCTATAGATATACTGTTGAGTTGGTGTTTGTTTGCTTGTGACATTTTATTCATTGTAGTCTGTCTCATACAGTGGTGCAGTTGGTGCTAATTAACACTTGGCAATTCTTAATTTAGGACTGGTGTGTGAAACAGAGGCGGAAGAGTCCACCCTCATTGGAAGAGAGGGGTAGTGGATTGTGCCAAGTGTGTTTTGGAGTAGAGTGAGATGTATGAAGGTATTATGAGTGTCTTAGAATGTTGATCGGGACATTTGCAATATACGGAATTGGCATCCAGTTAGTCAATGATGCCAATGTACCAAATAATTATATAGAATGAAACCCTTGATCTGTTTGTTCATTTTAATTGACACTAATTGTTTGCTCCGTTTGTGGGAGGGGCTAAGAATATTTAGCTGGCAAACACCCTTGTGTTCCAGTTAAATGTGATCTCTGCGGGGCATGGTGGTGCAGTGGTAAGCGCTGTCGCCTCACAGCTAGAAGGTCCTGGGTTTGATTCCCACCTGGGACACTGTGAGCGCTGAAGGAGTGCGTGCCCGTCCGCATGTCCTCGAGTGCCCACCGGGGTTGTCAAAAGGGCCTTTCTGTGTGGAGTTTGCATGTTCTCCCCATGCCCCCTGGGGGTTTCCTTCATATATGAACCCCACACCAAAACATGCAATATCCTGGTCGCTGAAGTGGCGCCTGTTCGGAGGGAGGGGAACTCATTGGAATAGCGTGATCCTCCCACGTGCTATGTCCTACCGGTGAAGCTTCCCCTGTCAGGTGAAAAGAAGCAGCTGGCTACTGCCCATGTCTCAGAAGAAGCATGGAGCCAGTTGCGGCTCTCCCCAGATCGGCAGAGGGTGGAGCAGCAACCCAACCCGTTCTGACTCCGAGCGCGTAGCATATTGACGCTTTGTCCCGTCCCTTGTGCGTCGCTTGTTAATAACATGGTACCCTTAAGCGACCCATGAAACGACTTGGGCTTTCCGACTAAACTCAATGTAAACCCATGGAAGTCATCTTTGACGCTTTTGGCAACTGCTCCCCCATTAGCCTAACTGCTCCCCCATTAGTCAACTGCTCCCCCATTAGGGTCTGGAGGAGCTAATCTCTCCCAGATCCTAACCCTAAACCTAACCTCTCCCTCCCCCCATGCCTAAACCTAACCTCCCCCAGACCCTAACCCTAACCCTAACCTCTCCCACCCCCCATGCCTAAACCTAACCTCCCCCAGACCCTAACCCTAAACCTAACCTCTCCCACCCCCCACGCCTAAACCTAACCTCCCCCCAGACCCTAATGGGGGAGCAGTTGACTAATGGGGGAGCAGTTAGGCTAATGGGGGAGCAGTTGCCATAAGCGTCAAAGATGACTTCCATGGGTTTGCATTGAGTTTAGTCGGAAAGCCCAAGTCGTTTCATGGGTCGCTCAAGGGTACCGTGTTAGTAACAAGTGTTAGTAACAACGCACAAGGGATGGGACAAAGCGTCAATATGCTACGTGCTCGGAGTGAGAATGTGTTGAGCAACCAGGATAAATAAATTAAAATTAGCACTAATGGGGGATAAAAATGGGATAAAGAATCGTGAAAAAAGAAAAAAAAGTGATCTCTTCATGCTGGTATTTTGTCATCTTGAGACATTTTGTCTTGATTAAAACAACCAATTTTTTTCAGTTTTTTGTCATTCTTTTCATGCAACTCAACATGCTGCTCGCCATCCTCACAGTAGGCATACAAGATGTAATCCTACAGGCTGTAAAACCAAACAAATAAAATATGCCATCGACCCTGTTCGGCAGTGCCTGTTTATGATCCTAGTTCTGTGTGGGGATATTTCAACAAACCCTGGCCCTCCGGTTGATACTTGTGGGTCATGTTATAAACATATTAAAATGAACCAAAGAGGGATATGCTGTGATGATTGCAACAACTGGTATCACCCAAAATGCATCAATATATCAGTGAAAGAATACAACCAACTTGCCAAGTCTGATTTTCACTCGTTTTGCAATCTATATACTACCTAACTTCAGTGACTTGCTTTTTTAGGACAATCTGCTTGAAGGTAACAACCCAGTTTACAATACAGGTTTACAATACAGTAAAGTACACAGTAGCCTACAGTACTGTACAGTTTACAATACAAGTCAAAATATTTTTTTTCCCACTCTTTAAGTGCCTCCAAGGGAAACGCATGTTGTGCATACATCTCAATGCAAGGAGCCTTGTTAATAAGATCGACCAGCTTCGGTTTGTTGCTGAATCCACCAAAGCAGCTGTCATTACTGTAACATAAACCTGGTTTGACGAGATGATTAACAACTCTGAAATATCGATTGAGAATGATGCTGTTGAGCCGAATGAGATGATGCTTGTACATCAAGAAACACATTTCCTACTCCATCAGATCGGCAATGCACTCAGACAACATTGACTGTAAATGGGTTGATGTTATCTTCCCCAAAACCAAACCAATACTCCTTGGTGTTTGCTATCGTCCAACGAAACAAGACGTAAAGTATTTTTTTAACTCATTGAGTGCCAAGGACGAGTATAGTCGTCAAAGCGAATAGTAACGTAGAGTGCCAAAGACGACTAAAGTCGTCAATTGCGTTTTTTGACGGTGGGACGTGGATCAAAGCCTCGTGCATCTCCTGTAAAAATATTGTAGCTATTGAAGGTGTATAACCTATTTTACGGACCCATTAGGTGGCGACAGTGCTCTCCAGATTAGAGAAAGTTGAGGAAAAAAAAGCAGAAAAAGCCCCGTGATGAAAGAGAAACCGATGCATGAGCCAGAGCGGCACAGATTGCTCTGGCTGCCTGGAGCCAACTTTAGCTGCGAACAGCAGTCAATCCGCTCCCACAAATGTCTCTGTCTCTGCTGCATAGCTTCTCCACACGATTAGCCGCCAGAAAATAAAACCAAAGCCAAACCATTCTCATGAGAATGGTTTGGCTTTTCAGTGTCGCGCTGGGAGCCGGCGCACAAGGCTGAGCGCTCTGAAAATAGACTGGGTGCAGCGCACTTTGAAACGCGCAGCAGAAAGCCTATAATCGGACGCAGCTTCATCCCAGCTCACAACCGAAACCCCAGAAACGCAGACGAACGCGAGCCCCATCCAGACTCCCCCGACGAGCGGCCGCCATCTGAACGTGGATCCGTGAGGCAGCAGAGCCTGCCATAGCAGGCAGCAGAAACTCGCCTGACACACGCAGCAGCCAGCACAGCGAGCAGAGCCACCAGAGACACTCCCACAGAGGAGGAGTTTGGAGTTGAGGGGGGTGTGGGTGCTGTTTATTGAAGGAAATTACTGTTCAGATGTTTCAGGTCAGAAAATATTAGTTTCAGAGTCAGTGATTTGCTTGAAATGCTTCATTTCACAAAAGGCTCAATATCTCAGCTTCTAGATGGAAACGCCTGTTTTTGCTGTTTTTGACTATCTTCTCCGGCTGATAACTAAAGAACGGAAAATGATATCAATAAACTTTTTTTTGCTGCTGATACAATAGAGTCTCGTCGTTCTTTGTGCGTGTTCGGTGTTTACATAGTAATATCACACAATATTCTGTGGGCCTCGAGAAATCACTGAAAACGCTCTGAAACTGGCACTGGGAGCGTCCGTTCTCCAAAAGTGGCTGGCACTCAATGAGTTAAGTCTCTACGAAATGTTTTGAACTCCAATGATACTGTAACGTATCCGGTATCTCATGAGGCAGAGGCTTCTTGATGGTACAAGGGTCTTTATTCACAGTTAGTTATATTACAATTCTCAGCGGTTGTCACGCTCAAAGCTAGCAGCTTTCCCTCCGAGTAGTGTGTGAAGACTGACGCGCATGCTCAGTTCACTCCGGAAGTATCCCCACAGCATAGTGTTCCCCAATACAACACTCCCACACATCAGTTCCTATCTGCAGTCGAGACACTACCAATGCTCACCCCTGTATGTGTACTGCTGATTCGCTACATACTCCCCGCCCAACAATAAGGTCAACGCCCACGTTGATAACACATCACACACCCCCTTGTACCAAAACCTCTTTTTTTCTTTAACAGCTTCTTTGTTTTTTTTTCAATCACAGCATGTTGCACTCTCAGACTTCCCCACATCTCCTCCCCCACAATATCTCATGTCATGCACCTCTTTTACTTTCTGTTACAACAATACAACATCTCCAACCACCATCTCCTCTCTTTTTTTTTTTTTTTTTTTTTTTTTTTTTTAGTACAACTCAAAGTTGTTGAATCGTCCTGGAGCCCTTGGCTCTCTCCGTGGCCGTGTTAGTCTCTGTGAATCTGTCTGCGGGGCTGATCCCACCTGCAGTGTCTCTGGGCTTTCACGTCCCTGGGTGGGGCCCGCCCGGTCATAGCCGGACGCCCCTCTCTGTGGGAACAGAGTCCTTCTTTCAGCCGGTCTAGGTGAAACCGCCGGGCGGCCGAGATCTGGGGGAAAGGTGCACCCCCCCGGTATGGGGCCAACCTGTCTCGGTGGAGTACCTTCCTGCCACCAAGTGGCATCTGCACTCGGTACACCACTTCCCCCATTCTCTCCATGACCCTGCATGGGCCTGTCCAGTGACAGTCCAGTTTAGGGCTACGCCCTTTTTTTCTCTGGGGTGTGTACACCCAGACCAACTCCCCCCCCTGGAAATGGTTTCCTTTTGCCCTCACATCATAATTCCTTTTTTGTTTCATGCCTGCTTTCTCTAGCTGGTCCCGAGCGAAGTGGTGAGCGGACTCTAAGCGATCTTGTAGCCTCCTGGCGTATTCTCGCCCTGGGGGAGCGTCCAGTGCATCTGGTGGCTTGCCGAACGCTATTTCTGCTGGTGTCCGCAGTTCTCGACCTAACATGAGCAGAGCTGGGGTGCAGGAGGTGGACTCGTGTGTGGCGGATCTGTAGGCCATGAGGATGAGCGGCAGGTGCGTGTCCCAGTCCCTCTGGTGCTCCTCCGTGAGGATGGCCAACTGCTTTTTCAGCGTTCTATTGAATCTTTCTACAAGGCCATCGCTCTGGGGGTGCAATGCTGTGGTCCGTGTCTTTTTAATGTTCAGTTTCTCGCACATGGTGGCGAACACTCGTGACTCAAAGTTTCTCCCTTGGTCACTGTGTAGGGTCTCTGGTGCTCCGAACCTACTGAACATGCCGGTTACTAGTGCGTTGACCACCGTCCCCGCCTCCTGGTCGGGTAGTGCGTACGCCTCTGGCCATTTTGTGAAATAGTCCATGGCGACCAGGACGTACTTGTTTCCACTGTCTGAGCAGGGGAAAGGTCCCATCACATCTACCCCTACCCTCTCCATGGGGGCTCCTGCTGCTAGCTGTTGGAGCGGGGCGCGAGACTGATCTAACGGGCCTTTGTACGCTGCGCAGAGGTCGCAGCGTCGACAGAAGTCCTGTACGTCTCTCCCCATCCTCCCCCAATAAAAACCTTGTCTGATGCGGCGGAGCGTTTTGTTTACCCCAAAGTGCCCAGCCCCTACAGTTCCATGGCAGCTCCTGCACACCTCCTCCCTCAACGTTGTCGGCACTACTTTCCGCCACTTATGCTCTCCTGTCGCTGGCTCCTTCCAGGACTTCATCAGCACTCCGTTACTCAATCTCAGGGTGTCGAACCCCGCCCACAGCCCTTTGGTTGTGTCGGTGGCCCCCGCCACCTCTTCCCAGGGCGGCTTCTGGCCCTCTTCTACCCATTGCAGTACTGGTGACAGCTCCCTGTCGTTTTCTTGGTGGCCCCTCCAATCCGCTGCCTCTGCTACCCGCAGCGTCCTGCACACTGGCCCATCCCCCGTGTGGTTAGGGCAGATCCTAGCTTCCTCTTGGAGCTCTCTCTCTCTTCCTTCTCTCTTTTCGCAGTACGTACACCCTCTCTCTGCACAGGGTCGTCGTGACAGGGCGTCTGCGTTGACGTGGCGCGCCCCTGCCCTGTGTTCTATCGTGAAGTTGTAGTCTGCCATTTTCTCTAACCAGCGGCACACTTGTCCCTCCGGCTCTCGGAAGGACCATAGCCACTGCAGCGCCGAGTGGTCGGTCCGTATGGTGAACCGCGGCTGTCCCAGGAGGTAATATCTAAAGTGTCTTAGTGCTTCTACTACGGCGAGGAGCTCCCGGCGGGTGACGCAGTAGTTACGTTCTGCTTTATCGAAAGTCTTGCTATAGTACGCCACCACCCGCTCCCCGTCCGGCCCCGCCTGGGACAGCACGGCCCCCATACCCCCATTGCTGGCATCAGTGTCTAGTAGGAACGGCAGGGCGGGGTCTGGTGCTCTAAGCACTGGAGACTCGGTCAGCGCTTTCTTGAGGGCTTTGAATGCTAGGTGGCATTCTGTCGTCCAGTGGAAGTCTGCGTTCTTCTCTTTTAACCTGAACAGTGGTTCCGCTATTTTAGAAAACCCGTTCACGAATTTCCTGTAGTATGCGGCTAGCCCTACGAAGCTCTCGAGTTCGCCTTTGTTTCTGGGGGTGGGCCACTCCATGACCGCCTGAGTCTTCTCTTCTAGGGTGCGAATGCCCCCCGCGCCGATGCCATGCCCTAAGAACTCCACCCTCCTCTTCAGGAAGTGGCACTTGTCTGGGTGTAACTTTAGACCCGCCTCTGCTATCTTCTGCAGGACTTTCCGTAACGCCCCCACTGCTGCCTGGAACGTGCCCCCGTGTGTCAAGATGTCATCTAAATACACGACGCATTCGGATCGGGGAATGTCTCCCAGCAACTTCTCCATTAACCTCTCGAACGTTGCTGGTGCGTTGCACAGCCCGAAACTGAGTACTCGAAACTGCCACAGCCCCTTCTCTGTGCGGAAGGCGGTCTTTTGCTTGGCATCGTCGCGGAGGGGCACCTGCCAGTACCCGCTACGGAGGTCTAGGGATGAGAACCAGGATGACTCTCCCGCGGCGTCTAACAGTTCCTCTATAGTCTACACAAAATCGCATTTTGGGGCTATTTTTCTTTTTCACCAGCACTACCCCTGACGCCCACGGGCTGTCTGATGGCTCAATGATCCCCGCCCGCAGCATGTTCTCTACATCTTCGTTCGCTATCTCTCTCCTCGCCGCTGGGACCCGACGGGGATATGACCTGACGGGTCGCGCCCCCTCCGTGTCTATTTCGTGTTCCACCAGGTGGGTACAGCCTAGCTCATCATCTGACATGGCGAAAATGTCTTTATATTCCTCTAGTACCCTCCACAGTTCATCGCTCTGCTGGGTCTCTAACCCTTCGCTCTGGCGTTTGTGCAATCCCCTGAGCATCTCTAACCTCTCTCTCTCCCCCTCTGCCTGTTGCGCTGGCTGAGGGCAAGTGTTTGGAGGTGGGCTAGGGGTGGGGCTTTGTGGAGGGGCTTGGTCTGCTGGGTGGGGCTCATGCACTACGGTGACGCGATATACAGTGATGTTATTTACATTAGCTCTCTCCTCTGGAACGGTGGGAGGGTGGCCCATCTGGACTACTGGCCCCCCTGCAAATGTCAATGTGCTTTTTCCTAGGTCTACTGTGCATTTGTTTAGCGTCAAGTAGTCTTCCCCCAGGATGCAGGGTCCCGTCATTTCTACCACCCACACCGGAAAGTCCACTGTCTGTTCCCCCACTGTTATCATTACGTGTCCCCTCCCCCTCATTGGCATCAACTCACCGGATACTGTTCTTAGTAGTTGTGCTGCTGGCTGCTCCAGGCGCGTCCCCTCGGGCATCATGTTGACGTTCACCAGCGTTGCCGTACACCCCGTGTCCACCAGGGCGGCGCAGTATCTCCCCTGTATGTAGACTGGAACATGGCAGCCGTTCATCGCGCGCGGCCCGCTCTGCATGTTGACAGCTCCGGCGATGTCGTCTACTTCGGGGCCTGGCGGAGCCCCACCTCCCCGTTGCTGTCGGTGGGCCCCCTCCTGCGATGACGTGGCTACGGGGACTGTGGCATCGTAGACCCGTCTCGCCCCATCTGGACGGGCCCTGTGCCGTTTCCCTGGTTCCACGCTCTCCGGCGGCAGTCTGCTTCCCGATGTCCGGGGCGTCCACATCCCCAGCAGATCATGTTCCCTCTGGCCCAGCTGTTGTTCCGCTGAGTGGGCTGTCGAGCGGGGTTGGGCTGCAGGGTCGCTCTGCGGAGCAGTTGTTCTGTCAGCTGTTGTACTGACTCGGACAGTTCTTTCACCCTGTCGCCCTGCTCTTTCACCGTGTTGCTTTGCTCTGCCCAGGCCGTCTTCCACGCTGGCTCTTCTTGTAACTGGCTCTCCGCGGCCATTCTCACCACTGGGGCGGCCTCCATTATGCCGCTGCTCTTGTCCCAGCCTTCTACTGTCTCTATCTCCAGTGCCAGCCCCAGCGCTGCTCCCAATGTTTTCGGGTGTCCCAGCGTTACCTTCTGGCTTAGGCTCCGTGGCTCGATGGCCTGGACAAAGTAGCTTAGGGCTAGTCCATCCAGCGTCTCCGTCGGTAGCTGGCTGTATGCGCGCCGGCTGAGAGTCTCAATGTCCGTTGCCAGTGCACGTAGTGACTCACCCTGTCGTCTGCGTCTGTTACACAGTTCTGCGGCTACGATGGCCTGCTCCTCGCATCGGCCAAAACGTCTCTGCAGGACCCCCATCACCACATCCCAGTCCTTTGTATCAGCTATTGCCGACACGCACGCCGTAGCCTCGCCCTCGAGGGCCATGACGAGGTAGCTGGCTCTCTCCCTTCTCGTCCAGCCATTCCAATCTGCAGCCTCTGTAAACTGCTTGCAGTATGCCTCCCATTCGACTTTACCGTTGAATTTTGGCGGGGTGATTTCCTTTCTTCCCCGCCGCTCGCCGTCCTTTGCCGCCTCGACCCGTGTCCCGTCTTTGTCCTCGGGCCGTAGGCTGGCTCCGCTGGGCTGTGGCACAGCCTCCATGGCTACAGCGGCAGTGTCAACCCGCTCGATCTTCACTCTCACCGGTCCCGGTTCTTCCGCTCCTTCTCCCGCCTCGCTAGCTTGCCTGCTAGCTCCCTTGGGCTGCGGGCTAGCTTCCGTGGCTACGGTGCTAGCTCTGTCTGGCTCGGATTTTATTTTCACCAACCCCAGGCTTTCTGCTGTTTTTCTTTCTTGGTTCCCTGTGGTAGCAGCTGCGTCTACCCAGACATCATCCTCCTCGGCCGGCTGGTAGTCTGCCCCGGCTCTTGCCTCTCCCGCCTCTCGATTGAGCCGCTTGCGCTCTTTCTTCAGGAACTTGTTAACCATTTCGCCAAATCTGGAGGCAATATTCACCGTTTAACTTCTGACGCCAGTGTAACGTATCCGGTATCTCATGAGGCAGAGGCTTCTTGATGGTACAAGGGTCTTTATTCACAGTTAGTTATATTACAACTCTCAGCGGTTGTCACGCTCAAAGCTAGCAGCTTTCCCTCCGAGTAGTGTGTGAAGACTGACGCGCATGCTCAGTTCACTCCGGAAGTATCCCCACAGCATAGTGTTCCCCAATACAACACTCCCACACATCAGTTCCTATCTGCAGTCGAGACACTACCAATGCTCACCCCTGTATGTGTACTGCTGATTCGCTACAATACCATTGCCCAAGAGTGTATTATCCTTGGTGGTAATGTTAACATTTTAACCAATAAAGGTTATGGTGTTGAATCAGGGTCTATCTTTTGCAACACTTTCAATTAAGCAACTTATTTTGGATCCTTCTAGAGTGGCTAAGAACAGCAGCACTGACATTTTTCATCTGATCCCTCCATGATCTGTGCTAAAGGTATATTAACTGTTGGTATTAGTCACCACTTTGTAACTTTTTGTCGAAGACAAAGGCAAAGAATGAAGTTTGGAGAACATAAAACTATTCAAATCAGATCCTTGAAAACCGGAACAATGTTGATTGGTCAAATTGCTTGGTTTCCAATTGTATTGAGACTTGATCACCCTTGGTTTAATAATGAAATTAATGAATTAGTCATACATAGGGATAAGGTGCTTAAGAAATACGCTAAAACCAAAAATCATGACCATCTCTTTGAATTCAAGTCAAGTCAAGTCAAGTCAAGTTTATTTGTATAGCACATTTCATACACAGAGGCAATTCAAAGTGCTTCACATAAAATGGATGACAGAAGAAAATAAAAGAATAAAAGAAGAGGATAAAATAAACATTTAAAAGCATCACAACCGAACTTTGAAAAAGAACATAAAAAGTGCATTAAGCGCCAAGCGTAGTAGTTGCAAAATAGCTAAAAACGTACAGAGGACTTGAAACATCATTGGGTTTGCATAAAATCAGATAATATTTGCTCAGTTGGTAGATCATGGCTATATAAGAAAACATGTTTAATGACTTAGTTTTCTTGTAATAGTATACCTTTTAAACCTGTAATTGTATACCTCCTTTCGCAGAACCCAGGCCTGGATACGATGTTATTTATCTTTAAACTGCAGTTTTACGCAAAGTATATCATGAGTGGCTACATCAACACATCAACTGCACCCCAGAGAGTGGTGCTCGATAACTTCCGTTACTGGTGCCTGTCGACAACCAGGCCGGTTTATTTCTCTAAACCTTGCACAAAAAGAGATACGGCTACATCAACGTATATACGATACATCATGAGAATGGCTTCGAGGAAGCCATTCTCATGAAAATGCTTGCCTTCTTCTAGTCAGGAGAGCACTGTCGCCACTTAGTGGGTCGGTGGAATGGGTTGTAAACGTTCGGTGGTTCCAATAATTATATAAGAGATGTAAAAGGGTTAGATGCACATCCCACGGTCAAAAAAAAAAAAATCATTTTTTTGACGGAGTAATACGTCATTGGCAGTGAACCGTTGGATTTTTTTTGACGGAGTAATACGTCGTTGGCAGTGAACGTGTTAAAAGTCTTTAGTCTATTTTTAAAAGTAAGTAAAGTTGGGGCAGATCTGAGGTCTTCAGGCAGTTTGTTCCAGCTAACAGGAGCATAGTGGGTGAATGCGGCCTTCCCATGATTTGATTTGATCCTAGGGACAGTTAGTAAGCCGGACCCTGCTGACCTGAGAGGTCTAGACTCTAGACGGTTCATAGCGTGGGAGCAATTCAGTGATGTATTTTGGGCCTAGGCCTTTAAGTGATTTGCAGACTAGTAACAGTATTTTAAAAATCTATTCTATGACACACTGGCAACCAGTGTAAGGACCTAAGAACTGGAGTAATATGATCAGCTTTCTTAGTCTTTGTTAGAACTCTAGCAGCAGCATTAATGAGCTGGAGTTGCCTAAGTTATTTTTTGGAGAGACCATAGAAAAGGCTATTGCAGTAGTCTAACCTACTGTAGATGAATGGTTTTCTGATAGACTTAATGTGGGAGTTAAAGTTGAGATCGGAATCAATAATAACAGCAAGATTTTTAACTTGATCCTTTGGCTTCAGAGATAGAGACTCAAGGCGTGCAGTGATTTTAAGCCTTTGGTCTTTGGGACCGAAGACGATGACCTCTGTTTTGTCTTTGTTTAGCTGGAGGAAATTTTTGCCACATCCAGTCATTTATTTGGTCAATGCACTGGCACAATGAGACTATGGGAGCATAGTCACCTGAGGAAAGAGTTATATACAGTTGGGTGTCATCTGCGTAGTTATGGTAAGCTATTTAGTTTTTATGCATAATTAGGCCTAGCGGGAGCATATAAAGGTAGAATAGAACGGGCCCCATAATGGCTCCATGATAAGAAAGATGTGGCAAATGAACTTACAACTATTTTACCAATGTGGCTGAGGACCTTGTCCGAAAACAAAAAGATACCACAAAGTATGGACTGGGACATGTAACCGATTTCTACCAGAAGGAAAAGGGTATTAAACCTAACTCTTTTGCTTTCCACAATGTTTCTGCTGATGATGTTTGCAAAGCCTTAAACAATCTCTCATCTTACAAAGCCATTGGTATCGATGATATCCCTGCCAGACTTTTAAAAGATGGTGCTTCTGTGTTGTTGCCCACCCCCTGTCTGAAATAATTAATCAATCTTTAAGAACTGGTACTGTACCACGTGTAAAGGGATAGTTTAAATGTTTTGATGTGGGGTTGTATGAAGTACTTGCATTTAGTCAGTGTACTATATGCCGTAGAATGCACCCGGCGGCCGGCGCGGTCCCAGTTTGGAGAAATGGAGACCGGCCGCGTCAGGCACGTAGAGCTGTCTGCTGAGTGTGAAGGAGACCATGAGCAAAAATGTACACAACAACATCAAAAATACATAAAATGCTTCTGTACTGCTCACCTTGCGTAATGCAAGTCTCCACAAGCCCTGAGATGCCAAGTTGACTTGAAAAGATGTCATTTACACCCTGTTTTTAGCTGAAATCTGAGCCACGTGCTCGAGCTATAAGAAGAAATAAACAAAAAAGTGAGCTTCCAGCTGCATATGCTATATTTCAGCTAAAAACATGGTGTAAATGGTCTCTTTTCATGTTAACTTGGCATCTCAGGGCTTGTGGAGACTTGGATTACACAAGGTGAGCAGTACAGAAGCATTTTATGTATCTTTTTCTGTTTTTTACGTTTTTGCTCATTGTCCCCTTCACACTCACGCAGACAGCTCTACTTGCCTGCCACAGCCGGCCTCCATTTCTCCAAACGGATACTGGGCCGGCTGCATTCTACTGCATGTAGTACACTTCAAGATTCAAGATTCAAGATTTTTATTGTCACTCCGTGGTACAAGTATCACATGTGAAATTCTTGTGCTGTTGTCAGTACACTGACTGTATGCAAGTACCTCATACAACCCCACATAAAAAAAATGAACTATCCCTTTAAAGCAGCTACGAGCAAGATTTTCGATTGTTATTAAACAGTATAAATTTAATATCGATGCATCACATCTTACCTCTAATAGTACACAAAACCAACGCCGAGTAGTCTCGCTTGAACCCCGAGTGAATTGGCCAGTGTTGTCTTGACGAAATAGTCTGTCTGCAGCCGGGGCAGATCAGGAAGTGAAATGAAACGGTTTGCGGCAGCCACTTCGGCCATAACCACAAAATAACGAAATTACTTCCAAACAAACTGTTAGAATATAACGAGAGATGTTCGCGAGAGTAGCAAGCCCCTGCATGGCGTTCTCCGTGTTTATGGTCTGTTGCTAGGCAGAGCGAAACGGTTGAAGGCAGACAGCTGCCGTAAACCATTTTGTTTCACTTCCCGGGTTTATCCGGCCCGCCGGTAGACAGATAGAGAGAGAGAGCCTGTGATGCGAGGTTAGTAGACAGACACAGACTCTATAATCATCAAGAGAGCAATCTCCGATTCACACGGCTTTGGTCTCAGCTACTATTATAGGTAAGATGTGATGCATCAATATTATAATTATACTGTTTAATAACAATCGAAACTCTTGCTCGTAGCTGCTTTAATATTCACAATAGATTTCATATTGGCACTACTGAGTTCAATAAACTTGGTTAGTTACCGATTGACTTAAGGGTGAAGCAACTTAAATTGTGTCACATATATCACATTTTAAATGGCCTCAGCCCTGGTTATCTCAAGGAGGGTGTTGTAAGAACAAGTGCAATTAATTCCTATAATACCAGATCTGCCCAATATTCAATTCAGAAACCTATTGCAGGAAGCCAAACGCAAAACTCATTTCATAACACTTCTAGCTACTTTTGGAATAATCCCCCTGCTTCAGTGCAAGGCATAAACACTGTGAATGTCTTTAAACGTGCTCTCAAGACTCATCTGAAAAACAAGATGTTGACTAGAGAGTAATTGCAACACCTTCCCTGAGATCTGATTTGTATATACCATCTGCATATTTTATGTGTCATTGATACATATTTCTTTTTCTGTTTTTCTTTTATAAAGTGCATTGTGTAATACTGAAGTTTTGATATTTGAAGGACCCCAGTGGAAATAAGTTGGCTTAGTTTGCCACTTAAAGCTGTTTTACTTTATATCCTTGGATAATCTTTTCTTCGATTTCATGTGTAACATTTTTAAAATGCTTTTTACTATTAATGTAAATTTGTAATTTTCTTTTTATGTATTTTGATCCCAAATAAACCAAACCAAACCAACCCGCACGATGACAAATAATGAAAAGGGTACTGTGGAGTCTCGGCAGCCTACCCCCAGCAGGTGAGAGCGGGAGGTCGGCCAGCCACCACAGTGACATCAGAGCCCGGGGTTCCCAACAGAGAAGCTGTCTAGGCCGCGTCATCGATGAGAGGTATTTCCCAAATTATCTCTTGAATGAGTGGGACCGCTAACAGCCGCGCGCTGTCAGGCGCGGCTCACCCGGCTGAGACAGATTCCCAATCAGTGCGCCTAGTTATCAGACTCAGCTCTGAATGATCACTGTGTGGCTCGCTCTCCTCGAGAAGGGACCTCTCCTTGCTGTCGGGCGGTAGGTACAATTTACACTCCTCTCCTTAACTCATTCATGGCCAGTTTAGGACTGCCAATATTTAGCTCAGGCCAAAGATTTTCATAATTGTTGGTCATCTTTCAAGACCCACAGTAAATTATCTATTAGCACCAAAGTGATTTGCAATACCTCAAAATGAAGATGTACGTCTCTGGGTTCACCAGAAAAAAAAAGTGAGCTTTTAGCATGTTATGTACTCTACTTATAGCCATTTATATACACCCTGTTTTCACCAAAAAGGTCTCTCTGAGAAGAGAAATTGGAGAAAAAGGCATTTTTGTAAAGGACACAATCTCAGGCAGAACTCGCTCTCAATTCTTTTATTTTGAACTGTATTGACATCAGACATGTAAATACTATTCGTTATGACACAAATGACAAAAAAAAAAATATATATATACATGAAGTGCTTTTTTTACATTCAACAATACAGTTTACTCAGTGTGAGTGAGTGTGAATGTGTGTGTGTGCGCGGGGCCCATGTGTGTCTCTTTAAATTACATTACATTTCGTCATTTAGCAGACACTTTTATCCAAAGCGACTTACAATGTCACATTCTGTCAACATTAGTGGAATCAACTGTGGAACATCATCTACACAGATACACCTTTGCAGCAGTAGAGTAACATCAATGTTTTTTTGTTTGTTTTTTTTTGGGGGGGGGGGGGCGGTTTGGGGTGAAGAAGGGGGGAAGATGCTAGATGGGGGGAGGGGGTTTGGGGTGGAGAAGGGGGGGGGGGGAGATGCTACATCAAAAGGGTTAGTTCAGGAGGGACTCAAGTGGAGCTTGAAAAGGTGAGGTTTTTTTCCAAAGGTGGACTCACTGAAAACTAAAATAAAAAGTTGAAAAAAGAAAAGAAAAGGAGTTTTCAATCTTCGGCGAAAGATGGGCAGGGATTCGGCCGTCCTGACCTCAGTGGGGAGTCAGGCTTTACAATGAGCCCAGTCAGAAAGAGGAGCCAAAGGAAGGTCTTCAGTTCAGGGAGGTCAACAGGTTTCCATGCATCGAGCCTTACACTCGTTGCGCCAGCCTCAATTTGCTGCTGTGCATAGAGGTTGGTCTGGTCAACAACATACTGGAGCAGCTCTTCGGTCAGGATGAGTTCCAGGAAGTCCACTGGCTTGTCCGACTCCAGCGCAGCAGCACTGTTGAGCGGTCCAGGAACTGCAGTGAACGGGATGTCCTCTGGCTCCCACGGCACTTCATCCATGCAGTACCATTGCTGCTCTAGATACAGGATAGGTGTTATAAAAATATAGAAATACAAATACATTACTATAGCACACTCACACACATTGCACACACGCACAAGCTTGTAGATCAGCTATATTGGGCAAAGAGGGAAAAGAGGGAAACAAGATCTTACCTTTTGATCTAGGTTGTTTATTCTGAGATGTGGGCTCACTGGGTTGTACAACAATCGGCTCCTCATCTGAAATAAAAGCAACATATCCTCGGTAAACTATATAATCACATTTAGTACAGAGAGACAGTGTAGTGTACTAGTGTCTCAGTAAACTATATAATCACATTTAGTACAGAGAGACAGTGTAGTGTCTCAGTAAACTATATAATCACATTTAGTACAGAGACAGTGTAGTGTACTAGTGTCTCAGTAAACTATACGATCATAGAATGCAGAGAGACAGTGTAGTCTCACACACACACACACACACACACACACACACACACAGATGACATCATTACTGGGACTTTGTGTGAGTGTGATGACATCATCACTGGGACTTTGTGCGTGAAGCTGGTACTGGTACTGGTACTGGTACTGGTACTGGTACTGTCTGTACAATATGCATATATATCAACAACAAAATTACTCCTTACCGCAATCATCAGGGTCCTGTCGCATTGGAGTCCAGTCTTCCTCGCCCTCGACATGGACAATTGGCGACGGTGTGACCATCTCCTCTTCAGACGACTGGGAGCTTTGTGATGGCTGAGAGTCAAAGTACACCACAGCACGGGAAAGTGGCCGTGCTGCTTGGCTCTGTGTGAAAGCAATTTCTGTGGCGAGGCTGCCAAGCTTTACGGGCTTCCCGAACTACAATTTTGCGTGATCTGTGTTTGAAAGAGCCTATAGTCACTTTCAATGTAATCCCGGCGGGTCTTTGCACGGCGCAAATGCGCTCTGGAAAATGGCTCCTCCTGGGAAATCCTGTCTGTTGCTGTGTTGTCCTCGTTCTCCTCCTCGTTCTGACTCTGTCTCGTCTCGTTCGGGCTGGGACACAGGAACGGGGTCCGGCTTGGGTTTGGGACCAGGCGCTGGAACCGGATCGATCATGTTGGTCACGGGTTTGACTACCGCGAACAACTCATCCAGCGTTCGCTGCCCTGCAGCAAGGCGACCAGCTCGGGCAGCACGCCGAGGGGCGTTTCAATGGCGTTTCTCCTACTCTGCAACAAGGCAGCGTTTCTCCGTTTTCTGTTCTTTCCTCCTCCCCCATTTCAAAACAACAGCTGCGGTAGTGTTTGATCACGTGTTGTCGGCTTGACTTTGAGGCCAGGGACCTGATACCATGTCACAGGCTGGGGAAGTCTTTGAACTACTCTAAGCACTAATAAAAACAAAAACACGTCAAACACGTATTTGGCTGGGAGGCAAACTCCTAATAAGACGTTAAAGACGTATATGGCCAGGAATGAGTTAAGCACATGATGATGGCTGTATGATGTTCTCTGACCGCTCATGTCTCCTCTCGCCCGCAGGCACGCTGGAGCACTTAACAGAGGAAATGAGCCCTGGCAACGTTGTGGGGAAAACTCCCCTGCGTTGGCCCGCAGGCTAACCCCTCCTGCCTTGTTTAACGTTTTCTCCGACCAGCCCCGATAAGGGAAGAACTTAAGATGGGACTTTAAATAAAACAACGCTCAGTGCGTTTAACCCCATGCACCCGGCGGCCGGCGCGGTCCCAGTTTGGAGAAATGGAGACCGGCCGCATCAGGCACGTAGAGCTGTCTGCTGAGTGTGAAGGAGACCATGAGCAAAAATGTACACAACAACATCAAAAATACATAAAATGCTTCTGTACTGCTCACCTTGCGTAATGCAAGTCTCCACAAGCCCTGAGATGCCAAGTTGACTTGAAAAGATGTCATTTACACCCTGTTTTTAGCTGAAATCTGAGCCACGTGCTCGAGCTATAAGAAGAAATAAACAAAAAAGTGAGCTTCCAGCTGCATATGCTATATTTCAGCTAAAAACATGGTGTAAATGGTCTCTTTTCATGTTAACTTGGCATCTCAGGGCTTGTGGAGACTTGGATTACACAAGGTGAGCAGTACAGAAGCATTTTATGTATCTTTTTCTGTTTTTTACGTTTTTGCTCATTGTCCCCTTCACACTCACGCAGACAGCTCTACTTGCCTGCCACAGCCGGCCTCCATTTCTCCAAACGGATACTGGGCCGGCTGCATTCTACTGCATGTAGTACACTTCAAGATTCAAGATTCAAGATTTTTATTGTCACTCCGTGGTACAAGTATCACATGTGAAATTCTTGTGCTGTTGTCAGTACACTGACTGTATGCAAGTACCTCATACAACCCCACATAAAAAAAATGAACTATCCCTTTAAAGCAGCTACGAGCAAGATTTTCGATTGTTATTAAACAGTATAAATTTAATATCGATGCATCACATCTTACCTCTAATAGTACACAAAACCAACGCCGAGTAGTCTCGCTTGAACCCCGAATGAATTGGCCAGTGTTGTCTTGACGAAATAGTCTGTCTGCAGCCGGGGCAGATCAGGAAGTGAAATGAAACGGTTTGCGGCAGCCACTTCGGCCATAACCACAAAATAACGAAATTACTTCCAAACAAACTGTTAGAATATAACGAGAGATGTTTGCGAGAGTAGCAAGCCCCTGCATGGCGTTCTCCGTGTTTATGGTCTGTTGCTAGGCAGAGCGAAACGGTTGAAGGCAGACAGCTGCCGTAAACCATTTTGTTTCACTTCCCGGGTTTATCCGGCCCGCCGGTAGACAGATAGAGAGAGAGAGCCTGTGATGCGAGGTTAGTAGACAGACACAGACTCTATAATCATCAAGAGAGCAATCTCCGATTCACACGGCTTTGGTCTCAGCTACTATTATAGGTAAGATGTGATGCATCAATATTATAATTATACTGTTTAATAACAATCGAAACTCTTGCTCGTAGCTGCTTTAATATTCACAATAGATTTCATATTGGCACTACTGAGTTCAATAAACTTGGTTAGTTACCGATTGACTTAAGGGTGAAGCAACTTAAATTGTGTCACATATATCACATTTTAAATGGCCTCAGCCCTGGTTATCTCAAGGAGGGTGTTGTAAGAACAAGTGCAATTAATTCCTATAATACCAGATCTGCCCAATATTCAATTCAGAAACCTATTGCAGGAAGCCAAACGCAAAACTCATTTCATAACACTTCTAGCTACTTTTGGAATAATCCCCCTGCTTCAGTGCAAGGCATAAACACTGTGAATGTCTTTAAACGTGCTCTCAAGACTCATCTGAAAAACAAGATGTTGACTAGAGAGTAATTGCAACACCTTCCCTGAGATCTGATTTGTATATACCATCTGCATATTTTATGTGTCATTGATACATATTTCTTTTTCTGTTTTTCTTTTATAAAGTGCATTGTGTAATACTGAAGTTTTGATATTTGAAGGACCCCAGTGGAAATAAGTTGGCTTAGTTTGCCACTTAAAGCTGTTTTACTTTATATCCTTGGATAATCTTTTCTTCGATTTCATGTGTAACATTTTTAAAATGCTTTTGACTATTAATGTAAATTTGTAATTTTCTTTTTATGTATTTTGATCCCAAATAAACCAAACCAAACCAACCCGCACGATGACAAATAATGAAAAGGGTACTGTGGAGTCTCGGCAGCCTACCCCCAGCAGGTGAGAGCGGGAGGTCGGCCAGCCACCACAGTGACATCAGAGCCCGGGGTTCCCAACAGAGAAGCTGTCTAGGCCGCGTCATCGATGAGAGGTATTTCCCAAATTATCTCTTGAATGAGTGGGACCGCTAACAGCCGCGCGCTGTCTGGCGCGGCTCACCCGGCTGAGACAGATTCCCAATCAGTGCGCCTAGTTATCAGACTCAGCTCTGAATGATCACTGTGTGGCTCGCTCTCCTCGAGAAGGGACCTCTCCTTGCTGTCGGGCGGTAGGTACAATTTACACTCCTCTCCTTAACTCATTCATGGCCAGTTTAGGACTGCCAATATTTAGCTCAGGCCAAAGATTTTCATAATTGTTGGTCATCTTTCAAGACCCACAGTAAATTATCTATTAGCACCAAAGTGATTTGCAATACCTCAAAATGAAGATGTACGTCTCTGGGTTCACCAGAAAAAAAAAGTGAGCTTTTAGCATGTTATGTACTCTACTTATAGCCATTTATATACACCCTGTTTTCACCAAAAAGGTCTCTCTGAGAAGAGAAATTGGAGAAAAAGGCATTTTTGTAAAGGACACAATCTCAGGCAGAACTCGCTCTCAATTCTTTTATTTTGAACTGTATTGACATCAGACATGTAAATACTATTCGTTATGACACAAATGACAAAAAAAAAATATATATATATATATACATGAAGTGCTTTTTTTACATTCAACAATACAGTTTACTCAGAGTGAGTGTGAATGTGTGTGTGTGCGCGGGGCCCATGTGTGTCTCTTTACATTACATTACATTTCGTCATTTAGCAGACACTTTTATCCAAAGCGACTTACAATGTCACATTCTGTCAACATTAGTGGAATCAACTGTGGAACATCATCTACACAGATACACCCTTGCAGCAGTAGAGTAACATCAATGTTTTTTTGTTTGTTTTTTGGGGGGGGGGGGCGGTTTGGGGTGAAGAAGGGGGGAAGATGCTAGATGGGGGGAGGGGGTTTGGGGTGGAGAAGGGGGGGGGGGAGATGCTACATCAAAAGGGTTAGTTCAGGAGGGACTCAAGTGGAGCTTGAAAAGGTGAGGTTTTTTTCCAAAGGTGGACTCACTGAAAACTAAAATAAAAAGTTGAAAAAAGAAAAGAAAAGGAGTTTTCAATCTTCGGCGAAAGATGGGCAGGGATTCGGCCGTCCTGACCTCAGTGGGGAGTCAGGCTTTACAATGAGCCCAGTCAGAAAGAGGAGCCATAGGAAGGTCTTCAGTTCAGGGAGGTCAACAGGTTTCCATGCATCGAGCCTTACACTCGTTGCGCCAGCCTCAATTTGCTGCTGTGCATAGAGGTTGGTCTGGTCAACAACATACTGGAGCAGCTCTTCGGTCAGGATGAGTTCCAGGAAGTCCACTGGCTTGTCCGACTCCAGCGCAGCAGCACTGTTGAGCGGTCCAGGAACTGCAGTGAACGGGATGTCCTCTGGCTCCCACGGCACTTCATCCATGCAGTACCATTGCTGCTCTAGATACAGGATAGGTGTTATAAAAATATAGAAATACAAATACATTACTATAGCACACTCACACACATTGCACACACGCACAAGCTTGTAGATCAGCTATATTGGGCAAAGAGGGAAAAGAGGGAAACAAGATCTTACCTTTTGATCTAGGTTGTTTATTCTGAGATGTGGGCTCACTGGGTTGTACAACAATCGGCTCCTCATCTGAAATAAAAGCAACATATCCTCAGTAAACTATATAATCACATTTAGTACAGACAGACAGTGTAGTGTACTAGTGTCTCAGTAAACTATATAATCACATTTAGTACAGAGAGACAGTGTAGTGTCTCAGTAAACTATATAATCACATTTAGTACAGAGACAGTGTAGTGTACTAGTGTCTCAGTAAACTATACGATCATAGAATGCAGAGAGACAGTGTAGTCTCACACACACACACACACACACACACACACACACACACACACACACACACACACACACACACACACACACACAGATGACATCATTACTGGGACTTTGTGTGAGTGTGATGACATCATCACTGGGACTTTGTGCGTGAAGCTGGTACTGGTACTGGTACTGGTACTGGTACTGTCTGTACAATATGCATATATATCAACAACAAAATTACTCCTTACCGCAATCATCAGGGTCCTGTCGCATTGGAGTCCAGTCTTCCTCGCCCTCGACATGGACAATTGGCGACGGTGTGACCATCTCCTCTTCAGACGACTGGGAGCTTTGTGATGGCTGAGAGTCAAAGTACACCACAGCACGGGAAAGTGGCCGTGCTGCTTGGCTCTGTGTGCAAGCAATTTCTGTGGCGAGGCTGCCAAGCTTTACGGGCTTCCCGAACTACAATTTTGCGTGATCTGTGTTTGAAAGAGCCTATAGTCACTTTCAATGTAATCCCGGCGGGTCTTTGCACGGCGCAAATGCCCTCTGGAAAATGGCTCCTCCTGGGAAATCCTGTCTGTTGCTGTGTTGTCCTCGTTCTCCTCCTCGTTCTGACTCTGTCTCGTCTCGTTCGGGCTGGGACACAGGAACGGGGTCCGGCTTGGGTTTGGGACCAGGCGCTGGAACCGGATCGATCATGTTGGTCACGGGTTTGACTACCGCGAACAACTCATCCAGCGTTCGCTGCCCTGCAGCAAGGCGACCAGCTCGGGCAGCACGCCGAGGGGCGTTTCAATGGCGTTTCTCCTACTCTGCAACAAAGCAGCGTTTCTCCGTTTTCTGTTCTTTCCTCCTCCCCCATTTCAAAACAACAGCTGCGGTAGTGTTTGATCACGTGTTGTCGGCTTGACTTTGAGGCCAGGGACCTGATACCATGTCACAGGCTGGGGAAGTCTTTGAACTACTCTAAGCACTAATAAAAACAAAAACACGTCAAACACGTATTTGGCTGGGAGGCAAACTCCTAATAAGACGTTAAAGACGTATATGGCCAGGAATGAGTTAAGCACATGATGATGGCTGTATGATGTTCTCTGACCGCTCATGTCTCCTCTCGCCCGCAGGCACGCTGGAGCACTTAACAGAGGAAATGAGCCCTGGCAACGTTGTGGGGAAAACTCCCCTCCGTTGGCCCGCAGGCTAACCCCTCCTGCCTTGTTTAACGTTTTCTCCGACCAGCCCCGATAAGGGAAGAACTTAAGTTGGGACTTTAAATAAAACAACGCTCAGTGCGTTTAACCCTGCTTTTCTGTGTCTTGGCTTGGGTCCGAGTCCACAGTACACAGTGTGTTAATAAGTGAGACCACGGGGTCCTGAGCAAACGTCAGAGAATAGATCAAACTAATTAAATGTATTGCTTTGAGACAGTGGCTGAAACTGCCCAAGAGCACCTGAGCAAGAGCAGCATGTTCCAAGAACTGGACTTTAAAGAAAGGGATTTTAGAGACGTGACAAACTGGGCATTGGACAACACCGCTTCAGCATGATAGCTCGCTGCTTCAGCAGACAGCTGACTGCGACCACACTGTCTGTTGGTCCAACAGCTACAGGGAGGAAGATGAGTTCTACAGAGGAACAAAGAAAGATACAAATATAAAAATGTTTTTTTCCTTAAGTTTTAAAGAGTAATTCTCCCTCCAGTCGAGGTTCTCACCACCTTCTACATAACATAACACTAAATACCAGTCCAGCCTCAGCTTGTGGAGCTGTAACACCTGCAGACGCCACATGGGGGCAACTGAGGCTAATAGATACGGTACAGATAGATAGATAGATAGATAGATAGATATACAGACAGACAGATAGATAGATAGATAGATGGATAGATAGATTAATGATGGTAAACACCATGCAGAAAACAAGGACAGAAGAGGATATTCTCCTGAGGGGAAAAATCTCTTTCCCTATATCTCTCTCTGCCTATACTGTATCTCTCTCCAGTCTCCACACATACGCATTGCATTGACCTGATCCTGATGGCACCATGACCTTTCCCATGGTGCACTGCTTCTCTGCCCGCCAGTCTTCTGCCAGCCTCACTGAACATCAGAGAGAGAGTGAGAGAGAATCAGGTGACCTCATGGGCTTCAGCGCCTCATGTCAGTCTCCCCACTCATTATGTAATTGTTGAGCAATGCAATGTGTGTGTGTGTGTGTGTGTGTGTGTGTGTGTGTGTGTGTGTCTGTGTGTGTCTGTGTGTGTCACTAAGGCTTTGATGCAGAACTGAAATCCAATTACTGATTTTGCCCCTCTCTGATCCCTTTCTCTCTCTTTCACTCCACACGCACACACGCATGCACGCACACACACAGAGACACACACATAATGTCCTCCTCAGTGATGTCACTTAAGCAATTGTGTTCTCATTAGTGATTTATGATAGATATTTATTCCCCCCAACTCCCCGGAAACCTGACAGCCGCTGAAAGTTGAGGTACCAGGAACCTTATCCGGGAACAATTTAAAATGTTTCATTCTGCCACAAGCAACTTGTGAGGGCTCAAACCTGAATGGATTGGGGATTGCAAGCATTTGTATTGAACCAACACCACTCCATGTCGAGAAAACGCCCATGCCCACTTTTCCTGCTCGTCGTGAACCAACTTTTTTTTTATGAATTTACCTATATTTTTGACCTGGCCAAGGTGTCCGGACAGGACTGGACTAAAAACAAAACTATCCAGATGTTAGAATGATAGTTGTTTGAATTTGTTGTGTATATTCTTTATATGTTTTTATATGGCACTAATGCCATTCTTCACTATCTCACACACACACACACACACACACACACACACACACACACACACACACACACACACACACACACACACACACACACACACTTTTACCCCCCAGTGATTTATATAACGCTCCAACTTGTTGATATTCTGGCATGTCCGCCACGATGTTTTCAAAGGTCATGCTGCTGCCATGACCTTGTTGCTGCAGTCAGGTGACTGCTCTATGTGACACAATAAAAACATTCAAACACATTTTGGATTGGCCTATATGTCTTCCTTTATCACACAACTATATCAGTGAGAGTGTGCACATGTGTGTGTGTGTGTGTGTGTGTGTGTGTGTGTGTGTGTGTGTGTGTGTGTGTGTGTGTGTGTGTGTGTGTGTGTGGGGGGGGGGGGTGCAGAGGATACTATATATTGCATATTAAAACTCATCAGATTTAATCTGATGATGGGAGATTACAGGCTCTAATAGAGCGCTGTAATCTCCACCATCATCCACCTGTAAGTATTTAGCATGCAACATCACCATCGTCAGCTCTTCAATACAATCCCCTTTGGTTATTTCATTTCTTTGTTTTTCATTTTTCACAAAAACAACAAACAAACATAAAAAGCTTGAATTTAATTTATGTAATTTAATGTAGACCTGGGACAGCTGCAGGCCATAAATGAGAAAATTTTAACTTTGTCATAGAGGCTCTTTCAGTTTGGCCAGTTTCAATGTAAACTCATACTTAACTCTGACTGTCTATATATATCTATATCTATATGTATATATGTATATGTATATATATATATATATATATATATATATATATATATAGATATATATATATATATATATATATAGATATATATATATAGATATATATATATAGATATATATATATATATATATATATATATATATATATATATATATATATATATATATATATATAGATATATATATATATATATATCTTTGATTTGATTGCACTTGCAACGTTGTGTTATCTTCCTACTTCTTTATCTTTGTATATTGACCTGACCACTACGCTGCATACAAACACTAAGACAGATTCCTTGTATGTAACTACTGTGGCAATAAAAGTGATTCTGATTCTGAAAACATCCTGCTTTGAAATATTGTCCTTTGAACCTTGACCTCGGTGCATTTGGAGGCAGAAACAACAGAACAGAATCAGAACAAAATTGTAAGAACAATTTTGAAAAATAAAAAGCTTTGTGTGAGTGAGGCACAGAACTCAACAGTCACGTGACTTTTCGTGACGTCATTTGCCCCAGAAGTTCCGCGTTCATTTTCTCCATAGACATTTCGATAAATCCTTTTTATCCGTTTTAAGGCTCGAACTAGGCCTGTCAATCTTCACTGGCCTCACGTTTCGATTCGATTATGATTAATTTGTCAACGATTCGATTCGATTCCACGATGCATCGCGATGCATCTCGATACAGCTCCAACAGTAGGCTATTGCAGCTACGTTCACTAACATAGTTCGTTCTGGCTCAAAACGCTGCGATAGTCACTTTTAACCAGTTCGAGTTATGCTCTTTTAATTTATTTTGCGTATATGCCCACCAGCTTTGATATCTGTTAGCTGGTTATGCTGATATTTATAACAATAATATGGCTTCTGGGTGAACATTTAGCAGAGTTGAGGCAGCCATACTGTTTCCGGTCTGGCCGGCTGGAAGGGAAACGGAGATCGTATTGAAGGTGTGAGCGAGGCTCGGCCAAAACACACAGGACACGGAAGCGCAGCACAGAAGCAGCAGAGCGCGCTGAGAGAGTTATCCTTTTTGGACAACAGTCTGACGTTGCAGTGGAACATCTTACCAATAGACAAACTTTAGTGCAAAAGATTAGACTGGTGACGTAGTTGATGACGGCGTGTGCAGTTTTTCATTTCTACAGTACAGCAGGACTGTACACAGGTGGATAAATGACTGGAGTGGGGCTTTAAACCTTTTTTTTTTGTCACTCACGATTCAGTAGGTCACGGGTTGGCTTCGTTCCAGCCTTAAAACTCGTTATATAAGGATTTTTTGAAATGTCTATGGAAAAAATTAATGTGGAACTTACTTCCGGGGCAAATGACGTCACGAAAGGTCACGTGACTATTGAGCTCTGCAACGGCCAAACCAAAGAGGAAGGCAAGAGGTGGAAGTCTAATGCCTTTTTTTTTTACAACAGCGCTGCCGCAATTCTGGCCTGAAAACGTCTCCTTGCACCAATGGGACAACAGCACAGACCCATGACAGTCTATACGACTCGTATAGGCTGGGTCAGGGGTCCCTCGTATAATACGAGCAGCATTTTGGTAAACAAACCGCGTCACTGGGTGGCAACGCCAATGGAACCCTATGGAGCCCAAGTGGCACGAGGCTTGAGTGTCTGACTCTAGCCGGCTAACTGTTTACATTTTAAAAACTGCGACAGGTCACACAACTTTAACACTACATGCATATATTATACATCAAACTCTTGAGCTACTTCTGCTCTCACTCAGAATGTAAAAATAAAAGCGATGTGATGTGTAGTTTTTGAGATATTAAAGTTTGTTTGGCACAACTCATACTAATATCTGCCGCGGGGTTCCGCATTTCTGGGTGGCAAGTGACGTCACGCTGATTCGTCCAATTAGAGGCAGAGTATGCTGCTCCTGGAATAGAGAGGCAAAGTGACCGCCTACTTCCTGCTTCAGCACTGTACCAGAGGCGTGATTTCTAACCCCACATAGGATAAGCAATAACCACGCCCTGTGGTGCCGGGATTGGCCAGGAGCATTGAAGCTTGGGACTAAAGCACCTGGGGTTTTTCATCTTTTAAAATAAAGATGTTTAAAAAACTATTGCTTGTTACATTTGCAGTGCTGTAGGCTACCTTTTCTCTGGGTAAGAATTGAGCTTGAAATTAACGATAATGATACATTATATTAGCTATATGAGCTATGAACGTGAACACAACACCGTTTATATTATTGCATGGTTTTGTAGATTGTGTACATTGTGTAGATTACAATTATTATGCTTATTATTAGTATTACTATGCTAAGGAAGGTAGGTGACCATAATTTATTTCAATGTCCGCTCGTCCGCTCTCAATGTCCGCTCTCGAAATCGCTGTCCGTTCTCAAGAGCTATTCAGTTGGTTCATGAAATCGCTGGGCTGCGTGCCCTCCAGTGCTGCTCCTGGCCAATCCCGGCGCCACAGGGCGTGGTTATTGCTTATCCTATGTGGGGTTAGAAATCACGCGTACCAGAGATTTTCATCCGCCATTTATTTTCCCATAGACATTTCGTAAAATGCTTATAAAATAGTTTTAATTCGTCGAACCAAACAGTTCAGCTAACGTTATAATCGGGAGAGACCATAGAACATTTCACTCGGTCCAAAACCAAAAAAAACATTGAAAAAATATTTTCTTTAAACCCGCATCTTACGTTTTGGTCCGAGTTAAATGTTATGTGGTCTCTCCTGTTTCTAAATATATCTGTACCGTTTGGTTTGACGAAGTAAAACTATTTTTACAAACATTTTACTAAATGTCTATGGGAAAATAAATGGCGGATGAAAATCTCTGGTACAGTGCTGAAGCAGGAAGTAGGCTGTCACTTTGGCTGCGTTCCGATCAGCTAGTAGCCTAGTTCTCCCTTCAAAGTGGGCTGCACAGGGTATTCAGCCATGTTAAGTAATAGCTGAATACCCTGTGCAGTCCACTTCGCAGGGAACTACTAGGCTTTTATTTGCCTCTACTGTAGCTTTCATTTCGCTGGCCAAACCAAAGAGTATTGAAGGTGAAGATATGTTTATTTTGGATAGGGTGTCTCCATTTTGGCCTGGAAAAAAGCCTCCTTGCGCCAATGGGACAACAGCACATAACCATGACAGCCAATCAGACGTAGTCTTCAGGCCAAAACGGCGGATTTGCTGTGCACTGATGTTGCAATGGAAAAACCTATTACCCTGCAGTTCTTATCACAATAGTTCTTTGGCCAAGACTCTGGGTGTTAACCATAGACTGTAAATATAAGGTATTAACGTCATTACGTAGTCCCCTCTGAGCCAATGAGAGCGGAGGAGGGCGTGAAGCAAGCTCGTGCCGGGTAAAAGGTTTGACAGTTGCTGCTTCGCTTGGTCTCAGTTGTTGACTTCCTCCTCCTCGCTGTGAGGACGCAGGAGAGAGATAGAGAGACATTCGTGCTCAGTGAGGAGAGAGGTAGAGAGACCTCAGTGAGGAGAGAGAGGGCGAGAGAGAGCATGGCGGCGGCTGCTGCTGCCTGCGGTCCTCACAGCGTCGGCAACCCCGGTAAGAAAACACAGAACAGCCGAGAGCACGTCCGCAGAGCCCGGGAGCAGTCCCGCCGGAGACAAGCCGCCCTGCTGTTCCTCACCAACATCTCTCTGGATGGACGGCCCGTGCGCGTCCACAGCAACGCGCACTCAGCGGACCATGGCGGAAGCTGCCGAGGGACAGACTGCGAGGGAGCCGAGTTTGGGTCTGTATCCTATCTGTATTACATTCTGTATTTATAGCCTATTTGTTTTTGTTTTTTATTTGCACATACTAGAAAAAAAGAGAAAGGAAATACAAAAAGGTTGTGCGGGGAGAGACAGAAGGCATATTATGCTGCTAGGTCTCTTACCTAAGAAATTACAACAAATTAATTGCAGCAAATAATAATAATAAAGCAGTAGGCTATGTGGTTGTAGGGGTCCTTGAGGGGGTTCCACTATAATTCCATCCATACTTTACAACACAATGACAGACTGTAACCTTGTGATTATTTTGGTCATGGGTTTCATACACTTTCTGTAATAAAACATCTAAAAGCAAAAATCTGATCAGATGGGGGACCCTGGTACAAAAGCTTATACAATGGGGGGTCCGTGGTCTGATTTGTGTTAGTTGGGTCCTTAAAGGGATAGTTTGGTTTGTTTGAAGTGGGGTTCTATCAGCTAGTTCGATACACTAACTTAATTAGGTACAGTGTTCAGGAGGCTGCGCGCATTGTGGAACGAGACCCGGCACTCAGCGCAGCAGCTAAACCAGCCTTTTCTCTGTAAGTATGGGGGTCAACAACTAAAACGTAATTTAGCCACCTAAAACAACGGCCACCTAAACAAATCGATATCCATGTACATGCACGCTCTATTTTGACAATTTTCAGCGCTTTACTTTTCCGCAAAACAGCAGTTTCATTCGGCACTGCTTTTTCTCCCAACCGTACAACTACCGTATTCCTCCGCTAAAAGCCTGCACAGAGCCGCAGCACTGGATTACTCCGCAGTTATTTGGGGGTATTTTATTTCTTCCGGTTTGTTAGTGAAGACACAACAAATAGAATACACAAACGGAAATATGAGTGATTTTGATAGCGAGGATGATATGCCATTCACCTTGGTGACAAGAGGATACAATTATGAACCAGAGAGAATACAGAAGAGGAACTTTTGCAGAGAGTGAACAGGCAGAAAGACAGATGCGCCTGCTGCCTAAATGCCAGGGTGCCCTGCAGACCTTTTTCACCATTCCCAGGATAAATTGTGGAAAACGTCTCAGACCAGAGAGGCCAGGTGACTTGTTGTCTCTAAAAGTAAGTCAGTGTTTTATCTCTCTTCTAAGCCTTCCTGTTTTGTAAACCGCGGCTCTGTGCAGGCTTTTAGCGGAGGAATAGTTGTACGGTTGGGAGAAAAAGCAGTGCCGAATGAAACTGCTGTTTTGCGGAAAAGTAAAGCGCTGAAAATTGTCAAAATAGAGCGTGCATGTACACGGATATCGATTTGTTTAGGTGGGCGTTGTTTTAGGTGGCTAAATTACGTTTTAGTTGTTGACCCCCATACTTACAGAGAAAAGGCTGGTTTAGCTGCTGCGCTGAGTGCGCGGTCTCGTTCCACAATGTGCGCAGCCTCCTGAACACTGTACCTAATTAAGTTAGTGTATCGAACTAGCTGATAGGACCCCACTTCAAACAAACCGAACTATCCCTTTAAGATGAAAAAGTTTGAGAACACTATTTAAAGCATGTAATATAAACAAAACAAAGATAGAAAAAAAAGTAACAGGAAGTGATGCAGTAGAGATAATACTACAGATTTGAGTGTGACTGTGGGGTGTATGTCTAAGATTCAAGATATTTATTGTCACTGTGTTGTACAAGTACGCACGTGTGACATTCTTATGCTGTGGCCTCCCTTACAGGACATAGTGCAATTACAGTAGCTACATAATCAAGTAAACAGTAGGTGCATAATAATGTAAGTGGCCTATGTGAGCAGGGAGACCCTAAGCTCAGATTGGAAAGTTTTATGATGAACGATTGACAACCTCGTTGTGATATGTGTTGCAGTGTATGTCCCTCGGCGGGGCTGGATCACGGGGGCAGCTATGGGACCTTCTCCAGCCTGTCTGCGTCTGTGAGCTGCGGGAACGTGGACCGAGTCCCCAGGCTCCTCAGCGTGCCCCCCATCCTGGTCCTTCCGTCGGACACGGGTTTCGGCGAGTTGGGGGGCAGCGCGGAGGTGCTGCTGGAGCACCGCAGAGGCTCGGTGCCCGCACCCCCCAACCTGCTCTCCCCGTCCCACTCCCACCACAGCCTGCTGCCTGGAAACCTGCTCTCCCCCTCCCCCTCCCACCACAGCCTGCTGCCCGTCCTGTCGCCTGGGCTGGGGCCGCGGAAGTCCTCCACGCTGCTGTCGGTGCAGAGCTGTAACTCGGTGTCCTCAGAGCCGCGGCAAAGGTGAGAGAAACACGCTCTGCTTTTTATGTGTTTGGAGAACATAACAGTGTGATCTTAGTCAGTTTTATAAAGGTGAGAGAAACACGCTCTGCTTTTTATGTTTGTAGAAGGAAACCAGGGCCCGAAATTAGAGCCCGCCACCCGCCAATGGCGGGCAGATTTTAGCTTTGGCGAGTTAGGTTTGGCGTCTGTCCGCCATGTGACGGGTCCCAAAATAGTCGTCATGTAATATTAAAACTGTGTGTAGCCGGCCTGTGTCCACCTAGCGTCTTTTTCCGACTGTTAAACGCTGGGAGTGCGCTGGGAAGCGCTGATCCCAGCACACAATATACAAGGAAGCAGTCTGAAACTAACATTAGTTCAGTGCGGTAGTATAACATGAGTGCTTCCTGAGGCTGTTTCATTCTAGCTCTCCCGTATAGGCTACCAAACGTGACTCTGGAATGAAATGCAGTCATCAATTTAGCGGCGGTAAATTGACAGCCTAACGTCGGGCGAATCAATCGCTCGCGTTGCCGACACTCGTATGATACAGTATATATGAGGAGATAATAGTTATGTGTGTTTTGGTGCGCAGCTGGCTAACATGAGTGCTTTGTGAGACTGTTTCACATGGCTCTCCGTATGGCTACCAAACATGACTCAGTCTGGAATGGAATGCAGTCGTCAATTTTTGTCTCCGCATTTGACCCATCCCCTGGGGGAGCGGTGAGCAGCAGCAGTGCCGCGCTCAGGAATCATTTGGTGATCTAACCCCCCAATTCCAACCCTTTTGATGCTGAGTGCCAAGCAGGGAGGCAATGGGTCCCATTTTTATAGTCTTTGGTATGACTCGGCCGGGGATCGAAGTCACAACCTCCCAGTCTCAGGGCGGACACTCAAACCACAAGGCCACTGAGCTGGAGGTAAAAAGCGGAGGTAAAAAGCGTCTTTTAATCTCTGCTAAATTGACAGCCTACATCGGGCGAATCAATCAATGAATCAATCGCTCGCGCTTGTTGCCGAGCTCGTATGATGAGGAGATGAATCAAAATGCTTACCACCAATAAAGCCGAAGGGGAGCCGAGAACGAGTGCAGGAGAGCTAACGCAGGTGCCAGGTGTGAGTGGGAGAGAAAGGTCCGTAGCCCAAGTTGTGCACTGTCTGCACTGAGACTGTCGCAGTTATTACTTTTAGCTGCGTTGTTTTTTTTTACAACAATTTAAGCTCAAGATTGACTTGACATGTATTGATAAGATTGACTTGACATGTCCTATTGATCAATCAATCAATCATCAATCAATATATTAAAATAATTTGCTTCAAATTTTACTCTGGCCTCTTAAGTGTGTATTCTTCAACGTAATACCTTATCTACTTGAAAGGTACTGAAAAAATGGATATATATGGATATATGTGACACAAAAATGCGTTTTTTTTTTTGGCCGGTAAGAAATATGCTTGGTGGGTAGATTTTTTCCATCTACCCGCCACTGGCCGGTGGGTCAAAAAGTTAATTTCGGGCCCTGAAGGAACGGTGTGATCTTAGTCAGTTTTATAAAGGTGAGAGAAACACAATCTGTTTTTTATGTGTTTGTAGAAGGAAACAGTGTGCTCTTAGTGGCTTCTCCATAGAGTTCCTCGTGGATTTGAGGATCCAGTAGTTCTCAACGTGGTGTCCGGGGACCACTAGGGGTTCCAGCCGGTCCCCAGCAAATGGAGGAATTGTTAAACCTTGCCATTATTTCATTTAGAAGATGCTAACTTACCACAATTAGGGAATGTAGAATGTTTCTTCATCTCCCTGTTATCTTTCGACCTACAATACAGACAGTCATGGAAGTCTTAAAATCTAAATCATAATTATTATCTAATATTAGGAATATTCTCAGATTTGGGTCAAAGAGACAAAATCTCATGATTCTCATCAAATGGGGGTCTGTTGCCCAAATGTGGACTAAAATTATGGGTCCTTAATATGAAAAAAGATTGATAATCCCTGGTCTATTCAATGACATACTTTTTTTTAATTAAAACTTTATGTGCTTTTTAGTGTTTAAGCATTTACAATAATCAAATTTCACAAGCAAAGTAGAAGAAAACGAACAAAAGAGAAAATAGTGCACATTCTTGCATCATAATACCAGTGTTACATTACATTGCTACAATGCACAGAGACCATAGAATATATGATTATTAATTGTCATTAGGGATAAAAAAATCGGCATCAGTATTAGTCTAATATGACATTTCTGCTGACAGGGTTCGTACAATCATGAAAAGCCTGGAAAAGGCACTCAAGGGGCAATATTGTGACTAGATATCACCTTAGATTTTGTTATGGTAATATCGTAATTTTGCATAGTGTTGTCTTCCGGGTTTTAAATGCTGCATTATTGTAAAGTGGTCCATATCGCCCAGCCCTACTCAAGATCTTTGTTGCCGTCAGTGTTGGGGGTAGAAACGTGTTTTAGTAATGTTTAGTACATGTTAGTTTTTCAAATAGTGTCATCTGTTGTTACGTTGCGTAGAATGACGTTACTCACTGACTTTCTCATGTATACACCGAGACTTTTTGGTCATGAAAGTTTTGTTTAAAGTCATGGAAAAGTCATGGAAATCCATTGGTCAGACACATGTATGAACCATGTTGAGCTAACAGGTCAATATAGGCCTGTTTATGTAGGATGAATTCCACAGTCCATGAGAGGAAATGCCGCGCAAACATATTTTTTTGCCAGTATCGGCATTGCCGATCGGTCAAAAAAGCTGAGACGTCAAAAAATAAAAAGTAAAGAAAACAATATCATGCATCCCTAATTGCCATGATAATCATCTCTACAGTACTTATCATTTCCAAATAGGGCCCCCAGATCTTCCTGAAAACGTTTAGGGTGTTGTTAGGCTGCTCGAAAGAAGCTATTCTGGCCAATTCATCTCTCCATTCTTCCGATTTTCTCTTTGGACTTCCAGTGCCTTAGCACTATCCTGATTCCCGTTATGAGAGCTAATTTCACCCACACTTGTGGGGATAGGCTGGTCTCCATAGGTAGAATGCCCAATATGCATAATGCTGGCTCTTCAGTTAGCTCTGTTTTCAGTATGGTATTGATACAGTGAACAATAGCTATCAAAAAGTCATGCACCGTTTTACACTCATATAACATGTGAACCAGTGTGCCCTTTTCCTCGTTGCATCTCCAACACCTATCTTCCTCTCTAAGCCCAGTCTGAACATTCTTGCTGGAGTCCAGTAGCTCTTGTTCATTATTTTACATGAAATTAAACGTGTCTGCATGTCTCGGGCTATGGAATACCATGACTGTACTATTTTCTTCCAGCAAAAACCTTCTCAGGTGCTTCTCAGGGGAACATCTTACCAAATGCCTTTCTACCTGACCACACCTGACAACAGGTCACACTAGGGCTGGGCGATAGGACCAAAATCTCATATCCTGATATAGGTAATTTCATATTCCGATAACCATATACATCACGATATAGCATATTTTCTGTAAATTCAGTTTATAGTTTATATAAAATGACCACATGGCCATTTATTTATGTAGCAGTTAAACCAGTAAAATTTTTGTCAATGTCAAATCCCACAAAGGATACATGCATTCAGAATACAGATAAGCATGGCTATTCTTAACACAAACAAATGTATAATTAGTTGCAAGGTAGTAGCTAGAATGAAACACAAACTGAACCACACCACCAGTTCAATTTTCAAAGATTACATTAGAGCAAAATGGGTAGATTAAAAGTTATTTATAGTTCAGTCCAGTTGTCTCAGTTCGTTTATAAAGGAACAAAAATCCTCCACTTCAGGATTTCCATGTTACCAGTTAAGTTCACTCAACAAAAATACTCCACTCCGGGATTTCCCGGTTATCTAACAAACACAACTCAAGGAAAGCTATAAGCTAAAGCTAACTAGCTAGCTTTAGCAAGCTAGACGTTTGGTTATCGGCTCCTCAATGGATTTCCTTGGGATGACAAGAGGATGAGAGAAGACGTTTTGCCAGGTTTAACGTTACGAGGACACACGCAAGTATCAAACATGGACTTAACACAGCGCAAATGCCTGGGTAGACTAGGCGGACGTAATTTCTCCCTGCTATATACTCACCGGCTGATTTGTGCCACTCAGCTTGTTGACAGAGTCTGGTGCGTAAAAACCCCCACAGAATGACGAAAGCACAGCGTCGTCCAAATGAAAGAGTGTGATTTGCAACACAACGATATAAACGATAGAGCATCATATGAAACGATAGATATTTTCTATCGTGAAAACGATATATTTCATCATATATCGACCGACGGATGTATCGGTCAGGCTCTACTTAAAATGTCGAGTGTAATTATGGATTTGCCCTGCGGCCATTAAATTTAATCCACTGGGAGAAAGTGTGAAAGTGACCCCTCCTCTTCCGCTCTCAAATAATCAGTGTGTTGACAGACTGAAATAGATCTTTTCTGGCTTAAACTTAGCGATTGCCCTTTCATCCTGGGAACGCTGTCAGAAGTTTACTCTCTTCGCCAGCGATCAGGCTTCTTTACAAAGCTTAGTCCTCGTTTGCATTTTGAGTCTAGCTTGTATTTTGAGTCTTTAGCTTGTATTTTAGCTTGTATTGTGAGTCTTTAGCTTGTATTTTTAGTCTTTAGCTTGTATTCTGAGTCTTTAGCTTGTATTCTGAGTCGTTGGCTTGTATTTTGAGTCTAGCTTGTATTGACTCTTTAGCTTGTATTTTGTGTCTAGCTTGTATTTTGACTCTTTAGCTTGTATTTTGAGTCTAGCTTGTATTTTGAGTCTTTAGCTTGTATTTTGAGTCTAGCTTGTATTGACTCCTTAGCTTGTATTTTGAGTGCTGTATTCAACTGCTAATGCCTACATAACAGAACATGATAAAAACTAACTCTTTTAGACAGAGAAAGCACACATTCTATTAGTTCTTTTGAGATATTTTGTGTTCACAAAGTCCTAGCAGAAAATAATCCTCGGCTCTTGAAAGATGAGCCAGAATCCTCAAAAAAAAACCTTGGCAGAAGCTACCTACTGTATTGGAAAAACTGTTGGCAGTGAATGTGTTAACACATTGAGTGCCAGCGACGCCAAATGGCGTCAGGAGAAATTTACCGTAGGCTGCCAGCGACGCCAAATGGCGTCAATAACTCCAAATTCATATTTTGACGGGGGGATGTCGATCTAAGCCTCTTACATCGCCTCTTACAATATGGGAGCTATTGAATGTGTCTAATAGTGTTGTCACGGTACCAATAATTCAGTAGTCGGTACCGGTACTAGTGAATTTCCACGGTACTCGGTACCAATTTCGGTACCACGTTAAAAAAAAGACTGATATTTCTTGAACATATTCTCCTTTATTAAAGTATGCAACCATTTCCAATGAACCAATGGCATGTAGCCTTCAACTTTAAAACAAAACAATGTGCTTCTGCTTACTTCTTCTTACATTCAACTGTATGGCAGTGAGTACAGACAGTGCAACACCAGTGGCATGTAGCCCTCAAGTATTTAATTTTATTATTATATTAAATATTATAATTTAATTTATTTCACAGAATTGCTGGAATCCTTTTTTTTCAACGGTGTATATTGGTATTTGATCGATGCATAGGAATTCTGCCAATGCCCTATCACACTTTCTTGCTTCATGTGAGTTCTTGTCATATTTCCTCTGCTTTTCAAAAACATCAGGAATTGTCTGCTGGGTGGTCTTTTGGGCTCCGCGACTTGTGCCTTCCTCTTCATCTTCATCTCTCGCATACTGTTAAATGGAAAGTAACGTCAGTGAGATTTACTAAAATAAAGAGATGATAAAAACAACTGCACATACACACATGTAGAGTGCAAGCAATTTTATGTAGCTAGTTTTAATTCACGGACATGTTTCACCCGAAAGAAGCTTGTATTTATTTTGATGCCATGTTGAACTATGGCTAAGTTCGGCTATTAGCCGTGTCCCATAATGTTTCCATTACAAACATTGCATTGCACACATGTTACACTATGCTAGCTAACGCTGTACCAGGTATTAGCCGGGTCCCATAATGATTCCATTACAAAACACGTTACGTTAACGTTAGCGCAAACGTTTTTTGGTTACACAATGCATTGCCAGCTATCTCAAAAACGAATGTGACAGGATAAGGTCTGTTTGATATGTTGTTAAACGTGTTATTTTACACCGTTTGAAAGAATTAACCCACCTTGAATTATTTGAACAGGTCTGGGTGCCTGTCTTTCAGCTGCTTGGCGAGATTGGATGTTTGGTTTGGAACTCCCTTTCACACTTTTTGCAGATGGGACTTTGAGGACTGATATTTCCAAATGCGACTCTTTGCATTCTTCTTCTCAACAAGTTGAGTTGTTGGAATAGGACAGGAGCAGCCGCTCCTCCTGCTGTAGCTGTTAGCCATTATCTTCGCTGCCTGTGCGCTGCGCACTGCTCGTGTAAACAAGCTGTGAATGACTGTTCGCGATTACGTGTGGACGTTCGGGGACACCGTAGTCCCGGAAGTGCGCGGGGCTGTATGCGCAGTATGTATGTATGTTGATCAGGCAGACAGGCTAACGTTAGCTGGCGGCTGGGTCCATGAAGCCAAGCCATGGTGGCAAACTAAATAGTAAATTCGGTACCCTCGGTACCATGAAAAACAGGTACCGTTCAGTACCGTAGCAATGTAGTACCGTCCAAGTACCGAAGTACCGAGTACCGTGACAACACTAGTGTCTAACCTATTTTACAGAACCCTTAGGTGGTGACAGTGCCCTCCCGATTAGACAAAGGCCAGGAGAAAAGAGAGAAGAAGTCATGAGGAAACGGAAATCGCATCGATATGCTTGAAGCATAACGTTAGCTGTGCCTGTGAACAGCAGTCATCTGCTGCCACAATTGAGCCCCATCCGTGTCCGCTGCGATAGTCCATCCATATGATTTAGTTGCCGACACGGCGACACCAGCGTCTTTCTGAAAAGTTACATTATTCTCAGCTGGGAGCCGAGGACACGCTGTAAAAAAGCGGGGGGATGCAGGCAGCGGACTTTTCAGTGCAGATCAAACTCAGAGCAAACCGCAGCAGAGACACTCCTCCCACCACGGAGGAGGAGGAGGAGGGGGGTGGGGCACGCAGGGCACTACAGCATACAACCATTGACAGTACACACACACCCAGGCAGCAGCAGGCTCGATGCATAGAGAGCAAACAAGCTAGAATAGGCTATCTGATGCCCACCAGCAGTAAATCAAGACCAGCAAGAAGGTGTAGGGTCTGCGCACGCAGGGGCCAGCGCTGCTGGTTGCAGCTAAAACATATTATTTGGCCAAACAAAATTCCTTTGTTTTCACTCTTTTATTGAAGGAAATTATTTTTGAGGTGTCATTATATCAGAAAATATTAGCTTCAGAGTCAATGATGTGCTTGAAATGTTTAATTTCACAAAAGGCTCATTATCTCAGCTTCTAGAAAAAAATTGCTGTTTTTGGCTAAATCAAGCTATCTTCTCCGGCTCATAACTAAAGAACGGAAAATGGGATCAATAAACTTTTTTTTGCTGATGATAGAAGAGAGTCTCCTCGTTCTTTGTGCGTGTTCGGTGTTTACATAGTAATATCACACAATATTCTGTGGGCCTTGAGAAATCACTGAAAACGCTCTGAAACTCTGGCACTGGGAGCGTCCGTTCTCCAAAAGTGGCTGGCACTCAATGAGTTAAAAGACACACATGTATTTATAGACCATGTGCACTCCTGTGACACAGTAGCCCCCAATACTTTTAAGTAGGCTGTTTGATAAAGCCACTATTAATATGCTGAGAGAGAGAGGGAGAGGGACAGAGAGAGAGAGAGAGGGAGGGAGAGAGAGAGGCAGCAGGGAGAGAGAAAGAGGTGGACTGCTGTGAATGTTGTTCTATTATAAGGAAGTAGGAAGTGTGTGAATGTGATCTGGCAACATTTCGTGTGTGTGTGTGTGTGTGTGTGTGTGTGTGTGTGTGTGTGTGTGTGTGTGTGTGTGTGTGTGTGTGTGTGTGTGTGTGTGTGTGATAGGGGTCGACCGATATGGTTTTTTCATGACCGATACCGATTATCACGAGTCAAGCAGACCGATAACCGATATTTTGGAACCGATATATATTTGCAGTAAAATTGAAAATCTTGGTGTCAAAATTTTGAATAACACGACCCATTGTTAAAATGCATTTTCTTCAGTTTATCCAACTGCAATATTAATTGAAAATAGTCACACTATTAACATTAAGCAAAGTGGTGTGTGTGTGTGTGTGTGTGTGTGTGTGTGTGTGTGTGTGTGTGCGCTCAATCTAGTGGAGACTTGGGCATGTTATCAAGATAAAGCTGTGGACTTATACTTTTAACAAACTAACACCGACTCACTACAGTAACAAAATAATAGAGGGTTTCCCTCCGCTTACACCTGATAACCTCACCCCCAGGCTCTCAAAGGAGAATACTGAAACAAACATGTTCATCCCTGCATCCGCTGAAATGTCTCATCCTCTTTTATTCGGTTCCTTGTTTCATTCCAGAGAGTCTGCTGATGAAATGTCTAATCCTCGTTTATTCGGTTCCTTGTTTCATTCCAAACAAACAGAGAGTCCGCTGAAGAAATGTCTCATCCTAGTTTATTCAGTTCCTTGTTCCAAGCAGAGAGAGAGAGCAGAAAAAAAGTCCGCTCTGCTTGCCCAGACAATGCCTGCCAATGTATTTTTCGGACACGCAGCGCGACTGGATCAATAAAACAGCTTCGCTACTGACAACCATGGCCATTTGATTCAAAAAGAGCGACGCTACACCGTGGACACCCTACTATGGTTTATGGAATTAAAAACTAGTGCCCCAATGCTTTGTGAGGTTACTGTACTAGGCTATTACCCTTTTCAACAGCGGTGGTGATAAGTTTGAGTTGCACTTGCACAGCACTGCAGGCACCAACGTTACTCAAAGATATATTATGCTATCAGTACACAAATAATCTCTGTTATCTTGTTATCGTTATCACTGCAAAAAAAATGCATGCGCGCATTTTCAATTAAACTGCTTCATCTCTCTCACATAGACAGACCTCCACACTTTGCACTGTGCGAGGCAGCGCTTCATACGAATCGCTCATAAGATCGTGTTTTTGCAATGTCAGCGTAGGTAATTATTATGTATATTAACTTTATTACAACTTTGGCATGGCAATATCTGCTGCTTTACCTAACACAGTGTGACTGTCACAGTCACAACAGCCAACTAGTCAAGTCCACTGCTCTCGCTTACAGGCAGCCTCGCTCTGTCCCCCTAGGCTGCGCTGAACAGAGAGCACTGAGGTGAGGTGTCAAGATTTCATCTCTGAGCCCTCTGATAGGCTATTGCTTGATGTGTAACCAATCAGATAGCGCTGTGGGCGGGACATTGCTCCAGATCACACACAGAGGGAACTATTGTAGGAGAGGATTCTTCCAGGTGCAGCAGCCGCAAATTAGCGCATTTTTTTATTAAATTATGATATCGGCAAACAGCCAATGAAAATGCTGATACAGATAATCGGCAAAATGATGAATATCGGCCATAATAATCGGCCAAACCGATAATCGGTCGACCCCTAGTGTGTGAGAGAGAGAGAGGATGGATGCATGGACCTCGTCATCTTGGCACTGTCACAAACCTGGACAATGCCAGCCCCACAGCTTCCAACAGCACATAACCTGTACATCTAAGATCAGGCTGGGATGTTAGCAGCAGCTGACTGTAAAACTGAACCGGCCACCAACCCACGCTTGGACCTCCTGTTGCATATATCTTTATTTAAAATTTAAAATTTTGTATTTATTTATTTAATTTTCATACTAAATACATGTAGGGATGGGCATTTCAAGTAATTTATACTCAAGTACTCGCCTTCTATTATGAACGAGTAATCGGGTACTCGCCGGGGAGGGGGGGATGATGTGGGTCCGTGTGGAAACACAAGTGGAACCCAAGTATGCAGTTGATTTTGCATTAGCCATATGCCTGTAAGAATATCTATTACTATTAGGGATGGGCATTTCTAGCAAAAACACTATTCGAAATTCGCTGGCCAAAGTCGACTTTTAATCGAAATTCGGAAAAAGATTTTTTTTTTTTTTTTTTTTTTGTGAAATGTTGCATTGTCTCCCCTGATTCTAAGTATAAGGCTTTATTAATTACCGTAATAGAAAAAGCTTCTGCTGTGGATTTTTAGCTCAAACAAGCATTGCATCACTGAAGTAAAGAACATGTTACATGACATTGACATTTTCGAAAATAAAAAACAGTTTTGACAATCATGAGTGGTTCATTAAATATTTAGTAGGCTCAAGTCTGAGTGCCAAAGGGGTGCCAAAGTCACCCCCTCTCCCTCTTTATGGGATTTCATCCGCCATTCATTTTTCCATAAACCTTGCTTATAATGCTTATAAAAATTGTTTTACTTGCTCAAACCAAGCAATTCGACTATACTTAGAATCAGGGGAGACAATGCAACATTTCACAAAAACAAACAAAAAAAAAAACATTTTTTTTTCAATAATAAAAGTCGACCTTGATAATAACAACGATTATTCGAAAATTCAAAATTCGATGCCCATCCCTAATTACTACTATGGTAATAATGACAGAGCAGTGGTAATCTGCTGTGTAGTGGCTGTTCACACAACGTCAGGCTAATTTCCAATACATGTCGTCCGGTATAATCCATACTGCTTTACGATCACTGTTACGTAAATCCACTTACCTTCTCTCTCTGTTTTTCTCATTGAGAGCTCCCATTTTCTCCTCTGGCAAAGCGCTCCGGTGTGACGTAAAATGCGTCACAATGGAACTGCAGAAGTTGTGCTCGAGACGCGGAATCTGCTCCGAGGGCGGCTGTTATTGTTGATTTTTATTTTTTAAGTATGCGGCATCGAGAGCCTTAACATGCCTTAATGACTTGCAGCTGGTGGGGGCGGAGTTTCTGCAGAAGGATTTTTCTATGTGAGGTAAACGGAGAGAGAAGGTAAACACTGCCCATGTCCTTATATTACCGTGGGATGATTATCGGTAAAGCCATCCTTTAACATAGCATGCAGTATCAGACTGCTGCTCTAATATCAGGGCTCCAGTTCTCCACACTAACTTTTTACATTGGTTGCACCGGTGCGCCTAACTTTTTCATTTAGGTGCACCAGCATGTAATTTAGGTGCACCCACCTTTTTCACCACGCCCTTTGCCGCCACAATAACACATTTTAAGCATTACCTTCTTTGTCATTTTGTATAGCCTACATATTGGTCATTTCCTAAAGTGATACTCTCAAAGAATGTCATGTCAATAAAATGAGTGTCACCAACTGACGCTGAAATACACTGTGTGTATATATATACACAGTATATACCAGACAATTGTCCAAGTCCCTCTGATCCGAGTCCCAAGTGAGTCTCAAGTCAATTGGTCCCGAGTCTCAAGCAAGTCCCAAGTCTTTCCTTTTGTCGGCAAGTCAAGTCAAGTCAAGTCACAATGTTATTTCAAGTCAAGTCTCGAGTCGAGTCATATGTTATGTCAAGTCGAGTCACAGGTTAGAAAAAATGACAAGGCAGAGATTATTTAGGCTGCGGACGTGCGCGTTCACGTTAATACGTGCTTGTTGCCAAGCAACACACTTCTCTCAGACGAGCTCCAGACAGCTGACAGACAGCTCCAACTCAGCTCAAACTTATAGAGTTGTATTCAAAGGATAGAAACGTTCTCACAGCTCAATTTAACAGCGCCAACACAAGCAGTTTGATCACAAGTGCAATCAGTACTGAATGCGATGGCAGACTGCGCACTGCGGGCAGTTGACGAAGTCAGGAAGAAATTGAAAGATCTTCCGACGCATTAGCCTTGTACCAAGACGCTGATTACATTACACTGCATTACATTGCTGATGCGTCTATTTACAGCACATATCGATCGATATTTTTGGAGAAGATTCCGGCCGCATCACGCGCAGATCAAGATGAGACAGCTGTCAGTGAGTAGCTACGCATTTGGGTGTAACTTTTACGCCTGCTCCATACACAGACGCAGCGCATACAGGGTGCACTAGTCATAAAATTATTAGTGTAACTTTGAGTTCTACATCGGACGTAGCGTGTAAACCTAGGCGTACGCCCAGCTGGTGCACTCGGCTGATCTTGTCACAAGTCTGAGTCGAGTTTCAAGTATTTACCTTCCAAGTCCGAGTCGAGTCGGAAGTCGTCAAATTTGCGACTCGAGTCGACTCGAGTCCGAGTCCCTATGACTCGAGTCCAATTGTCTGGTATATACCGTATATATACAGTATATATATATATACAGTATATACAATATATATATATATATATATATAATCTTATTATTATCTAATGATTAATCGCTATGACCCACCATAAAATAAATAAACATTATGCTTTTATTTTCTGAATCTTATTAAAAAGAATATTTTTTTTTTCATTTAAATGTCTAAGAGCTCAACAATAAAATTGTCAAATGATGTTTTCAGGGTTCGACGTTAACTTTTAAAAGTGGTTGCCGGAGTGGCAACCTGGCAGGAGCTTTTGGTTGCCCGAATAAAAATATGGTTGCCATTTTTAGTCGCCTTATATTTTGAGTATTTAAGATACTATGCAGTCATAAGCCGGCTTAATAATGAAGATTAGAGATGCACCGATTGCCATTTTCTTGGCCGATTCCGATTTCCGTTTTTTGAATAGTCTGACATGCCGATACCGATTTTTGCCGATTCCGATTTTCTTTCTAAGAACAACAATTGACAGCTTACACAAACGTTTTTGTAACTTTGTTTGAAAATTAAGATTCATAGAACAATTCTTATCATTTGCATGAAGTAGGACCATCTCACTCAAACACATCTCAAAATAAAAGTGTTCCAGGTTATGCTACTGGACAGAGCTTTTTTGTGCAAATACAATGAATACAAAAATTAAATTAAATCCAATAGCCTATATCCCACAGCTATCATGCATTTACTTTTCCAAAAGAAAACAGGTGCAACAGAACATCAAAATGATCCATGGACAAGGAGTTTATAGACTGGCTCCAGACCCCTCTTGAGTAGAGGGGAAATGAGTTTATGAGTTACAGTAACGATCTTCAGTCTGAATATCAGGCAGAGTTTACACACAGTCCGAAGTTTCGTATGCGTTTTTTTTTATCTGCCATCCGAAAAAACATCGTCACGCACAGAAAACCTTGCACACTTGTGAGTCTGATGCATTTTTATTATTATGTCCGTCGTTCTATTTGCAATACAAAACAAATAGTCTCTCCTGTATCCACGTTACAACATGACTGACAGGCTGAGGCAGCAGCGCTGATGTGGAATGGAGAAAGCAGGTCGGGGAATGGTTATACTGGACACAATGCTCGCGTTCACCTCGCCAAGCCAGCTGTGCGTGGTGGCGGGTTGCTGGAGCACCGCTTCCCGGGGAGAGAGAGCAGAGAGAGAGGGGCCAGTGAGGTGAAGCGAGCCGCTCAGACTGGACTCCAGCCGAGCGGGACTCGGCCGCACCTCTGTCTCCACGGCTTATTTTCGACTAGCATGTGTGACAAACTGCGAGCTTTGTCTACTTCACTGACGGTGAAAAAATTCCACAACGAGGAAGGTATGCTGGCATGTGTGGTGTGGTGGCTGGGTGCCTGTCTCGGTGCTTTGGGGAAATCGGCTCACAGAATCGGCTATTTAGAGTGACCGGCGCAGATCACAGATTGAGGCCGATCACGTGAAAATCGGCCATTTCCGGTCACGTGCCGATCGATCGATGCATCCCTAATGAAGATGTGACAGAAAAGTAAGTAGAATAGTCTATAGTATAATAGGTAGGGCTGTGCCGATTGACTTATCTCCCGATTCGATACTATCACGATACTTGGGTGCCGATTCGATATATATTGCGATTCTTAAGTATTGCGATTCTACGATTATTGCGATTCGATATTACGATTTATTGCGATTTTTGTTTCTTTTCTTTTTTCAGTTTGTTTGCTTTTTTACTCTAAAACATGGGAAAAGTTGAATCATACACTTCTAGAGACTGTATATTATATCATGAGTAGGGCTGGGCGATATAGTTAAAAAGTATATCGATATAACATCTTTCATATCAGTCGATAATATCGATAATTATTGATAATTTTAATTACATGAGAAGAAAAAGGTTGCATTTAGCCACTTTATTTTGAACCACCTTATTTTCAAGGCACACAGGTAGGTCTAATTTGTCACACACACACATACAGTACATGCTTTGAGTGCAACTGCAAGCAGTAATTTACAGACATGGTGACGTTTTACTTTGTTGACAGCCTAGCATTGCCAGCCTTCTAAAAAAACTTTTGGTAACGTGTATTTCAGGGTTGTAGGGTTAACATTAGGTGAATCAGAGGTGTGGAAAAGCCTGGGTTTTGCTTTGACTTGCTTAATTACAAATATGTCATAGGCTTATGTAGGGCTGGAGGGCGACCGCGCTGGGGACCGCGTGCCGTTGGTTGGGCGAGAAAAAGCCTTGCCTGGCTGAAAATGCGGTAGGCTACATTTCTCCATATCAGTTTTATATACCCATTAGGGCTGTGAATCTTCACTGGCCTCACGATTCGATTCGATTACGATTCATCTGTCGACGATTCGATTCGATTCGATTAAACGATGCATCACGATGCATCACGATGCATCTTAAATCGATGCATCACTTTTTCCGCAATACATGATTTATTTTTTCTCACTTTCTTTTTTCTCACTGTGTGGCTACTTTTAAAATAAAAGTGCATTTGGAATTGCATTGTATTATGATCCATAATTTAAATAAACAACTGCATGTAGTAACATTCTATTTTATTTGATTATAATTATAATTTTTATTTTTTTATTTTTTAATAATCGATTTTTGATATTTGTTAATCGATGCAGAATCGTGCACGTCCGCATCGCGATGCATCTTATAATCGATTATTTTTGACACCCCTAATACCCATCAAGACTCCGCCCAAGCAGAAGACATAAAGTCATAAGCTGTGTGCTCAATAGATGACACAATGAGTTATTCCTGTCCCAAAGTACAAGTAAAACCTTTCCAACAGTTCAACTTTGTCTCTGCTCACAGAAGTGAATTGAGCTGCGGGTGCCCCGCATTCCGTAAAGGAAAGTTGCAGACGTCTGTATTTGTGAAATTGGTGTCTTAACATTAACGTTAATTTCCAGGGCGCTCATTAATAGAACACATGTTAACACGTTACGTTAACATGAATTGAAACTCACCTCACCCACCTCGAATTCTTTGTAACGCCGGGTGAGATCAAAGGAGTGGCCAGCGGAGGACCAAAATGCGAGACTCATTAGCCAGGAATGGGTCTCGCGCTACTTTTGCATGCTAAAATAAAGCTGATAATGTACAATTTGATTCAAGGGGGGGGAAACCCTTTCAGAGTACAACACAAACTGTCTATTTTGCTGCAACTCGACAGTGCTGCTTATCCAGGAGATGTCGGGACTCTTGGCTCTGGATCAAACCATCGCGTCACTAGCAATGCCACCATTTTCAAGGGATATGATTAGCTGTGTGTGAGTGGGGGCGGGTCATGGGGCGGGTGCACTCGGAGTTTGTCTGTTAAATTATTGGCTGTTTCCATGTCACTTGTACTAACAAGGTACATGATTGGCTGTATGAGTCCCGGAGCAGAGGGAAGCACTCTATAATGTGCTGGATGAAAGTGGTAACATTTCATACATAAACAGAAAAAAATGACGCGATTATCGATTCTGGAATAAAAGATCGATTCAAAAAATCGTGACATTAAAAATCGCAATACTTAAGTGAATCGATTTTTCCCCCCACCCCTAATAATAGGCCTATTCAGTGCGTGCACTGGGTGGTGTAGTAGTAGTAGTAGTATAGTCCGGGAGCCAAAGGCTGTTTTTTTGATGAACCTTGTTTCGTCTGATAAAGTTTTTTTCTCTGCTGATTCTTGTACCTTGGGGGTACCTATTCAAAATACAGGAGGGTGCCCGGTGAGCACCCTTGAGCATTTTTAGATATTAACCCCTTAACCCTTCTAAAGGGGCCTATTTCTGAAGAAAATGGTGAAAACGACATACCCAAACTAAAATGCTTACTGTAGCTGAACCGCTAGGGTTACAGACAACTGCCTGACCATTTCTGAAAGGTAAGACTTTGAAGTTTCTGTTCCAAGTGTCAGAATGACTCTATGTGTTACTCACCCTGAGTAACACCAGCTCAAACACAGTGGTTGATTCTCGCCTAGAATAAAAAACACTTTTACAGTGTAAACAGTTACCTGTGGTTGTTGTATTTATGGCTAGAAACCCAATGGGGACATAGCCACAGGCCTTACCACATCACAACTCAAAGGAGATGAAAAAATATCAAAACATGAGTATTTGGCAGTGGTTTTAGTAGGGAGATACCTAGGCGGATTTCCAAAAAGCCATTTGGAGACTCCAAATGGACACCTGGTAACCAAATGACTTTAGAGACATATGATATATATATATATTTTTTTTTCCCCAACAATATCACATAAATTACTCATAAAAACAACTTTGTTGTATTTTAGATTTTTTTTTTTTTTTTTCAAATCTCTTAGTTACCCAAAGCCTCTCTAAAAGTGGCCAAAAGCAATTGTGATGTCATCAGTGATGTCATAAATCCTTCCTGGCTGAGGCTATAGAAATAGAAGAATAGAGTCAAACCAAATAACTTGAGTACAAATAGTTTTATTTACTCTTTGCAGGGATGTAAAGTCACGGAAAATGAAAAAGGTTACAGATGCCAGGGCAGACATAAAACCACTCAAAAATAATCCTATGTTGGTATGAAAAAGGTGACCGTCACCTAGTGACTAGTTTGCATCCCTGTCTTTCAAAAAAGCACAATTGCACATAGGAACTGTCAATTGACCAATGTGCACACTATAAACGTGTACAATATAATAAAACACGTGTGCAGTATAATAAAAAAAAGTATTGCACCAAGCCCCCTCTCTCTATGGCTCTGGCCACTATAATTCTGTGTCTGGGTGTACTCGATTTCTGCACAGAATGCAGTGTGGAGGCAGACAGGAAGAGCTGAAACAGCTGCAGTACACTGTATTGTGCAGTGGTGGTAACCTGTGGTCCAGGTGTTCTGACAGGCCTGAACTGTAGCTGTGGTGGCTCAACATCTGCCTCATCAACATCATGCCATCCGCAGTAGGAGCATCGGGGGTGGTGGGGACAGTAGGATCAGCAGGGGAGGTAGAGGCCAGTGGGGTCGGACGCTTCCTCTGTGAGATGTCTCTGGCACCCAGTCAATGTCTCCACTTCTGCTTCACAAAAAAAATTCATAGTAAACAACCATTCGCCAGTTTATGGAGTGCAGGGAAAGACTGCATTTTGAATAAAATCCCCCCACCCCCCTATTGCCAGGTCTCCACTTCCCTGCCTACCCCCACCCACCCCCACATCCAGGTGAACCATTTGAATGCAAATAGACACCCATCATCTTACTCTAGTCAAACAATTATACCAAGATAGATTAGAACTGTGAACACTCCAACATAGCATTCATATAAAGTCATTGACTGGCTGGAAATTATTTATTTATTTATTTATGTATTTATTTGTTCAGTGTTATAAATCAGGGTAATGAAAATAAGTAGCCTACCATCAATGTGAATGTGTCCCACACATTCACATGCCATTTTCATTATTGAATAATATCATAAAACATTTTGAAAATGCATGTATACTCACCGATCGAGCATAGGATCAAACCATCTTCTTCCTCGAGTCAATACTATCCTGATTCTGATTCAGAGAAATCGACATCAGCCTCCTCTACTGTAAAATGAGACTTTGTGCCAAGAAAATGAGTCTTCTTCTTTGCTTTCGGCATTGTAAATCAAATAAAACAAATCAGAAAAACCAAAATAATTGTCTTTGACTTTGCTGTTCTTGTTGCCCCGTGCGCTATTCAAAACTCCATGTGCAAAGTGAAAACGTTCTTTCCTAGACGCAGGGCTGTAAATGCCCCTCCCCCTCACCCAAACAAAGAGTTGCACCACTCGTTGGAAAGGTAATTTAATTTGCTACAAGACTGGTCAGTCAAATTTTAGCAATCTGCCATTGGATTCGATGTATATGACGTTTACGCATAACAGGCGCCCACATTTGTCAACATCCAACCAGAGCACGACATGAGTTGACTGACACACTGTGTAGCCCAGGGGCACTAAATTAAAAGTCATAGAGGTCCAGTTAGAGAAAATGTCCTCAAGCAAAGGTCCGGAACATTGTAACGTAGCTTGCGTTATGATTCAGTGCCATTGAACTTAGGCTACTTCAATGATTGCAGTAGCCTAATGGTACAATGTCTGTATGTAGACAACGACTGACTGTTAAATCAAAATAAACATCAACAATGTTTATTTAGTTTTCATATTTAACTGGATTAATTATAAATAACTAGCCTATTATAATAATAAATACATGTTCTTTTCTCATTTCAAGTGAAAATAATGGCTGCATTTAAAAATAACATACAACAGAGTGCTTTGAAAATATGTGCATCTTAAAAGTGCTTTAATTTTAGAAAAAAAATCCCCTTTTCTTCCCTTTCCTCCACCTTTTCTATTGAGAGAAGTGAGCTCCCTATCTGTCTGTCTATCTATCTATCTATCTGTCTATCTATCTATCTATCTGTCTATCCATCTGTCTGTCTGTCTGTCTGTCTGTCTCAGTGTCTGTCTGTCTGTCTGTCTATCGATCGTTCGCAATGCAAACGTCACATGCCGTTGGGCAGTGAATGTGTGAGTGTGCCCTCAGTCTGGACTTGAGTGTGTTTGCTCGTGTGGCGCTTTCATAGACAGGTTAGGATCGCATCGCACTTCACATGAGACAGACTGCCTGGTTTTGAGCTGCCCGTGAGAACAATGAATGAACATGAGTCTGCCTACTCCGGATTAAAACTAAATCTTTGTTTTTGCGGTCTACTTGTTTCTTTTGAGCACGCCATGTGAAATGACTTCTATCTCTCGCATTTCTCCGAGTCTCTCGCCTCTACTCCGTCCGTCGGTGTGTCACTGACACTCTTGCCTGCAGCACTGGAACAGGCAGAATCGAATCGGATATTTGATTGGCTGAGTAGCATCACATGTGATGATTTAGAGCGCATACATTGGTCTGTGAGCTTCCTGGCAGATAAACCAGTACCGTAAAGGGTAGAAAAGCATGTGCCGGTTAAAATAGAAACGCTCCGTGAAATGTAACAATTCTCAATGATTTGTAGGTTATAGGGCTCGGTCCGGATAGGACGGCGTCTGGGTCCGGATGCGGACCGGAGTCCGGACTTTGAGGATCGCTGGTGAATAGAGCCCACAGCAAATTGCAGAAGAACTCATTTTGCTCCAGAGAGTATCTAGTTTCCAAAATGGGTCGTCATTCGTCCTTCCGCGTTTGTCTTCACGGTATACAAACAGGAAACCGAACAAAAACAATATCTTCTTCACGGATTTGCAAAGTAAGCAAATATGGTTTTATTGATGATTGTCGCAGTTAGGATGATGTGGTGACTAAATGTAATAGCTAGTTTTGTTCGTTAGACCCTTAGCTTCATTTTCCATGCAAGATTTACTATGAGATATCTTGGTATGGTGGTGCGACAGCCCACTGAACAGTAGTGATACTACCTCGCCTCGGAAAAAAAAATCAGGACTCTTTGTACAAATACGTCTATAACTTCTGCTGTGTTGATCTGATCCGAAAAAGGAAGAAATGGTTTGATGCGCAAGAGTCAGACGATTCGTTTGGTATGTAGCATGAACAACATTGTTGAGAATTAACCACCTAATTCACCACGTTAATGACGGATGAACAGCAAAACATCTGAAACGTAACGGTGACGTTACGCTACGCGAGAACAGGTTAAGTGCCAAAATCCCATAAAAATCGGGATTTATGAGATTTCATGCAAAATCAAATGCATCAAATTTGCTTTCTTCAATGTTTATTCATAAAGGAGCAAGGATGTCATGTACAATGTAGCCTATTTGATTCCCGTGCCATGTGCCCCCCCCCCACCCCCAATAAAAACATGAAATAAGCAGAGGACTTTTAGTCTGATAAATCACTCCCAGGTGTTGAAGCGGTGCATGTTTGCGCAAGTCAGACCTTTCTCCCCCACTCCCCTCTCTCTGGCACTGTGTGTGTGTGTGTGTGTGTGTGTGTGTGTGCATGTGCGCATGTTTCACTGGCTTTGAGCTGCTCAAACAGCTGCCTCAAACAGACACACGTCACTTAGAGATGCGGCTGTGCCGCTTAAACGTCTTGGGGGTAGAGATGTAACGGTATGAAAATTTCACATCATGATTATCGTGACTAAAATTATCACAATTATTGTATTCAAATCGCTGTATTCATAAAGAAAATGCTGAAAATGTTCAAAAAGTACTGAGAGACTCACTGAAATCATTTTACAACATTTTATATTGAAAACTCAGATCCAAAAAGGATTGATACACTCACTGAAATCATTTCTCAAAGGCTGCACGTTTGCATCTGGGAGACTGTTGCCAACTTTGGTTGATGATGGACAGTATTTACCATGTTTTTCAAAGCACTGTAATCACGGTACCATGGTAATCACGGTACCGCGGTTTTAATGATAATGAAAAATGTAAACGGTACCGTTATTGTAAGAATTTTATCATGGTTATCATAAACCGGTTATCGTTACATCCCTACTTGGGGGTATGCACATATTGATGAGTTTTGTTGGGGCTATATGTTCACTGATGGCTGATAGTGGGCTCTCTGGAGTTCCGGTAAGAAATTTCCAGAAAGCAGATGACCTGATGAGAGCCTTGGATCAGATTACGAGTCAGACCAGAACAGCCAGACTTTGGGTTTAGGTCTTGGTGAAACCAATGATGCTGATGATGTCATACATCTGGGCTGAACGTGAGGGTGACTGGCTTCTCCATCTGACCACATTCCAGAAGATGCTTACCTACTACTTTGCAGCTGGCCATGTCAACCATGTCAGGTATGGCCATACTATCTTCATTCCATGGAGAAGCTTCCTCCACAAAGCAATTTTCTCCAGGAGCAGCATGTGATGCGACACATTAGTGGAATATGGAATGGCCTGTGGAGCAACCAGTTCATAGAGTCCACTTTCATGAGGTACGGCCACAGTGATGGAGGGATCATTGGATTACCGTGAAGCCATAGGCACTGAAGATCTGGGCCCTGAGCCACCACATATGCTGCAAGATTGTGTCAGACATGAAGGAGATAGAAGAGGATAAGACAGATAGCTTCATCTCTATCACAAGGTGGAGGCTAAAGCCATGGGTTAAGCACATGCCAAAGTCAAGGACTTTGTCAGAAACCTGTCTCCATCCATTGGATCCCAATGAACATCCAGGGGAAAGCATCATGAACATCAAGATCTGTCTATTGTAGACAGTGCCATAAAGATTGAGGAGGCAATGTTAGAAGATGTTGAGAAGACCTGGCCAGAGGGATCTTACAACACCATCTCAAACAAAGTCTCACCATCTCAAACAAAGTGAAGACAATGACAACCAAATCAATCCAAGTTGGCATCTCCACAATTTATGACCTAAATGCCATCGATTCAAGGGTAATCACACTGTTGTCTAGTGACCATGAAGTTGACATGAAGGATGTCCTCGCCTATGAGCTAGCACCAGTCCCAACTGCCATGTTTACCAAGGACGGAATGTGAATTTGTAAATCCAAGTCTACACTGAAGAAGTCACTCCAAGTCAAAATCTCCAGGAGGAATGCCAGTGTTGCAGATGTCACTGTCATTGATGGATCAGCCCTTCTTTGGACCATCCATTGGCCAGCTGATGGCACCATAGCTGATTTAATCAAAAATGTTATGACACGGCTATGACTTTATATCTATCAGACAGTGACGTCTACCTCATCTTAGACAGGTGCTATGATTACAGTATCAAGTCCATCACCTGAGATGTCACAGGGCTCAGCTACTGTAGAAACACCATCTCTTAGCTCTTATGTGAGGAACTGACCCAAGATCGGCTTTTCCATCTACAAGTTGGTGGTGACAGGGGAGCAGCCATGTGACAGGGGAGGAGCCATGCCCCATTGAGATCAGGTTGGAAGAAAGAAGGAGCCGATATGATCTACAAAATCAGCAGGAAGAAGCTGACACCATCATTGTCCAAAAGGTCCGGTGTGCTGGAGAAGCACATCAAATCTCAGTGGTTTCTGATGACACAGATGTGTTCATCCTACTCCTTCACCATTACCATCAGGAAGGACTGGATGTCCCACACATCATGGAATCGCCCCACAAGGAAAGGGCAATAGTGGACATCAAGTCAACACTGGCCAAGCATTCACACATTGTGAAGAACCTTTTACCAGCCCATGCCATATTGGGATGCGACACTGTAGCGTCTTACTATGGAAAAGGCTCTGTCATCAAACTCCTCAAAACTGTACAAACTATCGGCCATTGACAATGTGGTTGCACTGTTCCAGTAGGTCCTCGACCAAGTCACTGCCTTCATCTCAGCCTGTTCCAAACTTAGCTGCTCTACCACCATCGAATGAAGCATTCATTGAGAATGTTAAGAAGGGCCCACTTTCATGCAATCTTGTGGTGAAATCTCAATGTAAATCTGACACTAGCATTGAATACTGAGGAATTTGGATGCTAAAAAAGACACATGCAACAGGTCACTGAGCCCAACCACTCTACCGGAAGATTGCAAACTTGTCCCAGACACATTTTGGAGATGAAAACCCTTCTAACTCCAATAAGTGCAACTGTGTGAAGTGCATGGTTTGCCATGCACAATGTTGTGTGCATGTTTCAGAGTAGGATGCTCAAGATCCAAATAGGCTTAACTACCATGAAGACCATCAGCAAAATGTGCCCTTCACTTCACACCTCCCAATGTGTATAATCTGCTCTGCATCTCTACTTGAGATGAGCAAAGGCTCAATGGATGTTCTCATCCAGCACGACCCATATTGTCATAAAAAGTTTGTTTTGCTGGCACGGCCTAAAACGGTTAATATTGTGTAATTTGGAATGAAATACATTGTCCATGACCTCCTTTATTGGAGAAAACAAATGTGATGCATTTGATTTGAGTATTTTGCCTGAAATCTCATAAATCCTTATTTTTCTGCGATTTTGGCACTTTAGGGGTTAATATCTGAAAATGCTCAAGGGTACTCACCGGGCACCCTCCTGTATTTTGAATAGGTACCCCAAAACTACAAGAATCAGCAGAGAAAAAAACTTTATCCGACGAAGCGAGGTTCAACCCCATGGCTCCCGGACTAGTAGTAGTAGTAATAATAATACATTTGTGTAATTTAGTTTTCTAAACAAATCTTAGTTCTTTTTTGTTTTTATAATGCATTTGCACTGAAAGGATTTGTTTAACTAATATATGTGAACTTTCATTTGCATATATTTTTTAACAGTTAATTAAAAACGTTATTGATAATTAAGTAGCCTATGCCTCTCATTCATGTTCATTCAGGGATACTATGATGACAGTGGTTTGGGGCCCCCACTCTAAGATGTTGCATAGGGCACCAAAAGGCCCAGAAGCGGCCTTGGCCCGCCACCCTGTCCACGCGATCCCTCTCTCTCTCTCTCTCTCTCTCTCTCTCTCACCCCATATCGTATGTGACAGGCAACTACTATTTGCCCCGACCTCTTTTCTCAAATTAATTAATAACGTTAGAGAAGACGTAGGCCTACCTCTTGCATGCCTGATCTGATCCGTCCTTTAGGCTACTTGATCACTCCAGCAAACGAGGCAGGGATGTAAAGCGTTCGTAATTTCTCAGCAGATAATACACGGTGGCTTTTTAAGGATGTCCTGGTCGAGGTGTATGTTGTAGGCTACATGCTTGCTTGGCAGTAGTTTTCCATCCCGTTCAAAGACGCCAGGGTATTTCACCACCCTGGCGTCTTTGAACGGGATGGAAAACTACTGCCAAGCAAGCATGTAGCCTTTACTTGACACCACCACTTGTAACCATGACTTGACAAATTTCCTCGTCTTTTGTTTCTGTGCGGGCGGTTCTTGTTCTTAGTCGCTTAGTTGAATTATCATCTAGCAGCTCGATTTGTGATGTTGATGCTGACGCAGGGTTAGGTTATTAGTCTGGGCTTTGACCCAGCCAGACTTCATCTGCTTGGACATCTTCACGGCTCGTCTTGCAGCCGGTGTGATTGTGTGCGAGCAGCCACCTGTCCGAGTCAGTACTCGTTAAACACACCACACATGCAGCGTTACGTTCCAACTTCCGACTGGTAATTAGTAACATCGTTAGCAGCAATAAAATGTCACATGTATGTCACTTACTGCTGGGTATTGGCAAGGATCTCACGATACGATACGTATCACGATACTTGGGTCACGATACGATTGTATCACGATATATTGCGATGCGATACATATTGCGATATATTGCGATATTCTACAGAATTTACTAAAAATTAAATAATAGAGCTAAAGATATTATTAATTAATAGGGCTGTGGCGATTCACTTATCTCCCGATTCGATACTATCACGATTCTTGGGTGCCGATTCGATTTATATTGCGATTCTTAAGTATTGCGATTCTACGATTATTGCGATTCGATATTACGATTTATTGCGATTTTTGTTTATTTTTTTCTTTTCTTTTTTCAGTTTGTTTGCTTTTTTACACTAGATTAGAACATGGGAAAAGTTGAATCATACACTAGAGACTGTATATTATATATCATGAGTAGGGCTGGGCGATATAGTTAAAAACAGGGGCGGACTGGGATCATAATTCAGGCCGGGCATTAGATACCAAGCAGGCCAGGCCAATATGGGCCAACGCGCGCGAAATTTGGGCCGTTTGAAGCCAGATTTGGGCCGTTTGAAGTCCAATTTTACAATGAGATGCACCCACTTTAACCCTGAAGTGTAATTATTACTTCAGACTAACTAATAAAGTAATAAAACCACTAGTAAACCAGTAGGCGGCGCCTAGCCTGCTGTTCAGTGAGTGGCCTGACTGCAAGCACCCAAAAAAAAAAAAAAAAATTTAATTTGCGATTATCGATTCTGGAATAAAAGATCGATCCAAAAAATCGTGACATTAAAAATCGCGATACTTAGGTGAATCGATTTTTTCTCCCACCCCTATTAATTAATACACAGGACAAGATGTTACTATCCCTTGTGCCAAAATCCGAGGAAAAACACATTTAGAAGCCCAATCCAGAATAAAACAAGCTAACAGGCTAATAAACAAGACACAAATCACCAGTTACCTACCCTAGCCAACAGCAGTATGAAGCATGTCATTGGGGTTTTCAAGTGGGCACCTTCCTTCACCGACGTTTCGTTAAGTTAGGCCCACGACACCTCAAGAAGGCTTAACGGTGTAATCCAGCGTCCTGGAAACACCCCCCTCCATGCTACCACTGCATATTACCTCACTATCTAAGCCTAGCTATCCAGGTCGGTTCGGTATGACATTCCTGACTACACCACCACTGTCAATGATTCAGCCCTGTTGATGCGGACCGTCAATCATAACCAACAACAAACAATCCCTAACTACACCACCACTGTCAATGATTCAGCCCTGTTGATGCGGACCGTTAATCATGACCAACAACAAACAATCAATCTGACCTTAGCGAGCTCCCCAGCTAGCATGTTTCCTCCTTATCCACAGCCATTCACTTGCTCGTTCTGCTGCCTGAGACATGTTGCTAACCGCAAGTTTCAGGCTCCATCCCCGAATGCCCAACTCAGTTAGTAAGGCAATAACGGACTTTGCCACAAAACCACGGCAGCCCACCGCTACAGGCCGCACTCGAGCCCTCCAACCTCGCTGCTCTGCCTCTGCTGCCATTTCAGCATACCTAGCTTTCTTGCGCTCATAAGCCTCCTCAACTCGATCTTCCCACGGGACTGTGAGTTCGATAAAATAAACTCTCTTCTCTACCTCAGACCACAGTAACAAGTCCGGACGTAGCCGGGTGCTAACTATATATGCTGGGATGACTAGCTGTTCATTCAAGTCAACCCTCATTTCCCAGGCTCCACCTACACTTTAATTAATTATTACACTGTGTTGTAATAATATGTACATCACTTTATACTGATAAGTTGGTGGACAAATTCAGTCAAAACTACTGAGTGTTGAGTGTTACTGAACGCATCGATATGGGAAATATCGATACAGTATCGATTAGGGCCTGCAAAAATAATAATAATAATAATTATTTTTAATATCGCGATACTTGGCGTCCAAGTATCGATACAGTATCGGGAAATAAAATATTGCGATATATTGCCGTATCAATTATATTGCCCAGCCCTAATGTCACTCACAAGTAGGCCTATTAATTTTTTTTTATTTGGTGTATATTTTACTGTTTGCTGCTGTAGGCTGGTCACTGCGCACGTTTTACTTGCATATACGACTAAAAATAGAACAGTGCGAATTGTAAAATGCCTTTTGGGCACGTGTGCGAGTACAGAATTCGACCTTCAATATATATACGGTATATTTTTTTCAGAACCTTAAAAATCAAAACGGCATTAAAGTTGAGAGCCTGTGTCCCAGTTCACTTGAAGGCAACACAGCGTTGCCTTGAACCAATGGTGACTGGTGAAAAAAAGCACGTGATCTCTCGTCAGCGGAAAAATGTCTAGCCGTCCTCATACGTCCAAAGTGTGGGAGCATTTCACCCACACTAATGTGAAGTGCAAAATCTGCTAAATAAGCTGAACTCGCTTATCATGGCAGAACAAGTATGATGCACGAGCATCTCAAAAGGAAGCACGTTGTGGCGAATGCAGATGAAGGCTAATTAGCTTGTTAGCTCACTGGCAACCGCAACGTTAAGTTTTAGCTGCTAACGTTAGCTATTGGCTAACGATATTAACATTAAAAGCCAGCTGTAACGTTGTCATCATAGCAACGTTAAGCTATTGTGTTGCTGTCGGGAATACTGGAAACCTCATTTTACTCCGCAGTTTGCACTCTACTTACTACATTTAAAAATGTGTTTGATGCCTGAGAAGACTGAAACAATTTATTTTTGTAGATATTTTGGTTGCATACATAGTGAATAGTTTTTGGTTCCATTTCCATTCCATGTAGTAGTGCCCTAATTTTATTTTGCATTATTCATTCAATGGATATTTCATTGCACTATATGTTTTCAATTTCAATGTGTACTATTTTGCAGTTTTGCAATTTGCACTATATTACATGTATTACATGCAAGTACATTGATGCCAGAAATAAATATTCTGCTACATGCAACGCCAAACTTTTCAGCAGCAAGCTCCTGAAATGGACCAAGTGATGCTCGTAAGAATAGTGCTGCTCTGTTTATTCTCAACAGAAAAACTCTGCGGCTCCGCCTACCTGCATCTCTCTCTCTCCCCCCTCATGTGTCGGGGAGGGCGAGCTACGGCTGCATGTAAACGGGAATATTAGTGGATTATTCATTTAGTCGGAATAGTGTCATTTTCCGAATATGGGCAAAAAGTGGAATATTGTGTGCATGTAAACATAGTCACTGAAGCCACATGTACTCTCCTCTCTAGATTACGCTCTGTGCACTCTCTCTGCAGCCCGCACACATCTAGGATTGATTATTTTATTTTATTTATTTTATTTGTATTCTCTCTGCACTTGTTCTACAGGTTTGTGAATTTAATTTGAGGAATGTAACTTGCCGTTTTGAAAATATACCTCAGGTGCACATGAATTCACTTTTAAACGTAGTGTACGTTTCATATTCAAATAAATGTTATTTTGTTTAAAAATGTCTCCTAAACCACTGGTGAAAGTGGGCCGGAACCCTCCGGTGCGCAGACTTTCTGTGCCTGAACGCCATTGGGGGAAGACATGCAGCTGCCTGTCAATCAAAATCCGATAGCTGCAGAGTGCAGAAGCAATCACGATCGTATAATTTCCAACAAGGAAACACATGGCTGACGTTATGTTAGGGTAATAAACAACAGTAGTCTTTCTCATAAATTGCTTCTAAATTGTTCCAATGCAGTGTTTTAGACCTGTCAGTGGTTTTAATCGTGCTGTCTATCCACCTTATTTTTGTGAGGCTCCTGCTGTAAAATAATTCTGGGAGCAATATCCGGTCTAGAACGTGAGCAGCTGTGTTTACGCTGGCTTGACGCTGCCTGGATAGTACTCTGCACTGCAGCCCATGACTGCAGCGCGTGCCTCCTCGCATCGCATTTCCTTGTTTGTTGAACTCCGACGCTAAAAGTTTGCTCGTCACAAAATAACACTCGTTTTTGGAATGTAGCCTATTGATGTTATCTATCACATCCGCTAACCTGTTGCTCGTTGAACAAGTCGGCATTTATCAGCTCAGCTGCACCGTTTACAGACGGGTACATTAGACGGGCTGTGTTGTGTCAAGCTAGAGGTAACGGGGGAAGAGGACAGCAGAAGGAAGCAGAGAGAGAGAGAGAGAGAGGTCTTAATGGCTTTTACACATGGTTTCATGGCGCCTCCGATGCGTAAAAGTCCTTCATCGTTCATTCAGGAATGTTTTCAAGATGGCATTTGATTGTCTTGTCTGCCCACCCAGTGCCCAATTCGGTGTCTGTTCTTTGATTCCTGGTGGGAATCTTTTGCTTTGGATAAGGATTTATCTGCTGACTGCATGGATTTCTTCTGTGCACAATCCTGTGCTTTTTTCCTCTGTGTCTCCTGCATTATGAAAAGTTTTATAAATCCAAGCAGTAGGCTAATTCTCAGTAATTTACTTAGGCTACATATTCACCTTCCAGATGGCTTCTAGAAGAAAAAAAATGCTTTTAAATGAGCTGTTTGATAAAACTATTTATGAATGAATGAATGAATGAATGAATGAGCTTCATTTGTCACTGTTACAAAAACAAGTTTAAGAACAACGAAATTGAAGCAATCCCCTAGGTGCGTTAGACAAGACAATACAATAAGTCAAGGTAATAAAGATAAGGTATTTAAAAAGTAACGAGGTAATAAGGATAAAAGTGTTCAGTGTATAAAAGTATGAGCGGGTAATAAAAAAGTAAAAAGTGTCTAGTTTCAAGTTTGTTCTGTGTACACTCTTGTACACTCTATACATTCGGGACGGTCATTCCACTTAGCATATTTCACAGTCCTATATACACAATCCTATATACATTAAGGCATCGACAGTGAACTTAGTTCTGTGTGTAAATGTTTGAGCATTCTATATACATTAAGGCACAGTATATCTAAGATAACTGAGGGCAGTCGCTATACTTTTAGCATATTGCACATTCTTATACATTAGGCACAGGGCATCTATGATAACTGTGTTAGGGCATGTTGAGCGCAGCTATGGCTCTTGTAAATAAACTGTCTCTGAACCGGCTCGTTCGTGCCCTCATCAAAGTGGCAGTGCCTGGGGTGGGAGGGGTCTTTGAGGATGCTGTGGGCTTTCCTGAGTCAGCGGGAGCTGTACAGGTCAGCCAGGGAGGGGAGGGGGCAGCTGACGATCTTCTGGGCGGTGTTGACGACTTATACACCTTATTAATAAAAAATCCTTATAAATGAGCCATTTAAATTAGATTAATTAAATTGACAAATGGAAGACTGATGCTGATTTGCAAAATGCAATTTAAAATGTGAATTTTTTAATCCATTTTCATATTCTTGCTTATTCATTTTCATATTATTTGTCCTTTGCATAATTAATTTCGCCTTTACTTTACCATTAGACAACTGTTTTACTTAAAGCACAATTATGCCACACTGCATACAGGTTAATTAAGTAGGCTACTAACTTGCACAATAAATAATTAAATAAATAATTTGCTATAGACTACATGATGTCAAAAATATGCGTGTTCAGGAACGCATGAAGCTGGGGCGGGAGGAGAACAATGATGTGATGAAGGTTGGAGTAGTAGTTCCGGCAAGAATTTCAATCCACTTTCACCCCTGGGAGAAACGCATTATTTAATAAATTTTTTATCATGCCCCTAAAATTCTTTGTGTGCTCCTAGTTTTTTCAACTTGAAAAAATGCTAAGTGACCAGCCCTGGGCCTACATATTTTTTACATGTTAAAACGTGGTTGCCACTGTGGCCACCAAAGGCCAAGAAATGGTTGACATTCTTTTATTTTTTGGTTGCCCGGGGCAACCGGCCATCCGTTAATACGTCGTTGGCAGTCAACCGTTGGATTATTTTTGACGTATTAATACGTCATTGGCAGTGAACGTGTTAACAGTAACAGTTTTGTCATAACAGTCATTTACAAATTCCCCAGTTACTGAATGGGCTGCACAAAATGTTTTGTGTAAGTGAAGTGAAGTTGCAAAAACTACATAACAGTAGTCCACACTAGGGGTGCACCGATCACGTTTTTTGCCACCGATCACCGATTGCCGATCACCTATGAGAAATATCTGCCCAACCGATCATCGACCGATCACCGATTACCGATTACCGATCACCGATATATATATATATATATTTATTTATTTATTTTGTAAGCAGCTATAGCAGTCTATTATAGAACAGTTTCCATTTTACATATAGGCCTACATTTCATGCATCAAATTGAAAGTGCAGCACATTTTCTTTTTTTTCTACATCAATATTTTATATTTTGTAGGCTAAAGGAAACCGCCAACATGATTTTTTGTGTGTGAGATAATTGGAGCACAAGACTGTGTTGAACTAAATGGCTAGTAGTTCAGTCCAGTTCCCTCAGTTCAGTTTATAAAAGAACAAAACTCATTCCACTTCGGGATTTCCATGTTACCATTTCAATGCAGTTCAGTTCACTCAACAAAAATACTCAACTTTCCGGGATTTCCCTGTTACACAAGAAAAATAACTTCGACCCAAGTTAACTATTTTATCGATTAAGCTAAAGCGGCTAAAGCTAACCGGAGCTATTAACGTTAGGAGGATACACGCAAATATGGATCAAACACGGACTTAACAGCATGCAAATGCCTCGGTAGGCGGGAGGACTGGAGGTAACTTCTCTCTGCTGAGTCTGCTCTAATCACCAGCTGATTTGTGTGATTCAAAGACGCAAGGGGTGTGTTGACAGTCTGGTGTGGTGTGTGGACAAAAAATGTGCCTCGCGACCTGCTTGGAGCACTGTGCCACTACGCTCTATCAGCCACTACTGTAAAACACCCTCGCTCCGGGGGAAAAATGTCGACGATTGAGCCAGAAACACAGTCTGAATGAAATTGAATGTAACGTTCCCAATTCTATGTATTACATTCTAAAAACTTAACGGCAACATTTTGGAAGGCTAAGCCACACAACTAGCTCGTTGTAATCTAACATCATGCTTCAAAAGATGGAGAACTGGCTGTGTTACGACGATGAGGATGCAAAACATGTAATTTGCATGTTTCGTTCCACCCATGTTTCGTCCGCGCTGCCAAATTCAATGGAATGAAACGAATCTTGTAGCCTTGGACGTAGTGAAGTGTTTTTGATTGATTTGTTCATCGGACTCAAAACGGTCTCCGCTGATAAGACACGCCTGTTACAGGCAGGCGCTACGCCTCCTCCTGACCAGTTTTAAACATTAAAACACCTGCGGCTTAGTCCAGTGCGGCTTATATATGTAACAATCATTCAATTTAGCTGCTGCGGCTTATATTCAGGTGCGCCTTATAGTACGGAAAGTACGGCTGACGAAAGCAAAGCGTGTGCTTTGCAACACAATGATATAAACGTTAGAGCACAATATGAAAGTTAAACCATGGACATTGAAGACATGAAAATGGGCTGCCTCATGTTTCTCACGTGCAGCATGATCGGCTATGCGATCGGCGACAATAAAGGAATATCGGAAACAGCAGATCACATATTTGAGGTCCAAATCGGCCGATACAGATTGCGTGCCGATCGATCGGTGCACCCCTAGTCCACACACACATCCAGTTAAGGTGGACTGTAAGTAGACTGTAACAAACAGTTCAGTTTGTCAGGTGCATGCAACTATGACATGACTTTATGAAAGTTGTTGGTCTGTCTACTTGACAATGTTGCTGCAATAAAATGGTTGAAGTCAGATGTACAGACTGAAAAATTGTTCTTATATAAACCAGATGTTGACAAAGTTTTCCTTTGGGGACATAATTTGCAGTTGAAAAAGTAAGAAATCGCAATATATCGCAATATCGCAATATTCAATATATCGCAATATCGCAATATCGAAAATATCGCAGTATCGCAATACTATCGTATCGTGACTCAAGTATCGTTTCAGTATCGTATTGTGGGCATCTGGTGATTCCCACCCCTAGTTTCCATAACGACTTCTTCTCTGTTTTTTACTCAACTTTCTCTAATCTGGAGAGCACTGTCGCCACCTAATGGGTCGGTAAAATAGGTTATACACATTCAACATGCCCCAAAATTTTATAGGAGATGGATCTGGCTTTGATCCACGTCCCACCGTCAAAAAACGCATTTGACGACTTTAGTCGTCATTGGCACTCTACGTCAGTATTTGAATTGACAACTATACTCGTCCGTGGCACTCAATGAGTTAATGTCGAGCTCTGATTTTAGTTGCTTTTTTTAACTGATTGTTTAACTGACTGTGGGCATATCGTGGGGTATATCGTCAAATATCGATCGCAGCCCCCTGAATCGAATTGAATCAAATTGCAACGCATCGTATCGTGGCAGACTTGATATCGGCAAAAATCCCATCGTTTGTCAATGAATCCAAATCGGATCGCATCGTGATCAAACTTGTGATTCACACCCCTGTTACTAATGCAGGAAATACACTAGCCGACTTTGACAATCGTAGCTGATTATGAAGAGACTGGGGAGTTTATACTACATGACTGGTTCATTAAGACTTTTTATCACGACTGAAAAACTCACTGAAATACATTACACGACTGGAATCACAGATCAAAATACACTACCCGACTGTGCGCCCAGCAAACTCACGTCTTTCAAGTTAGAAGCCGGTGTCTTGAACCCACAACACAAATAACCAGCAAACTGACATGACCATACTAACCATACGGAAGCTAGACATCATTTTAGTTTCAAAATAAAAGTGCCAATGTATTAATGCATGACTCACTACGGGTTAAAATTTACTTTTCGAAGCCACACATTTACGTTAATTTAAAACAGGTTTCTATGCAAATGTGTTCTTTATTTCCTCTTTGGTACTTGGGGTATTTCGGATCACACACACAAAACGGTTGCAATGGTATACTTTTATTTTGAAATTCGTAATGGGAAGTTTCGGTTTTATTCTTTTTGACTTAACCGTGAGCAACCGGCATAGCGTCTTTGCTTCCCTCATTCACGTGTGCCTTGGTATCAGAAATATCTATTGTATGAAGACTAGCGATATGACTGCTTTTGGCTCATTGCCTCCTAGTTTTTCATTGGATATTGACGGGATTCCACATGCACATGTGAGTTGAGTTGAGTTGAGTTGAGTCGTTAAACCAGTTTACACTACAAGATAAATTCAAACATATTTGATATAATCGTTGTGGCTCCGACTGGCTCTGTCTGGTGCCGGGAGGCAGTTTACACTTGACTATTAGAAATCTGTACCCATAATAGAGAGGTCCAGGGATGACGTATTTTTGTAGGCTGAATGCGGAAGTCCCGAACTTCCTGGTTCTACACTGTTTCTGTCTATGGGATTTTTGAATGGGTTTTTGGCGATATGCTTCAAATAATGTCTGTGGGCAACGCAAGTTTAATCAAACGCGAACCAAGGTTCAGCGGGATAATCTTCACACATGAGGACCACTTTCATGAGTTTTGTAGCGTAAATGCGAGCCCTAGAAGTAAAATGCTCGAGCTAAGCTAATCCTGAACTACACACTGTCGCATAGGCTTCACGTGACGTCAGCACTCAACCTGGACTGTTGTTGATGTGTGCACTGATTACCTCGGGCTGAACGGGGCTGAACCAGGTGAGGGAAAGAGAATTTCCGTGTTCGCCCTTTGAAGTGGTGACGTTATTGACGTATATATCCACATCGACTCAGCAGTGTAGTCTCATTTAGCCGTTTGCTAGCTAGCCGCCCGTTTAACGGCATGTAAAAGCTTCAAAACTCATAAAAGTGGTCTTCATGTGTGAAGATGATGTTACTAAACACTGGTTCGCGTTTGATTAAGCCAGCGTTGCCCAGAGAGATTATTAGAAGCATTGCGCCAAAAACCCATTCAAAACTCCCATAGGCGAAAACTGTTTGGAACCAGGGGCGTTAGCATCGATGATTTCCGGACTCGTTACTGGACCTCTCTATACACTAACAGATTTTGCTGCCGACTGGCACAACAACTGCCCACAACAACTGCAGACTAGAGTCAACCAAGACAGACTGAGCTCAACTGGATATCCTGTGTAAAATCGGAGGGAAAGTATTGTAGTGTATTTTAGGTATTAGGTGTACATTTTCAGAAAATAATGGACACCTTGCAGCCATTTTGAATCGAGTATTCACCCAGACCATGGTATAATGCTTACTTGATTCCTTCCCTTCATTTTTGGTTTCACACACACACACTAGGCATGGGTCGATTTCCGGTTTTACCGGTTCGGTTCGGTATACGAGCCCAAACCGGTTTGATCACGTGCAAACCGAAAAAACCTTAAAAAAAAAAAAAAAAAAAAAAAAAATCCCCCCAGTCCATTCTGATTGCACTATTGTTTGTATTAGCCTCTTCTCAAGTTGCACTAGTAGGCAAAAGTCTTATTTTGTTTATTATGTTGATGTTTGAAGAAAAGTTAAGCTGAATAGTTATGAGAAATAAAAACAGTGTGTTGTTACAGTTAAAAGGTTCTGCTTATTTGTATTCAGTGTTCGTGCTGGTTGGCAGCATACCAGCTTAGAGGTGCATTATCGCCACCAACTGCAGCCGCTTTGATACGTTTTTTTGGGGAATATCGAACCGGTTTCAAAATGTTCAAACCGACCCATGCCTAGGCCCTATATTGTGTGAATTTGTGAGTTTTGAAGTTTATAAGGCAGCTCAGCTGTAAGCCAATCCATTCTGATTGCACTGCTTGTGTTTTTATTAGCCTTTTCTCAAGTTGCACTATAGGCAGAAGTCTTATTTCATTTATTATTTTGATGTTTAGAAGAAAAGTTGAGCTGAATAGTTATGAGAAATAAATACAGGGTGTGTTTGTTACACAGGTGTCCTGCTTCTTTTTATTCAGTATCATTGCTGGTTGACAATACCAGCTTAGAGGTGTATTATCGCTATCAGGTGGACTGAAGTTGCACTACAGACAGTTATGGGCCACACACACACACACACACACAAACACACACACGCGCACATGCACACGCACACACACGCTACAAAGTGAATGAATACAAATTAAAACAATGTGTGTTTTGTTCTGCAGCCTGAAGCAGATAATTTATCTGTGTTCCTGCTCAATCTGATAGCAAAGAGACACAACCTCCCTACACACACACGCACGCACGCACGCACGCACGCACGCACACACACACACACACACACACACACACACACACACACACACAAACACCTGATTAGCTTGTCAGAATGAACAAGCCCAGAGAGGAGGTGGAGTCTGGAATCTGGCGGAATCTGGGTGACATCATCTGTGTGTGTGTGTGTGTGTGTGTGTGTCTGTGTCTGTGTCTGTGTGTGTGTGTGCGTGCGTGCGTGCGTGCGTGTGAGAGAGAGTGTGTGTGTGTGTGTATGTATGTCTGTGCCTAAACATGCATGCTTCTCTAGTGAAAACAGAGCTGAACCCCAATCCCCTCCCAACACACACATATACTGTACACAACACAAACACATAGGGCTGCAACTAACGATTATTTTGATAATCGATTAATCAGTAGGGTTAGTTGTCGATTAATCGATTAATCGGATATATTGAAATCGCTCAGAAATGCTCGATTTAACCCTTTGATGCATACAATTCCAACATTACGATGATTCTAGTAGTCCCTGCAACATAAGTCTGCATCAAAACATTCTTGTTTATACTGTATTCATTAGTGGTTTATATTGGAACACTTCAAACTTGCATACAAAAAGGGGGAAACCACAACCAAGTTAAATTGTAGAAAACTGTTTTTATTTACTCAAGAACATGAACCGAACCAGTGCTATTTTTCTTTTTTCTGTCATTGACTGTCCATCAGTGCGGTACATCTTTTTTCTTTGTCCCCTCTTCTACTGTATTCAGTGGTAAACTTTATTTTAAACTTGCAAAGAAAATGAAGAGGTTTTTTTGGTGGTAGATGTTTTTTCTTTGTCCCCTCTTGTTTATAGTATACTGTATTCACACTGGTTTCTTTTAAACTTGCAAAGAAAAATGGGAATCACAAAATCACAGTTAAATTTAAAACACAAAAGTTAAATTGAAGATAACAGATTCACCCCTTCACCTCCCCTCTCCTTCACTGCCTCCTTCCTTCAGCCCTTCACCTCCTCTTTCACTGCCTACTTCCTTTAGCCCTTCACCACTTTACTTCCTCTCTCCTTCACTGCCTACTTCCTTTAGCCCTTCACCACTTCACCTCCCCTCTCTCCAGATATCTTCATATCTTCTTAAATAAAGTGCTTTAACGGACCTGCTCCTGGAATGTGTGTTCATATTTTCGCTCCATCAGTTTTGTGAAGAATGTTCTTGAAGGAAGAGTGTAGCCATGGTGGAGGGTGTTAATCATGGCAATGAAGCCTGCATCTCCAACCGTTGACATGGGCCTCATGTCGGTGACCAGCATGTTCAGGACACTGTCTGTCATGATGGCTGCTTGCCTTGGTATACAAGCCGCATTCCCCACAACGAAACGCCTCATGGTGAGTTGTTTTTTTCTGAAATGAGAAAGACAGTATGAGCGAGTATGCCTAACAGCACTATTAACATAAAACTCAATAAAACTCACTCATTGATGATTTAGTTGATAATTGCTTATGTAAAGAAGGCCTTTATATAACAGAAGCCTCAAATGAAATTTGTCCTAGCTCACTCCTTACATTAAGATGCGCGCGCGCACACACACACACACACACACACACCAATGAACAAGGGACAACAACATCTCTTTTAGCCTTAGTTTACAGACCAAGTCTGCTCTACCACTAACGTTAGCTAGCTAACGCGTAACGTTAACTAGCCGGTCGGCTATAACGTTTAATGTTGTCGACCTGGATGCGGGCGCAATGCGCATCGACTGTTAACGTTAGATAAACAAAACAAACTATCTGCTGTCTGCTCTACCACTAACGTTAGCAACGTAACGTTAGATAAACAAACTACCGGTATCTGCTGTGAGACGAACATTTCCACTTCAAACAACAATACACATGGGTCTAATAATGTAACACTAGTTTACATGCATATCGAGTTTGTAGTAGAATAACGCTAACTTACCCCGCTGCTGAGCTCCCTTGGCACCATCCAATGATCCAACATGTTTGCGTTTAAGGTGTTCACGCAGGGCCGTTGTGCTGCCATGCCATGCAAGATCGGCTTTGCACATTTTGCACGTAACAGACTTTTTATTTCCAGTTAATATGAATTGCTCCCAAATTTGCTAAGTTTTGGGTCGAGCTGCTGCTTTCTCCTCGGCCATGTTGCCAAGTTGTTTGTCGTTTACTGCGCGTGCGCAAGGCGAGTGAGGTAGTCGGCTCCGCGACAGCGGGGCCAGGGAGTGACGTAGCCAGCACTGCGCCGCAGCAGCTGCGATCAGCTGTTGTTTTTTATCAACAAAACAGATGGCTCTGCGGTCCAACTAATCGCGAGGCAACGAATCGATGATCAAATTCGTTGCCAACGAATTTGATCATCGATTTTAATCGATTTAATCGATTAGTTGTTGCAGCCCTACAAACACACACACACAATTACTCAAATGTTAATCGTGATTTTGGGTTCCGATCATGAAAACAACAAAATACAATATAGATCAACAAAGTGCCACATTCCGTTTGGCAATGTTACTCTGGTTTTGCCTTGTGTTGTAAATCCAGTGCACCCCTTTTCACTCACAGTGGTGGGCTCTGCTCCTCTCCAAAGCCCAAACACACTGTGGTGTGTGTAGTTTCAGCTCCAGTCCAGAACCTGTTTGTCTGTCTGTTTATGTTTAAACCTTCCTTGGTGGAAGATGAGAGTTCAAAGAAATCCAGTGTTACTTTTTTTGTTCAATAAAGGCACGAGATTCTCAAAGTGAAAGACTTATCATGTTAAATAATCGTGATCTCAATATTGATCAAAATAATTTGTGATCATTTTTGACTGTGTGTGTGTGTGTGTGTGTGTGTTAGAGGTCTTCACGGGTCCAAAATTTCGGACCCGGACCCTATTGGACCCGTGAGAAATGGACCCGGATCCGATTGGACCCATCAAGTTAAAGAATATTTATGTACCAGACCCATTTTGAGATGTCTGAGAGAGACCCGAGACCCGTCTCGGTCTCGGGTCTTTATGGACCCGTCCCTGTTCGCTCATATAGAGAGCAGCAGAGCAGCAGCAGCAGAGAGAGACAGAGAGTCAGCAGTCAGCACGGCAGTCAGCACGGCAGCCAGCGGCGCAGCCGCGCACAGCGCACTGAGTGGAAGAGGAGCTGTCCTCCCTGCTGCTGAAAGAGAGCAGCGTCACAATCACATAGCCTGCTATAATGTTTATTAATGTTCCAGATGTATTTTATTTTATTTTATTGACAGTATTTCATTGTTAATATGAGCTGCTGATTGTAACTCATCATATTCCCCTCAGGCCACGCGCCGTGCCGTGCAAGTCTACACATATTATTCGGGTTTTCGGAGGATTCTTTGATCATGTATACAGCGCATTCGGAATATGCGTCTCAATCAGGGTTTTTACCGCAGTTTGCGACGCATGTTGCCTGTTTGTGGTCAACTGATGTGTGCTAGAAAGCTCTAGAACAGGCAATATAATCATATAATCCATCATCTCTGGCATGCAAAAAGAAAAGCCGACATTTCTGATCGGGAGGAGATGATAAACATCGATTTAAAGAGAGAGAGAGAGAGAGTAGCCTATAGTGCCCAGTGCCCACAGAAGTCCACAATGCTTGCGAGCCTGCGAGGTAATAACTTTTTATGAAAGACTTGGATGCAAACTTTTCAGCAGCAAGCTCCTGAAATGGACCAAGTGATGCTCGTAAGAATAGTGCTGCTCGGTTTATTCTCAACAGAAAAACTCCGCGGCTCCGCCTACCTGCTTCTCTCTCTCTCTCCCCCTCCCTCACATGTCGGGGAGGGCGAGCTACGGCTGCATGTAAACGGGAATATTAGTGGATTATTCATTTAGTCGGTCACACAGTGCTTGTTCCCGACACCGACAGCCTTTTTTTTTTTTTATATATATTGTGTTTTTCTCTGAATCACGGGTCTTGTTGGATCCACAAACAGACCCGTGACCCATGGTGATAGGACCGGACCGGACCCGGACGCTATTGATCATAACAAATATGGATCCATACCCGTACGGGTCCCGGGTCGGGGCTCGGGTCTTTGGGTCCGAGTAGACCCGTGAAGACCTCTAGTGTGTGTGTGTGTGTGTGTGTGTTAGGGGTGGGGGGGAAATCGATGGATGCTGCTACAGACACAACTGGCACACTTCTGTTTCTTTTCCTGTTGGTTCTTTGTAATGCTGGGAAATATTTTGGTAAATGTATCCTTCCAGTTGACACATCAATAGACCCTTCTCACGGGGGCCATTTTGTGTCGAGAAGCCAGGGTAAACACAGGTGCAAGCAAAACACTAATGAGGGTTTCCAAATCCCAATCATGGAAGTTGGAAACCCTCATTAGTGTTTTGCTTGCACCTGTGTTTACCCTGGCTTCTCGACACAAAATGGCCCCCGTGAGAAGGGTCTATTCCATTTGCTTTGTTAATAAAAGATAATGGAGTTAATTCATCTGTTTATTTTAATTATGGATCATTACAATGCAATTCGAAATGCACTTTATTATAAGTAGCCACACAGTGAGAAAAAAGAAAGCATGTATTGAAAAAAAGATGCATCGATAATCGTTTTATCATCGAATCGTAGCCCTCTGAATCGAAATTGAATCGAATCGTGAGGTGCCTTGAGACTCCCACCCCTAGTGCGTGTATGTGTGTCACATCCTGATATCGTGTTGGTATTGTTCCGGGACCATCATTTTTTCCTAGTATGCGCCGGGATGACCACGCCCCAAACTCATTTGATTGGTTGCCGCAACTGCTTCTTCCTGAATGTGGTTAAGATTAGGGTTGGGGGGAGGGGTTGCAGTTTAGGGTGTGCTCGGTCCTGTGGCTTAATGGGTAAGCCCCCGTTCACTTCACACTATACGCCGAAGCAACGCTCAACCTAAGCTCTACCTACGCTGAACCCACAAGTTTCATTTAGGCGTCCTTGTTAACAGGCGAAGCCGTTCACACCACCCGCGCGCGTGTCACGCTGAAGCCACGCTCACGCCTTGCTCAAGTGATCGTTCAGGATTCACGCCTATTCCAAGTGTGACGCATGCTGAAGCCGAGCATTGACCTGTCAAGCCAGGCATGAAGTCCTGGGAGTTGTGGGCGGGTTCAAGGCGCGCCGAGGAGGCGGTGAGAGGAAAAGAGAAGGCTTCTTGTTTGAACGGTTAGGCCTCCGTTCAGCTTGTGCACTGCTTCAAGTTTCAGTTCTACTTATGTTCGGCGTCCTGTGTGAACAAGGGCTAAGGTGCTTGCCTTCCAATCTGGGGACTGGGGTTTGATTCCCAGTCAAACCGCACACATTTTTATAAAACATTAGGGGTTAGACAATAGGTTTAGGCAAGTACAACAATTTGGTTAGGGTTTGGTTATGGTCGTGGTTAGAGAAAACCCTAACCCTAATCTTAACCACATTCAGGAAGAAGCCGTTGCGGCAACCAATCAAATGAGTTCGGGGCGTGGTCATCCTGGCCCATACTAGGGAAGAATGATGGTCCGGGAATGATACCAACACTGCGGTGTGTGTGTGTGTGTGTGTGTGTGTGTGCGTGTGCGCGCGTGTGTGTGTGTGTATGATGCCGGGCAAGGATTTAGACTCCAAGACATTTAATCTATGGCCGGTACACACAAGGTCAGTTAATGACAAAGTGTGTGTGTTAAGGATTTACTATGGGGGGTATTTAAGTAAAGCTCTGTGTGCCTGTGTGAGAGAGAGAGCTGCTGATTGTCCTGCTGGATGTACAGTAAAGCTTCTGATCTCACACACACAGACATGGAGTAGAGAGAGACCGATTTAGAGATACAGATACAGTGAGAGAGAGAGGGAGATAGTCCACACACACACACACACACACACACACACACACACACACACACACACACACACACACACACACACACACACACACACACAAAGGAACACAAAGTACTATCATCTTGGCATGTGGACATAGGGAGATGAGGAGATATAAAGGCAGAGAGAGAGAGAGAGGGAGAGAGAGATAGTTTTGTGTAGAGAGAGCAGCAGAGTGAGCTGAGGGCAGAGAGAGAGAGAGAGTGTTTGAAGGACAGAGAGAGAGGTGAAGGCAGTCTGTGTGTTGATAGAAGCCAGTGGTGTGTGTCAGAGTTTCCGTTGGTTGGTGTCCTGGAAGATTTCAGTGTCACTTTCAATGGGAGAAATTCCGGTCAAATATTATCTGTGTTTATCACGCTTAAAAACAACTGATTAGGCAGACTATATAAAGCAGTGATACTCAACCCGAGGCTCTAGAGCCACATGTGGCTCCTTTATGGGTGGTTGTGGCTATTTTAAGTTCTACTTACAAATAAATAAATAATATAATAATAAGAATAATAAGAATAAGGATAATAAGAATAATAATAAATAAAAAATAAAAAACAACAAAACTGTCAGCAGAATTAATCTCAGCTGTCACTAGGGGTGGGAATCGTGGAGTAACTCACGATACGATATGGTCACGATACTTGGCCCTCAATAACGATATTATCACGATACAGTGATTCTGCGATAATCGATATATTGGAATAAATTTAACCTACGATACATCACGATATCTGTGTAACTGAAGAGAAAAAAATACCCCTAAAAGGCAAGAAGCAGGTATTATGTATTTATTAGCAGAATTGACATGCACTCACTCACTCGTACCATTTTCGATACCACAGAGGAAAAGTTACACATTAAGAGTATTTTTTTAAATTATTATTAAAACAAGAGAACAATGGCATATATTCACAATATATTTTTAAGTTGTCTTAAGTAGTTAGTGGGGGGTGGGGATGTTCCAGCTTTCATGTTTTATGTAGGCTACAATTCCCTCCAAAGCCTCCCTCAAGCTGAGCTGCTGCCCCCAGTATGCTCAGAGTGTAGCCCAAGACAGCCCAAACAAACACCAACTCTGCATGTCCGGGATTCAGTTATAAATCGCAACTTCGACAATTCTGCACCAAATAACTTAAATCGATAAGAACTGACGACTGACCGACCCCCAAAATAAGGAGGATTGCCCATCCAAGTGCACACGTCACTCCCCACCCGCTCTGCAGTGCCCCCCCCCCCTCCCCCCCTTCTCAAATACAGGCAATTTCACTGCTATATCCACACATGTGAGCTCTCGGGTGTGAAGGGAAATTCCGGGAAATGGCCGATATTGATTTACAGGCAATGTTCCTGTAAGCATGTGTGAAAACGGCTTCTGTTTGCAGTTGCGTGAGGCAAACTCAAACTCAAATTTGGAAAACTAGCTTAGCATGAACCTAAAATGGCTGAAGAGGAATATCGAACATTTAAAGCGGACTGAGAACTTCAGTTTTTCTTTGTGTCCATGGGTTCAGGAAAATGCATCTCTCTGCTTTGTGATGTCATTTCACAATTCAAAACATCCAATTTGCCACAACAACATCACAAAATAAAGCAGGTCCAGCACCGACTTTCCAAAAGGTGGACAGCTGGCTTCTGAGTAGGGCAATGTTGAGTACCACTGATATAAAGAATGACATCATCAAGGCAAAGCTAGGCTATTCACTGTTTCCCACAGAATTCAAATCTACTTGTGATGTACCAGCCAGGTTGGTTGGGCGACGGGGTGGTGGTGGGGTGGGCATCGTGCCTTGAGCCAATTTTCCATAATATTGAATATCCTGATATCTGCCACACAATATCAAATATTTATTATTATTATTATTATTATTATTATTATTATTATTATTATTATTATTATTATTATTATTATTATTATTATTATTATTTTAACGTGCACTGTGTAAGATTTGGCTAGAATTTAAAACATTCAAAATGAACTAAAATTTTCTATAGGATCTTGAGAAACAATAGGTTTGACGTAATGTCAAAGACGTCTAGTAGCGGTAGATTCTCTGCCTACCAACGCGAGGGGGCGCCGTTGCGCATCCTCGTGCGCAAACCTCCGGCTTGGTCGGCCATCCATACAGGCACGATTGGCTGGTGTCTGCGGGTGGGAAGCCGGATTGAGGGTATTTGTCCTGGTTGCTGCAGCAGCGCCTCCTCTGGTCAGTCTGTTCGGGGGGATAGGAACTGGTATGAATGGCGTGATCCTCCCACGTGCTACGTCCTGCTGGTGAAGCTCCCGCTGTCAGGTGAAAGGAAGCAGCTGGCAACTGCCCCCCCCCCCAGAGTACATTGGCTTAGTGTGGATGGATGGAGAGAAATAAAGATGTCTATTTAAATGTATCTTCATCTTGATTAGTCTGGACCAGACATCAGATGATTGAGTCTCGCTCAGCTGTTTAAAGCTTGTCTCTCTCTGTTTGATTTATTTCCTCTTCTGGCACACTGCCTCGCTTCAGGGAAACAGAATTAAAATTAAGGTAGAAATTGTAAAAAAAAAAGAAAAAAAAAGTGGTCAGCTTTAAACTCCAATCTAATTTTGGAATGAAAGCAGAGAGTTTTTTTTTTGGAGTGGGAGAGAGAGGGGGGAGAGGGAGAGACAGGAAATGGAGTGAAGGAGCTAAAAGTAGCGCTGGTCTAGATGGGAAGATTAAACAGTTTGTTTTCCTCAGAGTGTCCTGGCTAATCTGTCTGTTTCCTTGTAGCACTGTGAGAAGCTGGCTGTGACGCCACCACAATCTGCCAAGAGAGGCTTAGAAAGTCCCCCCCCCCCCCGATAAGTAGTGACACATTTCTTTAATGTCAGGTACATGTAAATTGCAAATTGGGTTACATTAGTTAGAAGATTATTACAATACGAGACAACCCCGTCTTCATTATTAGTCACAGACACACAAGCATGTCTCATGCAGACTTGCAGAGCCACCGTGATACGTGTTACATAGATTACCCAGTAAAACATGTTTTCATTGGTCATTTAGACGTCAAAACCTCCCAGTAGATGGAGGACAATGGTTATATTCCATTTATATTAAAAAGTGAAAATCATAAAAAATTTACTTAAGTGGTTTTCATTGGACAGGGACGATTTGCTACATGCACGTTCACTCAACTTTCCCTGGAGACAAAAATGTTTAGAGCAAATAATAGATGAAGGCAGAAAAGTGAGAGACAGATACTTGAAAAGGGAGAGAGAGAGAGAGACAGAGTCAGAGAGAGAGACAGAGACAGACAGTGAAGTGTGGAGAGAGATTAATGACGGCAGAACAAAAGCATCCAGCAGATGTTAAAGTGTTTTGAGCATTTTGACAGCAGCCGTTTGCATGGGGATTATTTTGAGCAAACTCATACAGCTATTATTAGTCTAACTCAGGCACCGGTCAACTTCTTTGAGCCTGGACCCAAACTGAATAAATAGTGTTTGTCCCCGGAGTCCAGGCTCACCTCGGACAAATCTGTTACTGCAGCTCCAAGACAAACAGACCTGCATCTCACTGTGGTGCTGACCCACACATTAAGAGGGCTAAGTCACTGTTTCCTCTCGGATTTAATTTAGCAGCGCTGTTTGGGGGTCGGTTTAGTTTTTACTAGTCAGTTTTAGTTTTTTTAGGGTTAATTCAAGAATGAAAAACTATCTTGATTTATAGGGCTGGGCAATATATCAATATTATATTGATATCGTCATATGAGACTAGATATTGTCTTATATTTTGGATGTAGTAATATGGTGATATGCCATAAGTGTAGAGCCATATGATTTCTACGATTGTGGAATTGCGGAATTGACCAATAAAAATATAATCAACTGTAAAAGGTGGAATACTGCAGAATTTGCCATAAATTCCAAGCCCTAATTTCAGAGCAGAGCAGTATCCTACTGACTTTTATGACTCAGGGGATGAGCTGTTTTGCAAATTCTGACTGGACCTGCAAAAATACATGCAACGATCACTCACTCTCTAAAGGCCATGTGAGGAACTGTAGTGGTAGCAGCCATCTTCTTCTACTGTCAGTCACATTCATTCACATTGTCACACTGTACTTAACATGCAGCCATATTTGTCTTCATCTGAACACCAGTCACCATCATCATCATCGTCGTCACTAGTCAGGGAAACAGACAGGATCTTTCCATTCCCACACCATGGAAACTTTCCACAACATCCCAGAATAATGTGAAGGTCGGTTCCCATGGAAATGTGTGGCCGATCCGCTGAGGCTGTTGTGATAGTGAGTCTGCAGATCTATAGCTGAGATACTGGGACATATTTAGAGCAGTTGGGTTAACACGGCCTTTAAGGCATTTAGCAGACTTGAGACTATTACACTTTTTTCTTTAAAAAAAAAGTCTGTCATTTGTTCAGTAGCCTACTTCTGTTTTTTGTTTTTTACATCAACATTTTGGCAATGTTCATCTTTTAACTTTGATTGCAGGCTTACATGGTCTTCTGTGGGATGAGAAAATTATCCTTATGAAAGCTTTTCAAAACCCATTGGGCACACTCAGAAATGCACAGCGGTCAGTCTGGTCAACAGAAGTAATGGATGCATGTCAGGCTATGTAGGTTGCTACCTCCAGCTCACTTCACTTTGACTTGTCCTTCGTGTCTGACCTTCCCGAGAGAAACTAGGACGACAGAAGAAAAACCCAGTAGAGACCCTGAGCTGAAATTAAACTGGTGCACATAGGCAAATAACATAAAAAACATATTTTGATTCTTTCAGATGGGGGTGGGGTGGCCCAAGGTATGGCTGGGCGATAAAACAATAGCAATTATGGTATGTATAGTTCAATATATATCGAAATGTCCCTAATGGAGCGTGCTACGAGTCACACAGACAAATCCTGAAGTTGCCATCCAAACATATTAAGTGGCGGACCGGATATTTGTTCAGCTCATATTTTTCTTCTTTTCTTCTTTTTGTTTTTGCTGTATCACTCCCTAGCCAAAGGCAATGGTAGAGGAAACACTGTTTTGCTCAAGATGGTGTTGACACAGATTAGCTTGTTGCAGTTCAGGGATCGAACAGGGATCCTCATCCAGGTGTGGGAATGGCAGATCTTTCCATTCCCACACCACGCGCACATTCCACAGCATTCCGGAATGCGGTGGAGTGATGCTTCCCATGGAAATGGAACGTTAAGAAGATTCCATCATATGAGCTTCTCAGTGGCATGTTCACAAACACACCAACAGCTGATATCAAAGATAAAGCATTAGAGTTCAGTTCGCCTTATGGCCGATGTCCACCGGCTGCGTTATGCAGCTGCGTGAACAGACCCACACTCATGTAATCTGTCAGAAGCATGCGGGATCCAACACAAATAGAACAGGTGTGTATTTTGTCCGAACCGCATGTATTGCCCATCTATTAACATGGGCGAGAGTCTGTTCCAGCAGTTTGACCGGATCTTGCCTTATACTGCATCTGGTGTACATTGGGTTTTAGCCTTAGCCCCTGTATGTTAGGATGCCTAACATAAGCAGAACTGAAGCTTGAGGCAGGCTCACGCTGAGCCGTTCACACAAGAAACCTTCTATTTTCCTCTCAGTGCCTACTCTGCGCCTTGAACCCGCCCACAACTCCCATTGACTTCATGCCTGGCTTGACAGATCAATGCTCGGCTTCAGCATGCGGCCACCATTTTCGCCTGAAAACACCTCTTTGCTCCAATGGGAAACAAACGTCACAGAACCATGACGGAGACACATCATGAACAAACAGGCCATTTCGGTAGAGGCGTTTCTGTACAGCACTTTGTAGGCGTGATGTTTTATTGGCGTCATTATGTTTGTCTACTTCAGGCCAAAATGGCGGATTTTCTGTGCGCTGCCGCTGATGTTGCAATGGAACAACCTATTAGCCTTCAGTTTTTAGCTTCGGAATTCTTCTCACTGAGGCTTCAGAATCCCAAACGTGGTCTTCAGGACAGCCCTACTGTCTTTCTTCTTCCCCGTTTCCATTGGCGCCCACCTCTCCCTCTATCATCGCCAACACTAAGCTGTCACCTCGTCTTTCCCAGTGGATCCCACTCGTTTTCAATACAACACCTGCCCTTCTCTGCCTCTGATTGGCTTACCCTGATATTCTTACCCTAACCCCAATCAATCGCCACTCGTCATGCTTAAACCCAACCTCCTCATGCCCAGAGCCATGTAGATAGAAGAGTCCCGACATCTCCATTCACTCCAATGGACCAGTTTTTTACTCTCAAGAGTTCCGGGAAGTAAGGTCCTGGATTAAGCAGCACTGTCGAGTTGTAGCAAAATGGACAGTTTGTGTTGTCCTTTGAAAGTTTTTTTTCTTGAATCAAATTGTACATTATCAGCTTTATTTTAGCATGCAAAAGTAGCGCGAGACCCATTCCTGGCTGTTCATTGGCTAATGAGTCTCGCATTTTGGTCCTCCGCTGACGCCACTCTCTCTCTAGAGCAGTCGTTCCCAACCTTTTTTGTGCCAAGGACCGGTAGATAGATGGAAAAAAAGGCGCGGACCGGTTGTCAAATTTAATAATAATTAGGGCTGTCAAAGTTAACGCGATAATAACGCGTTAACGCAAATTCCTTTTAACGCCACTATTTTTTTTAACGCCCGATTAAAGGGATAGTTCGGTTTGTTTGAAGTGGGGTCCTATCAGCTAGTTTGATACACTAACTTAATTAGGTACAGTGTTCAGGAGTGAGTGCGCATTGTGGAACGAGACCGCGCACTCAGCGCAGCAGCTAAACCAGCCTTTTCTCTGTAAGTACCGGGGGTCAACAACTAAAACGTAATTTAGCCACCTAAAACACCTAAAACAACGCCCACCTAAACAAATCGATATCCGTGTACATGCACGCTCTATTTTGACAATTTTCAGCGCTTTACTTTTCCGCAAAACAGCAGTTTCATTCGGCACTGCTTTTTCTCCCAACCGTACAACTACCGTATTCCTCCGCTAAAAGCCTGCACAGAGCACAGAGCCACGGTTTACAAAACAGGAAGGCTTAGAAGAGAGATAAAACACTGACTTACTTTAGAGACACCTGGCCTCTCTGGTCTGGGACGTTTTCCACAATTTATCCTGGGAATGGTGAAAAAGGTCTGCAGCCAGGGCACCCAGGCATTTAGGCAGCAGGCACATCTCTTTCTGCCTGTTCACTCTCTGCAAAAGTTCCTCTTCTGTATTCTCTCTGGTTCATCCTCCTGTCACCAAGGTGAATGGCATATCATCCTCGCTATCAAAAGCACTCATATTTTCGTTCCTGTATTCTATTTGTTGTCTTCACTAACAAGCTGGGAGAAATAACACAAACAGCTGATCTGCGGAGTAATCCAGCACCGCGGCTCTGTGCAGGCTTTTAGCGGAGGAATACGGTAGTTGTACGGTTGGGAGAAAAAGCAGTGCCGAATGAAACTGCTGTTTTGCGGAAAAGTAAAGCGCTGAAAATTGTCAAAATAGAGCGTGCATGTACACAGATATCGATTTGTTTAGGTGGGCGTTGTTTTAGGTGGCTAAATTACGTTTTAGTTGTTGACCCCCAGGACTAGAGAGAAAAACGTTCGACGCTGCGCCCCGCTTCAAGAACACTGTACCTAATTAAGTTAGTGTATCTGACTAGCTGATAGGACCCCACTTCAAACAAACCGAACTATCCCTTTAACGCATGCACTTTCTGTGATGTTTGAGCCTTGGTCCGACCCGTAGTTTGGGAAATCAGGAAGCAGTAACGTTGATAGCAAGCAGAAAGAAACCTCCGTGAGCAGAAAAGGAGGAAGAAAATTGTTATAATGGCACGTTCAGCTTAAAATTGAGAAGATGTCCCGCATTTTGGGTGAGGGAGAGAAAGAGAGAGCGCGCCAGCGCGATCAGACCGTTGCAGGGAGAGAGAGACACACACAGACACACACACAGACGGAGAGCAGGGGGGGTGAGAGAGAGGGAGAGACTAGAGAGAGAGGCAGAGAAAGCCAGACAGACAGAGCATCCTGAGAGATGTGTTCCCACTTCCCAGTAACTACTAGTAGCAATAATAACAATAATACTGACTGCGGTGTCCGAGAAGAGAACGTTGCAAGTCAAACACATGAGTACGTTCATTGAGTGATTCCACCTAGATGCAATACGGAGAGGCACAGGAAATCATTCCTGCCTGTGGCCATCGGTCTATTTAATGCCTCTCTTAAAAGAGCACCTCGGAGACGCTCAGTCTCCCTGAGACTGAGCCAGCCGATAGGTTAACTGTGCCTGGCTGAGCCACGTGTAACGTATAGGGCAAGCCGACTTAATATAAGTCCAGTGTGCAATAAAGGTAATTGGCACGTAATGTATACTTACTCTACTTATTTTGCTTACTTTAGACGTATTCTACTTATTCTGCTTATTTTGCTTACTATCGCATTTACTTCTGTTTATCTTATGCTATGTGTGTTCTGTGAGCGAGCTACTGTAATCTGTCCCAATTTCCCCCCGGGGATCATTAAAGTCTTTCTGATTCTGATTCTGATTCTAATGGCCAAATACTTACCCATACTAATGATAATAGCTACTACCCATATTAATACAACAGTGCATCTTTGCACAAAGCTCCCATGTTTAAGGTACCTCGGTTTAAGGTAGATTTAGAACAGATACAAAATTGTGCGATTAATTTGCGATTAATCACGATTAACTATGGACAATCATGCGATTAATCGCAATTAAATATTTTAATCGATTGACAGTCCTAATAATAATATATATATATATATATATATATATATATATATATATATATATATATATATATATATATATATATATATATAATTTTTAATAAACATAGGCTATAATATTATAGGCTGTGTGGTAGTTGAAACATAGTTTCAAGTTGACGTTTATTTATGTTTGTAGTTTGTACAAACACACACACACACACACACACACACACACAGATAGTAGAAATCACACACAACTAGACATCATACAAGTGTGTGTCTGCCTTCATCTCGTTAAGTGTTTGTGTGTGTGTGTGTGTGTGTGTGTGTGTGTGTGTGTGTGTGGTGTGTGTGTGTGTGTGTGTGTGCGTGCGTGCGTGCGTGCATGCGTGCGTGCTAGCGAGGGTTCCATGTTGTCACATTATGCAACTGTGAACTAGTTCAGTTCAGTTCACTTTATACAGGAAGGGATAAAAATGACATTTCACATGTACGGTACATTTAACTGGCCTGACTCAGTTACAAACTGGTTTTCCGCAGGTTCCTGTTCTGCAGTACATTAAACAAAAAATAATTAATATACAAGAACATGTTCAATTTCACTACATACAATATTACAGACCTAACAAAAACAATTACATTTACAGACATTCATTCATTCATCAATACGAAAACAGCAACAACAAAAATTAAAACCTAGGGGTGAGTCGGATCAGTGATTACAGGTGTTTTCTAGCATCAAATGTTGTTTGTAAGCTTTTTTGAAATGTGAGATAGAGGTTATTTCTCTGGTGTGAAATGGGATCTCGTTCCAAATTTTGGTGTATGTGTGGAAGAATGATCTTAGTCCATAATTATTTTATGCCGGTACTGGTATGAGTGCATGTGAGATTGATCTAGTGATGCGTTCTTGTCTTGTGTTGTGTCTTGGGAGTAAAGCTGTAAGTGTTGGAGAAGAGTTGTTTCTGAGCATAAAATAAAACTGGATGGCTAGACTTTTTGTGTAGTTCTGAAAAGTTGGAGCAGAGGAGTGTGAGAGTGCAGTACAGTGGTGAGTCCAAGGTGGGAAGTTACCATGAATTTGATATGCTCTGTTGTATTGTCTTGCTATGGGTTCTATGGTTTCCTTTGTCGTGAGTGACCAGATTGGAAGACAGTAGGATATTGTTGAAAGAAAAATTGCATGTAGGTATGTATTTGAAAGGTATGTGAGAAATAATAATAATAATAATAATGGCTTTAATTTATATAGCACACTTTAAAATGTAAAACAAATCTCAAGGTGCTTTACAGTAGCTAAAATACTAAAATAAATAAATAAAAATAAAATAAAATAAAAACAAGCTAAAAACAGCTAAAAGCTCCGAGCTAATAAAAAGCAGAGCGGAACAGGTGGGTTTTAAGGCTCGTTTTAAAAACAGCGAGGGATTTAGAGGCCCGAACAGTTCCTGGGAGTTGGTTCCACAGGCGTGGCCCCAGGGTGGAGAAGGCTCGGTCACCCATCGTGGTCTAATCTTACTGTAAACAAATAGTTTCTGATTTGCCTTTTTGACTAGGTTATTGATGTGATGTTTGTAGGTGAGGTGAGTATCAAGTAGGGATGTTCATTTTGAAAATTTTCCAAAATCGATAATTGGTTTAAATTAACGATCAATTATCGATTATCGATCATATTAATACTTAGAAAATTTTCAATATTTTCATTTTTTTTTTTTTTTTTTACAAAATGAATGCCTATGGCAGAAAATACGAAAGACAACGTGTTCTCCTCAATGAACTCTTTATTTCAATGTGTCTCCTCTCCAACACTGCTGTCCCCGGCGCATGCCGGTGTGAATTTCCCATGTTTAAAACAGTTTTGTTGGCACAAAGGCCCGTGCCCAGCCAGAAAACTAGAGACTATATGAAGCTCCACCTCACGTTAGTCGGCTGTGCAATGGAGTGGGGCGAGGAGGAACGAATTCCACCCAAACCTAGTCCACAAAAAATAAATAAATAATAATAATAATAATAATAATAATAATAATAATAATAATAATTAAAAAATCGATCCAAATGCCACAGGATCGATTCCAATCCTTAACGATCAATTATCGATTTTCGATAATTGATGAACATCCCTAGTATCAAGTGTTACTCCAAGGTATTTATAGGTGTCTGTTATGGTTAATGGGTGATTTGCAAAGTGTATGGGGTCAGACATAGATATAGATTTTCTAGGAGAACGAAAGTTCTCCTAGTGAATTGGCATGGTTGTATGTCTTGTGTGTATATCTTGCTCTGTCTCTGATTGGTTACAAAGAGTCTTCTCTGATCTAGTCCGGTCTACTCCTCTCTCTGTTAGTGGCCGTTCACACCATACGCCAAAGCAATGCTCAACCTACGCTGAACTCACAAGTTTCATTTAGGCGTCCTTGTTAACAGGCG
>NC_139637.1:1132200-1152958 GCF_964638095.1 Poromitra crassiceps | reverse complement strand
AAGTGTCTTTGTGCTAGCTGTAGAAAATGTCCTGTGTGTGTGTGTGTGTGTGTGTGTGTGTGTGTGTGTGTGTGTGTGTGTGTGTGTGTGTGTGTGTGTGTGTGTGTGTGTGTGTTGGACAGTGTGTCACATGAGATCACAGCACCGTGAAAAAATGCTCCCGATGATTGACATAAACTGTTTGTATTTCACCCTGTTCCGTTCACATGTGTGTTGTCGTTTTGTTTTTGGTTGAGTCTTCGAGTATGTGCGAATGTGTCTAATGTCCCCCGTGGGCCACCGTTGGTGATTAATGGGAGTCTATTATTGGCTGGTTCTGTGTGAGAAAACAGGAAATAACCAAGTATGCAGCCTGAAGCAGCAGGAAGTGTTGGTATAACAGAAAACAGTGGGTCGACAAACTCAACCGACCGACCGCCCCCATCATATGTCACTTTAAAGGGCACACTTTAAACTGTTGTGATTGTTTGGTGATTGTTTTTTATATAAATCTTTGTCTTCTGCTATTGATGTGCTAAGACCTCGTTTGTAATCTGATTACTTACTGTGGCTAATAGGCTATTAAAGGATGGCTTTACCGATCAACCTTTACCGATCAACCCACTTTGTGTCGTTAATAATCTTGGTAATATAAGCACATGGGCAGTGTTTACTTTCTCTCTCTGTTTACCTCAGGGAGAAAAATCCTCCCTCTCTCTGCCTGCAGAAACTCCACCCCCGCCAGCTGCAAGTCATTAAGGCTTGTTAACTCATTCAGGGCCAAAGACGTCTTTGACGTGTTATCAGGAATAGCCCAGAGGGCCAATGACGTGTTTGACGTGTTTTTCTTTTTATTACTGCAGGGCGTAGTTCAAACACTTCCCCAGCCTCTGACATAGTATCAGGTCCCTAGCATCTAAGACAACACGTGAACAAACACATACCGCAGCTGTTGTTTTGAAATTGAGCAAGAGGAAAAGCAGAAAACGGGTAACGCTTCCTTGTGCAGACAGGAGAAACGCCATTGAAACGCTCGGCGCGCTGCACGAGCTGGAGTCGCCTTCCTCTGTGCCAGCCGGGAGAAAACGGGAGAAAGTAATCAAGAGATGTGTTTGATCATCGGAGGAATGAGGAAATGATCGATCAGTTTGCGAGGGCGGTGAGGACGTGTTGAATAGCCGAGGGGAAAACGGGAACGATCAAATAGCAGGGAGGATATGACAGGGAGACATGGACGAGGACGGGTGTACCAGAACAAATCAAAATAAACACAGGAACAGCTAGGCAGCAGCGGGCAGAAGGCAGTCACAGCAGCCCGCTGTCTGTTCTCAAGAGCTATTCAGTTGGTTCATGAAATCGCTGGGCTGCGTGCCCTCCAGTGTTGCTCCTGGCCAATCCCAGCGCCACAGGGCGTGGTTATTGCTTATCCTATGTGGGGTTAGAAATCTAAAAGGATTTCTAACCCCACATAGGATAAGCAATAACCACGCCCTGTGGCGCTGGGATTGGCCAGGAGCAACACTGGAGGGCACGCAGCCCCAGCGATTTCATGAACCAACTGAATAGCTCTTGAGAACGGACAGCGGGCTGCTGTGACTGCCGCTTGTGGCTTGTCTTCTTGCCTCCCTGCTATTTGATCGTTCCTGTTTTCCCCTCGGCTATTCAACACTTCCTCACCGCCCTCTGGATTACCCGTCAAACTGATCGATCATTTCCTCATTCCTCCGATGATCAAACACATCTCTCTGGATTACTTTCTCCCGTTTTCTCCCGGCTGGCACAGAGGAAGGCGACCAGCTCGTGCAGCGCGCCGAGGGGGTTTCAATGGCGTTTCTCCCTGTCTGCACAAGGAGGAAGCGTTTATCCGTTTTCTGATTTTCCTCCTGCTCAATTTCAAAACAACAGCTGCGGTATGTGTTTGTTCACGTGTTGTCTTAGATGCTAGGGACCTGATACTATGTCACAGGCTGAGGAAGTGTTTGAAATACGCCCTGTACTAATAAAAACAAAAACACGTCAAACACGTCTTTGGCGTGGATGGCTATTTCTGATAACACGTCTTTGGCGGTGAATGAGTTAATGTATATATATATATATATATATATATATTTTTTTTTGTCATTTGTGTCATAACGAATAATATTTACATGTCTGATGTCAATACAGTTCAAAATAAAAGAATTGAGAGCGAGTTCTGCCTGAGATTGTGTCCTTTACAAAAATGCCTTTTTCTCCAATTTCTCTTCTCAGAGAGACCTTTTTGGTGAAAACAGGGTGTATATAAATGGCTATAAGTAGAGTACAGAACATGCTAAAAGCTCACTTTTTTTTCCCTGGTGAACCCAGAGACGTACATCTTCATTTTGAGGTATTGCAAATCACTTTGGTGCTAATAGATAATTTACTGTGGGTCTTGAAAGATGACCAACAATTATGAAAATCTTTGGCCTGAGCTAAATATTGGCAGTCCTAAACTGGCCATGAATGAGTTAAAGAGAATGCGATGGTTAAATAAAATGCTGAAATTGAGAAGTTTTTGGTTATTTGTTTTGGGTAAATTTATCGTTATATAATAAAAAAAATAAAATTAAAAATAATCGTTAGAGGAATCGACTAATCGAAAAAAATAATCGTTAGATTAATCGATAAGAAAATAATCGTTTGGGACAGCCCTACAATATATTGAGTTTTGATACTATATCGTCCCATCTCTATGTAGAATATAATTATTAATATTATTCTGTTGTAGGATCGTGCTAATCTGTGCCAAGAGGTCGCTGTGTGCTGCCTTCTCTGTTCTGCCCTATGGAGAGAGCTTCTATATCAGGTACACACACACACACACACACACACACACACACACACACACACACACACACACACACACACACACACACAGAAACACAAACAAACACACACACACACACACACACACACACACACACACATGAGTAAGTGAGGAGAGGAGAGATGAATGAGTTGTTCCAGGAGAAGGAGAAAGAAAGGATGAGCTGAGTGAGAAGACAGAGGAGAGGAAAGAGGGAGAGCAGTTGTCTTCTTAACTCATTCTCCGCCATTGGCGTCTCGGAACGTCATTTAACAGACAATGCTTCCCCGCCATTGAAGTCAGGGGACGCAAATAGGTGTTTTCACTGGCATGTGATAGATGGCGCTCTTGGCAACCTTATGAAGTGCTTACCGTATCGTATAGTCCTCTGCAAGACAGATCCCTTCCCCAACCCAACCCCCCCACAAAAAAGTAGTCTTGGTCACTGAGTTTGATGACAGCAGCCCATGACTCAAACTGTTAGCAGTAACATTACAGTAAGTTGCCCGAAGGAGGCGCCTAAGCTCTGGATAGAAAGCGTGTGTTTGTATATTGTAACGTTATCTCTCCTCTTCCTTAACCATCGCCTCCCTCCTCCCCGCAGCTGTATTTCCTTCTCAGCTCTCGTCTCTCAGACTCAGCGCAGCCACACCACACACTGTCAGGATAGGGTTCAGTCCCGACTAGGGATGGACAAAGTATTTTGAATTTTCAAATAATCAATTGTATTATCAAGATCGACTTTTATTATTGAAAGTCGACAATCATTTATTGATTTATTATTTATTATTTTTATTGCCGCCTGTCTCTTTAAGAATGACACATTTGTCCATGTGATGTTGCCGTAGGAGCCGCGGCTCTGGGCTCAGGCAGCTCGCAGTGCAGCACCCAGTAACTCTAGAAATGCTAGAAATGTTGTAGAAATGGTCTTTTTTTGTTTTCAATATTTTATTTTACAGTTTTCAAAACAGAACAGAACAACATGCTCAGACAACATACATATCAACATTGCAACATACGTGTTGATACCAGCCACGTAAAGTGTCTATGTGCTTGCAAGAAATGTGCATGGGATCCCACGCAAGAGGTCCATGAAGAGTCAGCCAGACGAGTCATCCGTCACCTCTAACCTCGTCCAAATAGGCCAGAAACGGGTCCCAGACCTCAGAGAATTTCTTAAGTGAATTGATCCTCAGAAACCGGAGTCTCTCCATACGTATAACCGAGATCATGTCCATCAGCCACAGCTGGAAGGAAGGTAAAAATGGGGACTTCCACTCCTTCAGAATAAGTCTCTTGACAACAGTCGTCCCCTGTGTCAGAGACTGCTGCACAGCCTTAGGGAGGAGCAACGAGGATTCTGAGTAGCCGAAGATGACGAGTTCTGCCTCTGGCTGAAGGGCTAATTTGTAGGCCTTAGAGTACCAGTCAAATCTCTTGGCCCAGAATCCGGAAAGTGAAGGGCAAAACCAAAAACCATGGGACAGTGTACGCTAACACAGACCTGGGCAACTGGCGGCCCGCGGGCCATATGCGACCCACGAGCGCCCCCCTGTGTGACCCGCGCTGGAATTGAAAAAAAAAAAAAAAAAAAGTACAGTGCACCTGAACGCAACATGCAAGATACCTGCTGAATAAGTGTCCAAATGTTCATGTCATTCTGGCCAATACTCCACTCCTGTTATATAATTTCAGTCTGGAATATGGAATATCTTTCAATAATCTTTATGACTAAAAGGCTAAAAGTAATCTCATTGAAGTAAAAATTTTAATAATTAACTTGTTGGTTTTGGATTTATTTAGCTTTGAGAGTGCATTTTTGTTTGTGTGACCCTCAACACAGGCTTTGAGAATCCCGGGCCACTTACTGATACCTTGTGCTTAAATTAACCCACTCATATTCTGGTTTATTTCAAGCAAAACATTTTGGCTAGTGGAAATTCTAATTGGCTGGTAACTTTAAAATCTAGCAGCCATATTGGCAGGTGGTCAAAAAAGTTAATTTCAAGCCCTGCAGGGAGAGCAAGTGGTGACGTGGTGAGTGAGAAAAAGATCAAATATTGGTGTTTAACACGTTCACTGCCAAGGACGTGTTAACACGTTTTCAGAATCCAGCTGTTGACTGCCAAGGACGTGTTAACACGTTCTCAGAATCGATTTTTTTTTTTTGACGGTGGGACGTTGATCTAACCCTTTTACGTCTCCTACACCAGAATTGGAGGTATTGAATGTGTATAATCTATTTTACCGACCCACTGAGTGTCGACATGTCTCTCCACAGTAGAAAGAGGCGACCCAAAACTGGAGGGAAAAGCGCGACGAAGCCGTTCTCATACTGTAAAATTGATGGCGAAAACACTTTCACTTTCGCGCTGATGCACAGCGGTGGCAACGGTGGGGGGTTCCAAGAATAGATTAGATGCACACTTTGAAACACGCAGCATAAATATGACCAGAATCGCATCAAAGCTCTCAACCAAAACTCCACGAAACGAGCGAGTCCACCCAGACTTCCTCAAACAGCGGCCGCTCAAACAGGCAGCAGCCAGGCAGCAGCAACTTCGTTGTGACACGCCCGCTGGAGAGCCAGGGAGGCAGGAGGAGAACACACACGGAGGGAGGAGTTGGAAGCAGAGGGGGGTTTCCTGCTGTTATGGAGGAAATTACTGTTCAAAACTATTGTTTAGATGTCTGACTCTTACTGATGCCAAAAATGAATGGTTAAAGTGACTGTTCTATCGAATTTCACAAAAAGCCGTTTATCTCTGAATAATTTTTCTGACGCTGAAACCATGCTGTATTCAACTGCTAATGCTTACATAACTACTAACTCTACAAACTAACTCTTTTAGACAGAGAAAGCACACATTCTATTAGTTCTTTTGAGATATTGTGTGTTCACAAAATCTTAGCAGAAAAGAATCCTCGGGTCTTGAAAGATGAGCCAGAATCCTCAAAAAAACCCTCTGGCAGAAGCTAACTACAGTAAAAAAAAAACGTCTGGCAGTGAATGTGTTAAGACTGAATAATGACATCACAACTGTTAATTTAAAATTAGTTATTCCTATAAACCTGACTTCAAATGCCCCAAATTTTTGCCCCAACCCTCAGCAAAATCTGGCCCTCTGGTAGCGAGGACATTTTTTTGTGGTCCTCTCCATCATCAAAGTTCCTGGGCCCGGCAACAATCTGGGTTTCTCATGTGGCCCCCCATGAAAAATAATTGCCCACCCCTGCTCTAACACCTGACACATATCACACAGTGGTGAGACGGAAGGGTAGATCTTGGGCAGCCTAGCCTTGGAATAATGAAGACGATGAGTGACTTTCAATTGGATCAGCTGGTGTCTGCTGTTAATTGAGCAGAGTTGGACCAAAGACAGACTCCTGTCCCATATAATTTCAGACAAGTCAACACAGAGCTCCTCCTGCCATGCTTCTCTAATCCTCTCAGTGGGGGCCCTGATGCGATCATCAAACAGACACACAAATCTGGAAATAAGATGCCTAGAGTGAGGGGGGCTTAACAAAACGTATAAATAAACATGTTCACTTGGGAGAGCTTCAAAGTCCCGAATCTTGGGTCTAACATAGTGTCTTTGTAGGTATCTAAGCCAGTGTGTGTTGGGCAACTCAAATTTCCTTCTCAGAAGATCAAAGGATGCAAAGTTACCATCTATGTACAGGTCCCTGATGGAAACCAGCCCCTTCTCACTCCAGCTATGGTAGATTTTGTCTGACCATGGTGGTAAAAAATAATGATTAAAACAAATTGGTGTGAGGACAGAAACATCAGATAGACTCAAAACACTTCTAATTTGGTTTAGAATTCTGACTGAGTTTTTCACAACAAAACTTAAATGTTGTAAAGTCCCGTGCTGCTCTAGCTTAGAAAATAACTGGCAGAGAGGAGTTCATTATAGAGCTGGCCTCCATTTTCAGCCACAGGGCAGCCCTGAGAATTAGATTGTCGGGAGTCCCCTGCCGCCAGAACATGAAAGCCATAAGATTAGCAGCCCAAAAGTAGTGTCTAAACACTGGCAGGGCCAGCCCGCCTTCAGAAATGGTCTTAAACTGTCTATATTACAGCAACACTCAGGCCTAATGTTAGACAGCCAGACCTGAGCCTGCGTAGCCATAGCTGGCTGCACACTGTGCACTCACTCACGCAAGGAGCATTTAGAGACAGGGGCACCCAGCAGCTCCTTGATAGAAACGTAGTAGAAATGGTGTGTGTATATTACACCAACACTCAGTCACAATTTAACGGTTTCAAGGGCCATCTCGGCTTAGTTCAGGTAGCTAAGCTAACGTAGGCTGGGACTGGGTCTGTGAATGCCAATAGAGCCAAAGTCACCCCCTCTCCCTGTCCATGGGATTTCATCCGCCATTCATTTTTCCATAGACCTTGCATAAAATGCTTATAAAAATGGTTTTACTTGGTCAAACCAAGTGATTCAACTATACTTAGAATCAAGGGAGGCGAATTTCGACGAAAAGTCAACGTTAGCCCAGCAATTTGCAACTAGTGTTTTTGCTAGAAATTCACATCACTAGTCCCGACAACACGTAGCAAAATGTTTATTTCAACGGAAACGGTGGTGCATTGAAACATGCGACGAAACGTTCAACCTGGGAACCGTAGCAAAACTGTGCACTCTGTAAACACATTATGAACACACACAAATCAGAATGTACACACACACACACACACGCACACAGATAGTGTATAAACACACATGAACATCCCTATAACTGGCCCTCTCTGTCACTCACCTACACACAGATTATGCACAGAAATGTCTATTTATGTATTATCTTTCTCTCTCTGGCACACTCTCTCTCCCTCTCTCCCCTCTCCCTCTCTCTCCCCATCTCTTTCTCTCCCTCTATCCCCCTCCCTCACCCCCCTCTATCCCCCTCTCTCATCCCCCTCTCCCTCTCTCTCCCCATCTCTTTCTTTCCCTCTATCCCCCTCCCTCACCCCCCTCTATCCCCCTCTCTTTCTCCCCCCTCTCCCCTCTCTCTCCATCTCTCCCCTCTCTCTTTCTCTCCCTCTCTCATCCCCCCTCTCTCTTTCTCTCCCTCTCTCTCATCCCCCCTCTCTCTCTCTTTCTCTCCCTCTCTCTCTCCCTCTCCCTCTCTCTCCCCTCTCTCTCTCCCCCCTCTCTCTCTCCCTCTCGCTCATCCCCCCTCTCTCTTTCTCTCCCTCTCTCTCCCCCCCTCTCTCTCCCTCTCTCTCTCATCCCCCCTCTATCTCCCTCTCTCTCTCCCCTCTCTCTCTCCCTCTCTCCCTCTCTCACCCCCCTCTCCCTCTCTCTTTCCCTCCCCCTCTCTCTCCACCCTCTCTCTTTCTCTTTCTCTCTCTCTCTCTCTCTCGCTCTCTCTCAGTGACCCAGCATTGAGTCATCCCAGGAGGAGACACTCATCAGGAAACATCTCCACCACTCTGGAGCTACTGCCAGGGCTGGAGGGCTTCCAACTGGAGGCCTATGGCAAGGTGGCAACACACACACACACACACACACACACACACACACGCACGCACACACACACACACACACACACACACACGCGCGCGCTCTCTCTCTCTCTCTCTCTCTCTCGCTCCCTCTCTCTCTGACTGTTTAACTGACTAATGCTTAAAATACACTACAATACTTTCCCTCCGATTTTCCATAGGATTTCCAGTTAAGCTCAGTCTGTCTTGGTTGACTCTAGTCTGCAGTTGTTGTGGGCAGTTGTTGTGCCAGTCGGCAGCAAAATCTGTTAGTGTATTATGGGTACAGATTTCTAATCGTCAAGTGTAAACTGCCTCCCGGCGCCAGTCAGAGCTAGTTAGGGCCACAACGATTATATCAAACATGTTTGAATTTCTTGCGTTGAGTCGCGTAGTGGAAATTGGTGCAACGACCCGACTCAACTCAACTCACAGGTGCATGTGGAATCCTGTCAATAACCAATGAAAAACTAGGAGGCAATGAGGCAAAAGCTAGTCTTCATACAATATATATTTCTGATACCAAGGCACACGTGAATAATACAGGGAAGCAAACACACTATGCCGGTTGCTCATGGTTAAGTCAGAAAGAATAAAACCAAAACTTCCTGTTAGAATTTTCCAGTACCAACGAGGAAATAAATAACACATTTGCATAGAAACTGTTTTAAATTAACATAATGTTGTGGCTTCGAAAAGTCAATTTTAACCCGTATTGAGTCATGCAGTAATACATTGGCGCTTTTATTTTGAAACTAAAATTGTGTAGCTTCCGTATGCTTAGTATGGTCACATCAGTTTGCTGGTTATTTGTGTTGTGGGTTCAAGACACTGGGCCCTATCTTCGTACAGGTGATATCCCCTATTAGTGCTTGCGCACCTGTTTGCGCATACCTTAAAGCAGGGAAGATTGCAGTCCGCTGTCCAGGTGTTATGCCGAGTTTTGCACCCCAGCGCCGGCAGCATCCCCACCTCACGGGAGCATATTGTAATGATTTATACAGAAATGTAACTGTTTCAAAGTGATATAATTGTCTGGTAGACGTGGTGACCTCCCTGATTTCTAAGTTAAAACAGCCCCGAAATATGTTGGGTATGCAATTCTCGGTGGGGATGCGGAAACGTTCACGGCACGTGTCGCAGGCGCAAATTAGAGCCGTGCCAAAATCATCTGTGCCCAAAAATGCCTGCGCAAACGGGATTTCTTAACTACCAGAATTATTCACAGGTGTGGCCAGGCAATGCTGGGCATTACATCAATGAAAACCAATCAGATTCCCGTCTCACAATGGCTGTTTGCGCAAGGCATGCGATATGCTGTAATTCTCTCCATGCGTAATTCAACCAGAGAGACACATTTCTAGAATGACAATGATTTATTAGATGATTAGATAGATGAGCCTGTAGTCACATAAATATAGATATATTTTTGGCGATTAGACTCCATCATGACGTCAGCTTGATTATGACGTCATGATCAGCAGGGGTAGATTGATGCAGCCAGGAGTAGGATTGAATATCCCTATCGACTGATGACGCATCAGGGTCCGAAGGGCTGTCCCATTTCATACGGGAAGATTTCAAACACGACCCCTTGTAACTCTGCTCCCAGGGGCAAGTCGACAACAAGGAGGAGGAGCAAAAATAACAACTGGGATTAGGCTGAACTCTCTCTCTCTTCCTCTCTCTGTCTGTCTCTGTCTCTCTCTCAGTCGGTGTCGTACGCCCAGTTCCTGTACCCCACTAACGCCCTGGTGAGGCAGAAGCCATCCTCGGCGTGCGACCTGACGCTGCAGATCCCCGTCTCCAGGAGCACACACAGCATGCCCGGCCGCAGCTACACACCCAGCCTGGGTACACACAGACACGTCACGCACACACACACACACACACACACACACACACAGTGACAGAGCCCTGTATTAACCTCTCAGCATCTCTTCTCATCCGGCCCCTCGACACATATAGAACCCCCTTATTAACACGACACAACACAGCTGTGTGGGTGTGTGGGGGTGTGTGTGTGTTGTGTGTGCGTCTGCGTGCGTGCCCGTCCAGACAATGTTATAAGCTAACAATTTAATATTTAGAATTTTACCTACTTTAAATACCTTCATCTTGACTCCAGGTCTAGACGATGTGACGGACTATGACCCTAACCTCCTCAACGACCCCCAGTGGCCGTGTGGGAAACACAAGAGAGTGCTCATCTTCGCCTCTTACATGGTACGTTTGCTTTAATCACATGTATTTGGATGTATGTATTAGCGGTGGGGGGAAAAATCGATACACCATACTATCGCAATATTTTGCCTGACGAAAAAAAAATTGCAGGCCATGCCATGCCAGGCCACCAGGCATCTGCCCGAAGTGCCCGATGGTCCAGTCCGCGCCTGCAGTGGCGTATTGAGTCCAGAGAATATTAATAATGTAGCCTACGTGTGGGGCCAAAACAAAACAAAAAACACTGCATGTTTTACTTCCGGTGAGGTCTAGGAAAAGGAGTTAGACAATATATCGCAATATTCAATATATCGCAATACTAGCATATCGCAATATCGCAATACTATCGTATCGTGACTCAAGTATCGTTTTAGTATCGTATCGTGGGCATCTGGTGATTCCCACCCCTAGTATGTATGTATGTATGTATGTATGCATAATATATGTTGAGATTAGACATTTTACAAAATCCAATGGAGACAAACAAATGACTTCAGAAAAAGGGGGAGAGAGGAACAAAATGAAAGACTGAATACGAGAGAGAGAGAGAGAGAGAGAGAGAGAGTAAAGAAACAAGAGGAGTTAAAGAGAAGGAGAAAGGAGGATTACAGGGCTATAGGAAGAGACGCTATATGAAGAGACATGCGTGCACACGCACACACACACACACACACACACACACACACACACACACACACACACACACACACACACACACACACACACACACACACAGTATGCCCCTCTGACATAACTATAGTTATCCTATAGGCAGAAGCTTAACTTTATCCCTCTACTGGGCCGAATTAAAAAGTATGGGTGGGCACACATGCACACACACACACACACACACAGTACTCGCACACGCGCGCGGGCGCACACACACTCTCTCGCACACACACACACACACACACACACACACACACACACACACACACACACACACAATCTATTACTGTTCAGTGCAGCAGAGAGGATTACAGCTGAGGTGGTGTCAGGCAGCTTTGTCACTGATCTGTGTGTGTGTGTGTGTGGTGTGTGTGTGTGTGTGTGTGTGTGTGTGTGTGTGTGTGCATGAGTGAGTGAATGAGACAGCATGATCATGTCACCCACCATAAGTTCTGACTCTGTGACCTAACCTACATACACACTAAGAATAGAAGCATATCATCAGGAATTCCATTACACACACTGACTACACACACACACACACACACACACACACACTCACTAATGCCATTAAAAACACACTTTAATTACACACATGCCATCATTTAAAGCATGGTTTTAAAGTGTGGGAGACTGAGCCTCCCCTCAAAGAACATGTAGACAGTTATTATTGCCATTATTACTATTATTGTCGTATGCTCCACGTGAAAGATGATATCTATCTCTATCTGTATATATATATATATGTATATATATATATATATTTATATATATATATATATATATATATATATATATGTATATATATATATACCTGCATAGGCTAGGAGATCCCCCCCCCCCGTGGGGGATCAGGAGTCAAGACTCGTTGGTGGCGGACTGGGGAGGTGGGTGGGGCAAAACAACGCTTCGGAGGACGGCTTCAAGGGAGATGGACTGCTGTGAAGCTAGCTGCTGCTATGATCGGCCAGAGAGAGAGAGGTGACGTAGAACCCTTGCTATATATATGAGGCACTAGGACTTTGACTGACCACGTCATGCTAGAACTTGACTGACGTCAAGGGATGATCGGATTATGCATGAGTGGCCTTCTGCTTGAAATATGGTCTGGAGACCTCACTTCAATCATGAGAGGCCAGTTGGTAGGATTTAACAAACTTTATTTAGCAATCGGCAAGCATGGCAAATACTTTGGCGCATGACTCCATTGGCCAGTGGCGCTGCTCTTGAGGCAAGAGGAGGGCACCTGCATAGGCTAGGAGATCCCCCAAAAGGAAGATCTGATTACCGGAGGTTAATTGAGATCTGCAGGCGCCGGTAGTTGATTGTACTTTTCTGGCCTTCAACCTTTTAGCGGCTTACAGCTATTTGCGGCTGGCGCTTCCCAACTCGGTCGGGCCTTCGATCTTGATACATTAATGTTTAACTTGGCGCTTCCCGGCTTGGCCTACTTGGCTGCCTTGGCACCTCGCGATAGCGCTTCCCAGCTTGGCCTACCTGGCCGCCTTGGCGCCTCGCGATTGTACTTTTCTGGCCTTCGACCTTTTAGCGACTTACAGCTATTTGCGGCTGGCGCTTCCCAACTCGGTCGGCCCTTCGATCTTGATACATTAATGTTTAACTTGCCGCTTCCCGGCTTGGCCTACTTGGCTGCCTTGGCGCCTCGCGATTTAACCTGGCGCTTCCCAGCTTGGCCTACTTGGCCCTGCCTTGGCGCCTCGCCTTCACCTGACTTGGTGCTTCCCAGCTTGGCCTACTTGGCCGCCTTGGCACCTCACCTTTACCTGACTTGGCGCAACTTGGCCTTCTGACTGACCCTGACTTTCTCTGACAGTTGATTGCCAATTCATTTGGTCTGTGATCTGAGCATCCTATCATTAAACGCCCACTAATAACAATAGTAATAATACAACTAAGAGGAAGGGGAAAATATATATATATATATACATACATACATGTTAAAAGCCGACAACCTCTGGGGGGGAAAACCCGGATCCGGATTCGGATTCCGGACCCCTCATCGTACAATTCGGTTCACCATACAAACCCCTAAGTCACCCAAGTCCAGCGCCAAGTCAAGTCACCCAGGCCAAGTTGGGAACCCCTAAGTCACTAAGTCACCAACCCCTAAGTCAGGGGGAAGATCCGGATCCGGACTCCTCGTCGTACAATTCGGTTCGCCATACGAACCCCTAAGTCATCCAAGTCCAGCGCCAAGTTAAGTCACTAAGTCACCCAGGCCAAGTCGGGAACCCCTAAGTCACTAAGTCACCAACCCCTAAGTCATCCAAGTCCAGCGCCAAGTTGGGAAGTCACTAAGTCACCCAGGCCAAGTTGGGAACCCCTAAGTCACTAAGTCACCAACCCCTAAGCCATCCAAGTCCAGTGCCAAGTTGGGAAGCGCCAGCCGTAAGTCACTAAGTCACCTACCCCTAAGGCACTAAGTCACCAACCCCTAAGTCATCCTAACTCCTGGAAACAATCTACTCCCCATGGCTCGCTACATCAGGCTCAGGCCTCAGACTGGCCCCCCGGCTCCCCTGTTCCTCATCGCACCTCGTCACCACATGACAAGATCCTGGTTCATCCTGCACCTCAAGCGGACGCTCCCGCCGGTCTTCATCAGCATTCTCCAGCTACACCCGCCCGGAGCAGGCGGCCATACCGTGGCCCAAAGAACCCTCCTCCCTTAATCAGTGAGCATGGCAACGAACAGTGTCCCGGGTTTCCGTGCCGAAATGTCTCGTTGGTGGTGGCTCCCCGAAAAGCACAGCGCCCAGTAAGGCGCAGTAAATCTCCCGGTTCATTTTTGGGGGGAAGAGAGAGAGAGTCGAGAGAGAGAGTCAGGGTCAGTCAGAAGGCCAAGTCGTGCGGCGCGCTCCAAGTCGGGGGCCAAGAAGGCCAAGCTAAATGGCGAGGTGCCAAGGCTGCCAAGTAGGCCAAGCTGGGAAGCGCCAAGTTAGGTAAAGGTGAGGTGCCAAGGCGGCCAAGCTGGGAAGCGCCAAGTTAGGTAAAGGTGAGGTGCCAAGGCGGCCAAGTAGGCCAAGCTGGGAAGCGCCAAGTTAAACGTTAATGTACCGAGATCGTATAGGCCCGACCGAGTTGGGAAGCGCCAGCCACAAATAGCTGTAAGTAGCTAAAGGTCGAAGGCCAGAAAAGTACAATCAACTACTAATGTACCAAGATTGAAGGCCCGACCGAGTTGGGAGCGCCAGCCGTAAATAGCTGTAACTCGCTAAAAAAGGTTGAAGGCCAGAAAAGTACAATCAACCACCGGTGCCTGCAGATCTCAATTAACCTCCGGTAATCAGATCTTCCTTTTGGGGGATCTCCTAGCCTATGCAGATGCCCTCCTCTTGCCTCAAGAGCAGCGCCACTGGCCAATGGAGTCATGCGCCAAAGTATTTGCCATGCATGCCGATTGCTAAATAAAGTTTGTTAAATCCTACCAACTGGCCTCTCATGATTGAAGTGAGGTCTCCAGACCATATTTCAAGCAGAAGGCCACACATGCATAATCCGATCACCCCCTGACGTCAGTCAAGTTCTAGTATGACGTGGTCAGTCAAAGTCTTAGTATGTCGTCCGTAATGACGTCAGATATGACGTCAGTTAATTCTCATATATATAGCAAGGGTTCTACGTCACCTCTCTCTCTCTGGCCGATCATAGCAGCAGCTAGCTTCACGGCAGTCCATCTCCCCTGAAGCCGTCCTCCGAAGCGTTGTTTTGCCCCACCCACCTCCCCAGTCTGCCACCAACGAGTCGTGACTCCTGATCCCCCACGCATATCATTATTTTATACAAGAAGCAACATTTTTCAACTCAAATGTATTTTGGTATGGAGTAAATCAATGAATAGACAATACATATTGCTGTATTTGTACTTGTCAGATGTGGACTTACTCATCTTGGCTCTGAACCCCGTCATCTGGTCGAGTGTGGGTTGGCGACTCTACTTGCTCATACTAGGACTAATGTTAGCATTATATGAAGCAAAGATTGGCTTCATATTTTTCTCATAGTTTTCCTATCTATCTGTTCTATTCCTAATAGATGCACGTTTTGAGTTATACATTTTGCCATTTAGAATATAAAAAGTAAGCTAACTATTATTAATAAGTGCGGTTTTCCCTTAAAGCCCCATTCAGCAGCTTTTCCAAGTTTTGCTATTGGAGAAACTGCGCCCGCTGGGTGCAATAGCATCGGTATCGATATCACTGTTCAAAGTAAAAAAACACAGCGCCAGAAAGCTCTATGTACATGTTGTGACATCGGGTACTCACCATGTGATGAAATAATAATCCATAGTTAAGTGAAACGTCATTTTCGTAGCAAATCCGCACCGAGTTACTTCCTTGTTTTCTTGAAGACAGCGCTTCCGCTGTACAGCGCATGCGTGCATGCTGCATCCGGGACGCTGGCACAAAATTGCTTAGTCCCAGGAGAGGCCTTTGGAGGGCGGTGTGTGACCAATAGAGGCAACATTCTCCCTGTTACAAGTCACTGTACCATCTTCAGTGACTAAAAAGCTGTTATATTAAGGCGAAAAAGTTACTGATTGGGGCTTTAAATTTAACTTCAAGTTACATATTGTATGTCTAGAATAGGCTTTTTCATTTATTTTGACAATTATGTACTGTCACTTTAAGAGAATTGCACCCGCACCCTCAGCTAAGCGGTGAAATCAGTTCAGTTGAGGCAGAGACTAGTTGTGGAGACACACGGTTTTTATACCGTGTCCTTTTTGATTAGTTTGATATTATCCTGCAAGAGAAAGAACAGTGACACTTTTGGACTAACTTTTTACACTAGGTGCTAGGGGTGTCACGATATTTCGTCGCACGATATATCGCGATATCGAAACGTCACGATATGCGTATCGTCAGAAAAAAATTATATCGTAAAAAAAAAAAAAAATGCTCCTGAATAATAATAGAACTAATTTAGCAGAATCAACACGCATGAGTGAGGGGGTAGACTACTACTGGCATGGCAAAACAGCTCAAGGGGTACATAAGATTACATAAGTTTAGGGACCATTGAGCATGAGTTATTTAAGAAATAGATTGTATACTTTATTTTTCTTTCACCATGCAACAAACATTTAGTTTGTGACAGTGTGACACATTCTATTGCAAGAGAAGCATTATCTTCCATGTTGTTTTATAGTTATTATAATAACAATTTCCAAAAACAGCATTTGTTTTTTATTTTGTGTATTTCAAATGAAAGACTATTTTTCCAGTATTTTCCCAGGGCTCCCTTGAAAAGATGTTTCGATTTCAACGGGACTCACATGGTTAAATAAATGATAAATAAATACATAAAAAATATTTACTTTTGTTAACACGTTCACTGCCGTTGACGAGATATCTCGTCTTAAAAAATCCAACGGTTGACTGCCGTTGACGAGATATCTCGTCTTAAAAAAAAAAAAAAAAAATTGACGGTGGGACGTGGATCTAACCCTTTTACATCTCCTATATAAATATTGGAGCCACCGAACGTGTACAACCCATTCCACCGACCCACTAAGTGGCGACAGTGCTCTCCAGACTATTGAAATCCGAGCCAAAACTGCAGGGAAAAGCTTGAGGAAGCCATTCTCATACTGTAGGCGAAGACGCTTTCGCGCTGGAGCACAACTGGTGGCGCACAACGGTGGGGGGTTCCAAAAATAGACTGGGTGGAACACACTTTGAAACACGCAGCATAAAGCCCAGAATCGCAAAAGATTCATCAAAGCTCTCAACCGAAACCCCAAGAAACGAGCGAGCCCCATCCAGACTCGCCCAGCGGCCGCCAGCAGACAGGAGCAGCAGCAGCAGCAGCAGAAACGAGCTTGTGACACGCCCGCTGCAGCCAAGAAGAACACACACGGAGGGAGGAGTTTGAAGGAGAGGGGGGTTTCCTGCTGTTATGGAGGAAATTACTGTTCAAAACTATTGTTTAGATGTCTGACGTCTTACTGATGCCAAAAATTAATGGTTAAAGTGACTGTTCTATCGAATTTCACAAAAAGCCGTTTATCTCAGCTTAAATTTTCAGACGCTGAAACCATGCTGTATTCAACTGCTAATGCTTACATAACTACTAACTCTACAAACTAACTCTTTTAGACAGAGAAAGCACACATTCTATTAGTTCTTTTGAGATATTTTGTGTTCACAAAATCCTAACAGAAAAGAATCCTCGGCTCTTGAAAGATGAGCCAGAATCCTAAAAAAAAACCTTGGCAGAAGCTAACTACAGTATTGAAAAAACGGCTGGCAGTGAATGTGTTAAAAAGAATATTGTTAAAATATCGTATCGTATCGTTATCGTGAACCCAATATCGTGTATCGTATCGTCTCGTGAAATTAGTGTATCGTGACACCCCTACCTAACATTATGTAATGGTGGTCATGATTGTAAACCTTCACGTTACTGTGTGATTAGTGACATATCCCACAGTGTGCTGTGGAATGATAGTCTCACTGTGCACTGCAGACAGTGAAAAACCATAGCAGATAGCTGCTCTTAGATGGTCTACCATTAACAGACAGCATAGTCATATTGTCAACAACACATTTTAGCGATCTTGAATTACATGTTGGGTAACGTTAGTAATCCCAGAATTTGCTTGATCGTTAGCTAGTATCCCGCTAGCGATGCTAACATTAGACACTAAGCTGTCATTGTCATGCCAGCCAACCTAACGTTAGTCAGAACTCGTCTGCTGAAGCCGTACCATCTGACACATTTTAATTCCATCTGTTTGTGACTCCGATTCCGGTACGAGTGAGTCTGGCCAACCGGTCACACCACCAGTAATGGATGGCTGGCTGACCGTCCTGTGTTGTACTAGCGATAAGGACGATACGACTTCCAGTCGGATTTTCAAATTAAAATGATTCTGCCCCGAGTCTAAAGCACTCAGAAGTAATTGAAAACGTTTTATTTTTGTATTTCCCCTGTCTTTGTATGAGAGATTTAGATTGACAGCGCTGCACGCTGTCGTGGCACAAGAGCAGGGTGAGCGAGAGAGAGAGAGAGAGAAAGAAAGACGCTACAAATTCCAAGGTGCACGAGTGCGTGTTATGAAAACATTTATAGCCTACACACTGGCAGATTTCTAGGTGGGAAAATGTGTGTAAATAAACGCACTCTGGAGCCCTGTATGAGATATGTGGATGTGGAATACAAGTTTTTCCAACCTTACAACGGACTTTGGAGTGGATGATTAAAAACTATCAACTGAACACGTGTATGCTGTGACTAGCAGTTAAGTGGTATTGTTGCCGTTACAAGCATGATGAGCGGCTAAGTTAACGTTAGCTCTGGCTTCCAGGCAGCTGCAACATGTTTAGCATTAAGGTGATACCGGAGGCTGCCTTAAACAACCGTGTTCTTATCCATGCTTCCATCAGGGAGTTTTTTATATGTGGGGATTTGTTGTCTGAAGTCACTCAATGCACGTTGTTCATTGGTATGATCGGTATGCCTGGAATTCGTCCACTGAGAGAAATTCAGTGGTCTCTCGAGTGCAAAAACAAAGTGTGATTAAAATGCGTTAATTTTTTTAACGCGTTAATTTGTCTGTAATTAATCCACACACAGTAAAGTCCCAGCTCTAATATATATATATATATAAAAAACATGATTTCAGACGGACAAGCCCGTCTTTATTGTCACATGATTACACATCAACACATGCACGGACGGCCACATACACACACATGCTGACGGTGGCCGGTGAAATTTGTCCTCTGCATTTAACCCATCCTGGCTTTGTCCTTTCCTCCGGGGGGCAGGCCAGGAGCAGTGGTCGCTTTCTCGTAAAGCGCCCGGGGACCGACTTCGGATGTTGTCGTCACTGGTCAGATGACGATGACGATCTGATCTTCTGCATGTTTTTTAATGGTGGGGGGGGGGGGGTTATACGGAGGAACCCCCCTGGGGGAGCACAGGGAGAACATGCAAACTCCACACAGACAGAAAGGCCCTTACGACGAGATACCCCACCTGGGCAGTAGGCACTGAAGATATGGGGGGGAACACAACCACAGCGCCCACATGTATATATAATTCAATTCAATTCAATTAGTTTATTTGTTCAATAGGGGACAGGTGTACATTAATGAACATTTAAAAAAAAATGTAAATGCACGACAATTGCAGTCACATATATATATATATATGTATACATACATATACATATAGCTGGCTTTCACAGGCATACGAACAGCCGATACCTTTTAGCTGGAATAAAGTAACGAAGACACACATTTTCAGAAGTTGCCAGTTGGTCCAGCTTACTTGCTCTCCTCCTTGTTATCACAAGCATTAGCCAAAGTTAGCTAGCTAATGTTAGCTGTTTGTTTGTCACCAAGCCTGTGTTGCTATCTGACGTTTTATTGTACGTTCAGCAACTGTGTCGGCTCTGCAGGGAGCCAGGAGGGACCATTTTATTACACGGAAGGGTATGATTTCTGAATAAATTGGAGTTGTTTGTTCTTTTCATATAGCCATACTTGGTAACCGTTTTATAAAACAATAGCTCACTTCAGGCTGTGATACAGTATATGCACATTATACCACACCTAAGAGGGTGTGGTAGCACAGCCCTTGGGTGTGATATATTTAAGCATTTTGGTATGGGACAATGAAAGCACAGATTGACCATATTTCTGTTGCCTACTCTCCTGAGAATTATTGTAACAAGTTATATCTTGAAATGTAGTAATTGTACTTGTCGTGTTTTTACTCAATACAGTACAAAATATAAGAACTACAATACTTAATAAATACAATCCGTACATTACACAATGTGCAGTACAATGCAATAATACAATATCACCACTGAGTCCCCATTCATTGTCCTCCACATTGTATGACAACTTTAACTGTATGACCTGCTTTACCACTGAGTCCCTATTCATTGGCATTGCCGCCCCCTAGCGGCACAAAGTCAACATTACAGTGTGACTAACAAACTAATGAACTAACGGAGAGACTGGGTGACAGAAAGGCCAGTAAAGCACATGTAACCCCATACAGACCGTTTATATTTCCATAAGTTTCATAAGCACTTTGTCTCATAATGTGATCGCCTTCTGTGTAGCTTTTGTTTATATTTTATTGTCTGTATTTGACCTCTGGTTTTGCTCTGTGTAGTTTTACTGTCTTTTATTTCTCTTCTTGTTATTTTCCTATTTTCAATGTTGCTCTTTACAGCTCCTTGTAACACTGGTTTTGAAAGGCGTTTTATAAATAAAATGTGCTTACAGACTGAAGCAGCGGATCGTGGAGCAGAGACATATTTACCGTCTGTAAAGACATGTGCGGTGACATACAGTACACCTCCCTCTGTTTGACTTGACATGACTAATAAAGGATAAATAAATGACAAATCTCTCCTTCCATCCCCTTCTCCACTCTCCTCTCTTCTTCTCTCCTCTCCTCCTGGTGTCCTCTCTCCTGCCCTCGTCTCCCCATCCTCTCCTCTCTCATCCTTTCTCCTCTCTCCTCTCTCACTCCTTCTATCCTCTCCTGCTGGTGTCCTCTCTCCTGTCCTT
>NC_139637.1:757200-1127200 GCF_964638095.1 Poromitra crassiceps | reverse complement strand
GGGACAAATAGCCAGTGGTTTTGTTTTAAGGGTCACAAGCCAAAACGGTTGAGAGCCACTGCAGTAGACTTTGGTTTGGTTTGTCTGGTCAGCAGGCTGCAGCTCCCTCTGGTGGTGTCAGGCAGCAGTGCTTCCCGAGGAAACGGAACACATTCAGCCCACATGACACTAAACTACTGAAACCAAAACTGAGCAAAGCATGCTGGTTTTGTCGGGATAAGCGACCTATATGGTAACTTTCACTATTACTACTATTCACTAATCCATAAAGCATTCCTGCTTCCCTTCATTTTACAGCCAAAATGGTGTCCGTGCTCCAGGCTCTCCCCACAGATATTAGCAGGCCGGAGACGCATCTCTGCAACTAGACCTAATCACCCACAGCAATACTGCTACTCTGTCATCAACACGTCAGAGTGGATTCCAAAATGTCCTCGTCACTGTTTCAGAATCATGAGTCAAACTGATTTACAGAACAGAAAGCAGCCAAAGAGCAGCTGGTGGAGCAGACAGTCTACAGAGTGTGTCTGCTGGTACTTTCCCTCTGTGGATGTGGCGTTAACACTCCCATCATTCTCATTTGTGTGTTTTGCCCAATCGATTTGACTGATTGGTTGAGGTGGGGGGACACACAACATGGCCGCTGTGAAATGGCCACGGATGGGCACTGTGACATCATGAAAGCAAAAGAAACAGGCCTGCAACAATGAATGCTTTGTGACCGGCCGGCACCAGCTCTGTGACAGTCACTGAACTTATGTGGACTTTAAAGACTTTAAAGAGTTAAATGATGATACTGGTCCATTTTAATGCATTGCTTACTGTCAGCAAATCCTATGAAAGTAACATCAGCAATTAATTTTTTTTGTTAACTAGGCTCGTCCATGTAGCTGGTGGCCAATGCAGCCATATAACTATTGTATAAAAAAAAAACTGTGTTACACCATAAGGGACATTGCTTTAGAGAAACTGATGATATCTGTTTTGTTTTTTAAAGAGGTTGAATTGGTTTAAGTTCTGATAGGTTAATTAACTATATTAAGTTAAGTTTATGTGTGGTCTTTGTGTAATCTGTCAAGGACCTGTCAGAGATCAGCCACCAATTCAAAGTGGCTGCATCTCTGATAAGCCGAGCGTAAACACATTTGCAACCTCAGGAAAGTAGTTCCGTAGCACTGGAAATAGTCCCCGGCATAATGAAGAATTTGTTCCCATTTTAATTTGATTTGGTCATACAGTAACTACAACAGTCTGACTTTTCGTGGTAACAGTTAGCGATTTTTAAAATGTAAAATATGTCTTTGTGAGCTGTGTTTTAAAGGTTTTTAGCTTACAGGTGGAGCCATTTCTGGGTTGAAGGCTGAAAAGGGAACGTGGGAAGGCAGGAAGCAATGTGAGTAGAGCAAACACATTGTTGATTTTGTTCTTTTCATGGGATTTGTTGACAGTAAGCAATGGGTTAAAACACACAGCAGACTTCTGATTCTCTCTCTTGGCACTGTGAAAGGAACATCATGTACCAAAAAGACCTTTCTGTTCATGATCTACCTTAGAAAACAAATATAATTTCAATCAGATGTTATTTATTCTGTTTTCATATTGTAAAGGGATAACATTTAACCAAATTGTTTTTGCACTTTTGCCTTTTTGCTTCAAATTCCTATATATTTTATCAAGGGTGATATTTTTTTACATCTTTGTAAGTAGATTAGTGTGTATTGAAAACTGACCGAGTCACTGAAATAATTTATTACTGAATCCTTAAGACGAAGGTTCATGTGTCTGTTTTAAGATGTGAGATTTTCAAATTACTACATTAATTGTACTTGTTTCCAATGCTAATTGACTTGACACCAGTGCATTGACCTGCTTTCACTTATGTGACCATTCCAACAGACGGACACATACCTATAGAAAACTCCTGAAACAAGTGGAGATATCTCTCACTACAGAAGGTTTCTCGTGGTTTAAGAAAAAATTTGACTTGAAGGCTGAATATGAGACTAGACTGATAATTGATAATGATGATGATGATGATGATGATGTCAGTTGTTGCAGTGTTCACACTCCAAACGATTTGGATTAATGAAATGTCGTCATTGGTGTCGGTGATTCAGAAGTAACAGAACATGGATCTTGATCTGGAGGCTTTACATCAACGTTCTTCCACGATGTTCTATTTGTGTATTAAAGGGACTTCTTGTAGCTGGGAGCCTGGGTTCATATTCTCTTCAGCCTGGGAGCAGGAGCGCTCGCCGTGTTTTGCTCACTTCATGCTTCTAAAACTTAAAATGCTCTCAGGCCTGATTCTGACCAGCAGGACAGAGAGATACTGTAACACAGGCAGGGGCAGACTGGGATCATAATTCAGGCCGGGCATTAGATACCAAGCAGGCCAGGCCGATATGGACCGACGCGCGTTCCGTCGCCGGCAAAAAAGTTTTGGCCGTTTGAAGCCCAATTTGGGCCGTTTGAAGCCCAATTTGGGTCGTTTGAAGCCGGATTTGGGCCGTTTGAAGCCCAATTTGGGCCGTTTGAAGCCCAATTTGGGTCGTTTGAAGCCAGATTTGGGCCGTTTGAAGCCCAATTTGGGCCTTTTGAAGCCCAATTTGTGTAATTATTACTTCAGACTAACTAATAAAGCAATAAAACCACTAGTAAACCAGTAGGCGGTGCCTGGCCTGCTGTTCAGTGAGTGGCCTGACTGCGGGCACCCAACATTTTTTTTTTTTTTTTCCCCCAGGCCAGGCCAGGCCAGGCCACCGGGCATTTGCCCGACGTGCCCGATTATGCAGTCCGTGCCTGAACACAGGCCTCCGTGACTGATTTATCCCCCAAACTCACTTCCAATATTTTACCAGCCAAATACAGATTTACACAGTGCAATGATGGCTGCTTCCCCAAACCTTCTGGTAGAGCAGACTAACCAAGTCTGTTTTATGAGGCTTGCTCCCAGAAAAGCAGACATTTCATCCTATAACATGTAAATTGGGCTAAGAAGTTCTGTGGATTTATATGAAATTAAATTGCACAGATGACAATGTGAAGTGATGTTGGATCAGTAAAGCGCTCCTGTTCTAAGGACCCCACGCTCTGCACTTTGAAAACAGAGTCATACATTTAGAACAGTTATGTCCATGAAATCAATGCAAAGAAAAGCAAAATGAAATCCTTTTGTTCTTGTCAGATTTAAGATTTGAGCTGTTGCTGAAATAAGTGAAGAAGATAGCTTTGCATCAGATAATGAATCGGATAATGGACGATGGACTGCTTCAGAGTAGAAACAACTCAAGTCGTCTTCTCTACATTAGAGATGTATAATATGGATTCTATGCAGCTTTACTCTGCATCAGTCCACTCTCCTCTGTTTTCCTCGTTAACCTGTGCCACAATGTTTAGACTCGCCTCACACTCCTCATATATTACATTTACTGCATTTTTTATTTTATTTTTTTTATTTTTTTATTGTAATTATTCTTTATTGCCATTTAACTTTTGTTGAGCACTATAATACCATAAAGGGAATTATTTATCCGGTTACATTTTGTCTTCCATTTTCAAGTTTAAATGAATTTCCTTTCTAAGTTGAATTTTGTCTTTGATTTTGTTTTTTGTACTCTGTATTGTGTTTTTGGTTGACAGCGCTGATGAGCCGCACAGCAGTGTGTGGCAGTCAAGGCATTATAAAATGAAACAAAAGAGATATTTTGATTGTTTTTGCACTGTAGCTTGAAAACTTAGTAATCCAGTTGGAAATGATCGGCTTCTGTTTGTAATGCGAGTAATAGTATATGCATTACTGTTAATAATAGAATTAAGCAATGTTATCGCCCTCTATCTGTGAGGAGGATTTGCTACAACATGAACTCCAAACTTTTGGTTCCAAAGCGGGGAGGGATATAAGATTTGAAAGCCAGAATCGAGTATTGACATCATGTATACCACACTTATGATTGGACTTATGTTTGGTTGAGGTAACTCTACATCCTGAGACTCTTTTTAATTGGTGACATCAGCATTGATAAATGTCAAAGGGAAGACATGCATTTTACAAGGTAAATCTGCCAGTGTATCTCTTCAATAGTTATTACGGTATTCACAATTTCTTTCTGAAGAATTTATTTTTACATTTTTAAGAGATGTGTTCATTTCTGTGAATGCAATCTTTTTGTTATTGTTGGTGTGTAATTTAACTGGATTGGATAAGAGACTGAACTGTTGACAGAAGTTGGAGACAGCAATGCTTTTGAACACAAAACTCATGACTGCAGCCGAAAGAGAAGATCGGCTGAAATATTCATAAATATATTTTGTAAAGAGAAAGACCCTTATGCTGTTAAAATTGTCACTGTTCAATTTATGTTCAGTTTATTTTCATTAAAAATATAATATATTCCACTACTTCTATTCTGATTTTGCTTGTTCACAAACATCACTTGTGTTTTATTTCTCACAGATGTGCCTGAACAACCTGGAAGACCTTTTGGTGAATTCAGGTATATTAACAGGTTGGATAGCAAAGGGAGTAACTGAATTGAATGTTGTGGACATTGCTCAGGGGGTGTTCGAGCCAATCAGAGAGGCATCCAATGTGATGGATGTGATTCCTGGTATCACATCAAATGCATTGACATTACCAAGCAGGAGTATGACACCCTGGCCAAATCTGATGACTGGTACTGTCTTCCATGTGTGCTCCCTCAGTTCACTGACTCATTCTTCCAACCACATGATGATATTGACCAACACGCATCCACTCACCCTGATCATCTGCCTCATGACAATGAAGGAGTGGATTATTCCTGCTTTGACTAAAAAAGGCATGCACTTCATCCACATGAATACAAGATCATTATTGCCCAAAATCTCAGAAATAAGAAATATTGCCTCCAGGGCCAAACCCAAGGTAATATCCATATCCGAGTCTTGGTTGGACCATACCATAACAGACAATGGCTGCGTTTCCCAACAAAGAAGCTTCTTAAGGAGTTAAGAAGGCTCCAAAGAAGTGTTTCCCAAACGCCTTCTTAACACATCGCTAAAGAAGGCTCTTAAGAAGCATCTTAACACATTCACTGCCAACAACGTGTAAACACGTTTTCAGAATCCAGCTGTTGACTGCCAACAACGTGTAAACACGTTTTTGGCATCGATTTTTTTTTTTTAACGGGGGGTTGTGCATCTAACCCTTTTACATATCTTATATAAGTATTGGACGTGTACAACGTGTACAACCCATTCCACCGACCCACTAAGTGGCGACAAGGAAGTAGGAAGGCAAGCAAAAAGCAGTGTGATCCATTTCCATTCTCATTAAAATGGATTGGCGGAGGCGCTTTCGTTTTCGCGTTGATTGCTGGCGGTGCGGGATTGCAAACTTGCATCGTGGATTGCGGATGGAGCACACTTTGAGGCACGCAGCGTAAATATGACCAGAGTCGCAGGGGCTTCATCGGAGCTCTCGGCCAGGGCTCCGGGAGGCGGGCGAGTCCAGCCGGGCTTCCTCAAAGAGCGGCCGCACAGACAGGCTCACACCCGCACAGCAGCAGCAAAGCAAACTGGTGACAAGCGGGGACTGCCCCCTAGTCCGACACCAAATTGGAAACAAATCCCATTCTAAAAGGCTTTTAGAATGGGATTTTCAACCCATTCTTTTTTGTTTCTTTTTCGCTATAATTTAGAGTAATTTAATTTCTATTCAGAAATTTATTTGAGAGGTCGAGAGTATGAGAAAGTGCATTTGCAAAGGTAGGAAAGTGCTTGTGACATGGCGCTGCAGATAAAAAGAACGCCCACAGGAGGGAGGAGTTGAGCAGAGGGAAGTTTACTGCTGTTATGGAGGAAATTACTGTTCAAAACTATTGTTTAGGTCTTACTGATGCCAAAAATGAATGGTTAAAGTGACAGTTCTATCGAATTTCACAAAAAGCCGTTTATCTCTGAATATTTTTTCTGACGCTAAAACCATGCTGTATTCAACTGCTAATGCTTACATAACTACTAACTACAAACTAACTCTTTTAGACAGAGAAAGTACACATTCTATTAGTACTTTTGAGATATTGTATGTTCACAAACTCCAAGCAGAAAATAATCCTCGGCTCTTGTAAAATGAGCCACAATCCTCAAAAAACGGCTTGGCAGAAGCTACCTACAGCAAGAAAAAAACGTCTGGCAGTCAATGTGTTAACTGGAGCAGTCCACCATCTCGGTGCTGAAAACAAATCAATCGATGCCAGGCTAATCAATTGTTCCACATAATTACATGCTCCCAAATGAAGTTTTTATGTAACAAGTGGCGTCCCACTCACCCCCATCAATAAATAACGCAAAAAATGAACAAGCAGGGAAACGAGGCGCCCGAACGCGATTATAATACTAACTGCGGGCTGAATCCCATTCCCCTGCTGTTCTGCCTACGTATTCCAAGTAGGATAACATTATGTACCATTAATTTGCAATGTGTATGTAATGTGCTAAACAAAATAAATAGCTTTGCTCGCATTGCCCATTACAAATATTAAACACCAGTGTAAGGAAGCTTGTGTGCTTGCCTCGGGTGATGTGTGAAGTGTGCTGGATCGTAGTTGTAGCGAAAATCATCTAGTAACATGCATTAAATATTGAATATTTAATGTACAGATCTCTCCTCTCCAGAGGTCACAGGAATTGACCTCTGACTGCACCCTGCATCTGGGGGGAGCCAAAAAGGGCCCAAGGCGCCAGCCTGTCTGGAAATACCAAAGGAGTGATTTCTAACTGCTGACAGTGTGTTTCGTCAATGTCCGTTCTGTCCGGTTGGCGGAGATTTAGTTCACAGGTCACACGGACGGGACCCCGGACAGGACTCTTGAAGCAAAACAGTCATGCCCAGGCACTGAGTCTGGAAGCAAACAGTTTAGGAACTTGTGTACCGTACGTGCAACTCATGGAGTGTTTGGTATCAATATTCTCTGAATCGCAACCCACATTGATCTATATAAATCATGGTTATGTTTAATAATGCTTTGTAAATGTACAACACGGTCCCATCTTCCTCCTTAAACCAAAGGTCATCGAATGGAAGTGGGGGGGTCAAAGGCTATAAACCACTTCACATTCCTTTTTTTAAGAAGAGCCAGTAGACATTCACTGTCGTGGTCTTTTTGTGTGTGGCCAAAATGGAATTAACTCATTCATGGCCAAAGACGTCTTTGACGTGTTATCAGGAATAGCCCAGAGGGCCAATGACGTGTTTGACGTGTTTTTGTTTTTATGAGTGCAGCGCGTAGTTCAAAGACTTCCCCAGCCTGTGACATGTTTTCAGGTCCCTAGCCTGAAAGACAAGCCGACAACACGCGATCAAACACATACCGCAGCTGTTGTTTTGAAATGAGCAGGAGGAAAAACAGAAAACAGAGAAACGCACTTCCTTGTTGCAGAGGAGAAACGCCATTGAAACACCCCTCGGCGCGCTGCACGAGCTGATCGGCTTGCTGCAGGGCAGCGGACATCGAAACCGCGGTAGTCAAACCCGTGACCAACATGATCGATCCTGGTCCCTGCACCCCGTTCCTGTGTCCCAGCCCGAAAGAGACGAGACTGAGTCACAACTGTGTGAGGAGGAGGAGAACAGCAGCCTCGCCACAGAAATGGCTTTCACACAGAGCCAAGCAGCACACAGCACGGCCACTTTCCTGTCGAGGGCAAGGAAGACTGGACTGACTCCAATGCGACAGGACCCGGATGATCTCGCGGTAAGGAGTGTGTGTGTGTGTGTGTGTGTGTGTGTGTGTGTGTGAGTGAGAGAGACTACACTGATCTCTGCATTCTATTCTATGATCACACTCACTCACACTGAGTAAACTGTATTGTTGAATGTAAAAGCACTTCATGTATATATATATATATATATATTTTTTTTTTGTCATTTGTGTCATAACGAATAATATTTACATGTCTGATGTCAATACAGTTCAAAATAAAAGAATTGAGAGCGAGTTCTGCCTGAGAATGTGTGATTTACAAAAATGCCATTTTCTGCAATTTGTCTTCTCAGAGAGACCTTTTTGGTGAAAACAGGGTGTATATAAATGGCTATAAGTAGAGTACAGAACATGCTAAAAGCTCACTTTTTTTTTCCTGGTGAACCCAGAGACGTACATCTTCATTTTGAGGTATTGCAAATCACTTTGGTGCTAATAGATAATTTACTGTGGGTCTTGAAAGATGACCAACAATTATGAAAATCTTTGGCCTGTGCTAAATATTGGCAGTCCTAAACTGGCCATGAATGAGTTAACAAACCTCATGATTCTATACTTTGTCAAGTTAATTAGTATTACATACTTCTTGAGTAGGAATGTATAGTGTGTTAATGTGTGTGTGACAATCATTTAATTAGTTACCGTAGATCTAACAGTGTTGACATGTTATCGAATCTAGGGTAACTCTTTTTAATTCACCCAAGATAAGTGATTTGATTAACCCGTGGTTTCATTAGATATGTTTGTGTTACGTACACGTATACAAGATTTGGTAAAGATATGTGTTCCAGAAATAGTTTTGGTTTATTCCTTAAATATAAAGATACACCACACATGTTTGATTTCAAAATAATCAGAATAATGTGTGTGATGTAATTCTGAAAGTGTCATGGCCATGAAGTCATTTGATGAGATGGTTTAAGCATGTGATAAGTTTTTTAAGGGAAAGAGGTAGATGTTTTTCTCGCTGCTGGTCCCTGGATAAACAGTCATAAATCTGTCTTGGGCCATCCAGTGTAACAAGATGTCTATATCTGCTATATATCTAGTCTATTTACCTTTTCCATCTATATTTTGTTTTTCTCACACCAAGAGTGATGTCAAGAAATATAAATACGCTTGTGAAAGAAGTACATAGTTTAGTTGAGTTCTAGAACTATCCTAAACCCTTATCTGAATGCAATAAAAGGCAGGGCCATGTTGCAAGGGGCGTTCCCTTGAAAAAACTGTGGCTGGCTGCTCTCTAACAGATTTGGGCAGACGAAAGAAGAACTTTGGCACAACAACAAGGACTTTTTTAGAACAGGCAGAGCCCTCTGGATTCAAGATGTAGTCCTATACTTTTAGGCCTCAAAAGATGCCATGCTTTTGAAGGCCATTGCAGCTTTCACCAAACCGAATGGTGATTGTCTCATATAATTCTGCCATCAACAAAGAGGGTCACGTGGCCCTATCGAGGAAGGACCGCTGCTCCGGACCGCTGTACTGAGCCGGCCGTCTTCCCACAAATAGGCACGCTGACTCTTAAGGATGGCTTTTCAGTTCCAGACGATATAGTTTTCCAAGAGTGGAAACAGATTTCAAGGAAAACCTGGCTCTCATCGAACTAAATATAGTGAGATTAGATACCTTTTGTTGCTTTATTTTTGATAGGTGAAGCTTAAATACTTTTTGATTATCCCTTTTATAATTGCCATTACCAAAGGGCGATCCCCTTTTTCAACGGGATGAGATCCTCTAACCAAGAGGATCATTAAAAGACAATTGAACCAACAGCCAGCCGGCCTCTGGGACCCCCTCGTCTGCCTGTCCAAGAGCAGACACGCCGCCCGTCGTCGCCATGACAACCCAGGCCGCACCAGGCCAGAGAGAGGAGTCAGCCGGCTTGTTCAGCCTCCCCACGTCAGGCAAAGTGACCACACGTCTTTCTGCTTATTGTGAGAGTGCTGTGAAGATATAGAGTAACTTAGAATACTCACCTTTTGAATTAGAATATGTATTTAATTAGGTTAGGTTTAAACTAGGCTTTCTAGAGAATCCTTTTGACCTGCTGGTACCTTTTATCAGCAGCTATATCCCTTCCTTTCACTTTTCTCCTCCTTTCTCACCCCTCAATCGAACAAGGTGTTATGCATAATACTGTGATTTTACTATTTGGTGGATTAAATAAACGCATTCTGTTTTAAAGTAAAAACGTGTTCATTGCTTGTTATAATAATATCAGTCGATTGAAGATCTCCCTTCCTTTAGAACTGATTCTGATTTCACTGTGACCTACGGCAGTGGTAATATAAAATGTACTTATCAACGTGGTGGTGCCCCTGAGGATTTTTGATATCAACTTATTGAATCAATAGGGATATCAAAATCCATATTTCTATCTAAATTCCTTACATAGTTGAGGGCTCACGGGCAGTGGTCGGTCAGAACCACAGAGATGTCGGTCCTCGGACGCGGTTGAAGGAAGGTAAGTCGTATGAGGTAGAAGACCACTCGTGACCTGGCTGGTTGTAAGGCAGCCAGTCACCGGGACCTGGCTGGTTGTAAGGCAGCCAGTGACCAGGACCTGACTGGTTGTAAGGCAGCCAGTGACCAAGAGTGATCGGTCAGAACCACAGAGATGTCGGTCCTCGGATTCGGTCGTGGGAAGGGAAGACATTATGAAGAAGAGAAATACAGCATCAGAGAACACCTTGTTATATACACCCTCGTTGGTGATGTCACAACGTCCAGGGAGTCCAGGGTTCGTGGGCATCAATTGCCCCAAGAACAGGCCTGATGGTTTTCTACAGCCGCTCCCAGATTCCTGTGGGGAATCTGTATTCTTCCAGAAATGGCCGGAATGGCCCTCCAGTCCCACCTGGTATAGGCAGGGCTTGGTTGATTAGTCTGGCAGTGAGGGGGGCTGTGGTCCGCTTGGCCACTGGCCGGGTGTAGGTACGGGTCTACACATTGTTGTCCAATCCAGGGGAAGGTTTGGTGACTGTCCCCATCGGCCAAAATGTGTGCAGGAGCTGGGGGTCTACCCAGCAACTGCTGGTGGCCTCTGGTGGCTTGAGTTTCCAGTTGAGGAAACTCAGCGGCGGGAGGTCAGCGCGGGAGCTGCTCAGGAGCTGGGGGTCTACCCAGCTACTGCTGTAGTGAGGGGCCTCTGGTTCTGGTGGTTTGAGTTTCCAGTTGAGGAAACTCAGCGGCGTAGGGTCAGCGAGGAAGCAGTTTGTCTGCCCTCGTTGGAGGGAAGCCTCGGCCTCACTATAGTCCTCGGTAGGGATGGGAATTGATAAGGTTTTAGCGATTCCGATTCCATTTTCGATTCTGCTTATCGATCCGATTCCTTATCGATTCTCTTATCGATTCTCATTGGGCAAGGTGAAAAAAAAGTACAAACAGGTTTATTAACATGAATTTTCTTTTATATTATTATTATTATTATAATTATGTATTATTATTCAGCTCTGAGATCAGATTGCTCTTTTCAATCCCATACCAAGCATGGATCAGTGTGTCTGTTAAACTGGCTCTGTTTGGGGGTTTGTATTTTGGGTTGAGCATCTTTGTCATCTCCCTATAGAAAATATATAGTGGGAATGAATGAAACAGAACTAGTGGTTAGAATGACAACATGCAACTTTGACATTTTACTTTAGCTGGCATGTCAGACAAACTAGTCACTGCTCGGTGACATTCGTTTACCCTCGCCTCGGTCATTTTACTCTTCCCTGCCTGGGTGAATGGAGGGGCTAGAGGTGCACAAGAAGTACTCGCTGCAGCCTCTAACCCAGAGCGACTACCAGCCTCTGAACCAGTCTGAATCTGAACGTCGTCATCATCTAAATTAAATGGATGGAAATGGAGTATTGGTGAAATCTGTTTTACACAATGAAACAAATCGCACAAACACTAAACACACAATAGACAGGGTCTGGAGGAGTTTACTCTCCATATTAACAGATGACGCGCTAACGTTAGCCGCGCTGCTGTAGCCACGTTATCGTCACTCCGTAGCACATCAAAAACGTAACATTCCTCCAAAATTATTGCATGCTGTGTGGACAAATGTTTCTGCATATTGCTAGTATTTCCCCCCTTTGACGAAATAGAGGTTTTGCAAGCATTGCAAGTGGCACTGTGGTCATCGTTTTGCTTCTGCCTAGACGCCATGGTGGCTGCGGTCTAAACAAAACAAGGCTGCTTTGCGTGCGTGTCGCAGCGTGTGACATCATCGCGCATGGAATCGATAGTGGAATTGTTAAGGATTTTGGCTAACGATTCCAAGGAATTGATCCACTGGGACCCGGTTCTCAACAAGAACCGGTTCTCGATTCCCATCCCTAGTCCTCGGGCCTTAGTGCCTCGTCGGCCGCCCCATGGAGCGCCGGTGTGGGATCCTTGATGAGGGCACCGAAGGTCGTACACTCCTCCAGCATGGGGGGAGCCGACCTGAGGCCACAGTAACTTGGCTTCCTCAACTCTTCGCTCTGATCCGCGGTTGTGTGGAGTTGGGGTGTCTCTGGCCAGCGATCCGGGCTGAGAAGAGGGAAGGGGGGTCCGCAACCCCAACTGCTGGTGGTGAGTGCGGGAAGGGGCCTTCCCCTCGTAATGTCGACCGCAACAGCTACCTGCGGTTGCGGTAGCTCGTCCACCCACTCTACCCAGGCCTGCAGCAGTGTCTCGGGTAGGACTGGGTCATCCCAGCCCGGTCTCCATTTCCATAGGTGCTGTATGAGCAGGACAAGATGGATCCTCCCGAACTGATGGAGGGGCAAGTTCCTCGGGCGGAATTCCTGCTGCAGGGCGGCGATGTGGTAGGGTTGCTCGCCTAGACCAAGGTTCGGTTCCGTAAAGGCTCTCTTGGTGCAATAGGTCTGCTCTGGGCGAATTGCCGGCGAGACGATGAGGGAGACGGCTGCCCCGTGAAGCATCTGGGGCTCCTGCCTCGCCGTCCGCAAAGGCATGTCCACTTGCTCCACTTGCTCGGACTTCTTCGCCTCCCTAGAGGCCTTGGCTGGAGTTGTCTCCATGAGCCCGGGCAGGGCCAGGAGGTGAATTCTGGGAATAAGTAATGGTGATGGCTGGTCCCGCCCTCTGGGGGGGTCCCAGCTCTCGACTCCGGCTATCCTGGGGTGGTTGATGCCGGCCGTCTGGCCGTGCCCCAGGCTGTTGGTCTCAGCCTTCGCCGTACCCACCTGGCAGTAGGGCATCCCGGTGGCGGGCTCGGCGGAGCCATGCCAGGTGCACTCCACTGCGTGCTCCGGGTCGGCGACCTCTGTCGCCGGACATGTCCTAGGTGGGAGTGTTGGTGGCATTGGCACTGGAACAGTGGGTTCCGTAGTTTGGGTCGTTGGCTCTGGAGCCGCCGTGCTGACCTGACCCTGGTCGTGGGAGGTACGAGGCACGGGTGAAATGTTGAGCCGGGGTGCGGGCACCGGTGAAGTGGGTGGCGCCCTCCGGGTTGCTAACCCTGAGGCCGGTACGCACGCCTGCCTCTGGTCTTGGGAGGCGAGAGGCACAGGTGGAACTGCCGGGTCCCCGGCAAGCAGACGGGTGCGAGGCCGGGCCGCTACGTGCTTCTGCTCGACTTGCAGCCGGGCACGAACCCGGGCCTCGTCCAGCGCCAGCTGAGCTTGCCGCAGGCGTCGGCTTCTCTCCAGGCGGCGGGTGGTCCGCTCTCTAGCTTGGAGGGCCTCCTCTTGGGCCTGTTCTTGGGCCCGCTGAGCCTCTTTTTGGACCCGTTCTTGCTCTTCTTGGACCCGTTTTTGGGCCCGCTGAGCCTCTGCTTGGACCCGTTCTCGGGCCCGCCTCGCCGCTCTGGTTTGCTCGTTCAGCCGGTCGTACTCCTCATCAGCTTCCTCCTCCTCCGCGTGTTGGCGGCGAAGGCTCTCGGTCGCCAATAGTGCCTTGTATTCCTCATAAGCTGCCGCTCGGGCTGAGGAAGAGTGGCCGCGTACGGTTGACCGTGAGCTGGCGCTAGAGTGTCGCGATGCGCCATGGTCAGTCCGGTGGCTAGCGCTATGATGGTGAGAGTGATGATGACTCCTGCGCCCGCTGGGGCTGCAGGATGCATAGGCGTCATGGTTGTCATAGGTCAAACCTCCATGACCTGACCTGTCCCGACTTGACTGGTGGCCAGCCTGATGGGACCTGCCAGTGCGTTGGGATTCCTTGAAGTATTCAGTGGTGTCCCAGTTGGTATCCCTTTGGCGCGCAATCTTATGTTCGAACTCGGCCCTTGTCTGAGCTAGATCGGCCCTTGCCTGGAGTGCCTGAGCAGGGAGTCGGTTTTCCTGGTGGCTGCGGATGAGCTCCTGCCCCGATCGGATCGTCTGGTGGGAGTGTAGGGGGTCTGGCCCCTGACTACTACTCCTGCTGTATCCAGATGTGATCTGCTGGGGAAGGGATTGCTCCTCTGGTCGGTGGGGTGCCGTGGCCAGAGCGAGCTCACCTGACTCCTGTTCCATCTCTGAGCGTCGCAAGTCCTGGATCCGGCTCAGAGGACCAATTTGTGAGGAAGCTTGTGTGCTTGCCTCGGGTGATGTGTGAAGTGTGCTGGATCGTAGTTGAGGGCTCACGGGCAGTGGTCGGTCAGAACCACAGAGATGTCGGTCCTCGGACGCGGTTGAAGGAAGGTAAGTCGTATGAGGTAGAAGACCACTCGTGACCTGGCTGGTTGTAAGGCAGCCAGTCACCGGGACCTGGCTGGTTGTAAGGCAGCCAGTGACCGGGACCTGGCTGGTTGTAAGGCAGCCAGTGACCAAGATTGATCGGTCAGAACCACAGAGATGTCGGTCCTCGGATTCGGTCGTGGGAAGGGAAGACATGAAGAAGAGAAATACAGCGTCAGAGAACACCTTGTTATATACACCCTCGTTGGTGATGTCACAACGTCCAGGGAGCTATGACATCATCGGTGACCCCGTAAAGTCCCGTCTGCCATCACAGTCAGCCTAGACCGTCTGACATTGCCGATGACCTCACAGGTGAACTCTGACGTCATCATTGATGATGTCACGGTGGTGTCATCGTCATTACGTCGTTGGCGCGTTGGTTCGTGGGCGTCAATTGCCCCAAGAACAGGCCTGATGGTGGGCCATTATGGACCCTTTTCTACAACCAGGTTCCCCCACAAAAGTATCATTACACACGCAGAAGAATATCTGAAAACGTCAACTAACTGACGCAAATAATGACCAATGACCTGGATAAAAGTATCCCTAAGTTGGAGAGTGTTTGTGTGTGTGCATTTGATGGGGATGAACTACTATATCTCATAGTGTTTGTGCATGCAAATGTGGGATGGTTGTAGAACAGGAGTTCAATCATGAGAGACCGGTCGGTAAGGTTTAACAAGGGACTTTATTTAGCAAGTGGCGTGCATGGCAAGTACTTTGGTGTATGACACCATTGTAAGATGGTGCTCCTCTTTTGGCGAGAGGGCGGCATCTATTTGGGCTAGAGAGAATCCCCCCCCCGGGATTCTCCAGGGGACGAGACTCGTTGGTGGTGGACTGGGGAGGTGGGTGGGGTGAAATGATGACTTCAGAGGATGGTTTCAGGGGGAATGAACAGCCGCGATGCCGGCTGCTGCTGTGATCCTCCAGAGTGGGGGGTGACGTAGAACCCTTGCTATATATACTAGGGAGGACTGACGTCATGAACTGGGGACAACTGATGTCATGCCTGACGTCACGCTAGGGCTTGACTGACATCACGGGCTGATCAGGTAATACAGATATGACGACCTCTCTCTCAGCTTGAAATTTGGTATGGAAACCTCACATCTTAACCTTTTTTAATTCAAGGCCCACTTCTGATTGTTAAAACATTTCTGAGGACCACCTTCCCAAATAAATTATAGGTTATCATTGTGATATCTTGATGTGAGAGGTCCTCTGTGGCCCACTAGATGGCACTCTGAGGCCCACCAGTGGGCCACGACCCAGTGGTTGAGAAACACTGTTGTAGAATAACCTAATCGTGATCATGTTAAACTTTATTAAACATTATTTATTTCAGACATGGACTGCAGTTCAAATTGCTTTATATACACAGCATACAACAAAGGGTAAAGTAGTGTGGGAGGGTCACTATGACTCTGTAGACAGAGAGCCAATGGCAGTAGGGCACTAGAACCTGTAGAAGGCATAAATAGGGGTGGAGCAATTGAGGAAGCCCTTTGTCCTCCATTATCCAAAAGCTGGCAACAGAAGCAGGTTGCTGCTGGTGTGAAACAGATGCAAGGTGTATGTTTGGCTTGACTGGCAGAGGGAACCGACAAGTAGAAGTGGAGTTGACAAATAATTCCAGTGGAAGGTGCCATTTTGTTTAGAGAGTATGGGGAGCTGATTGGGCCATGTCATATATTTCAAAGAGACAACAAGCTGCTGTTTATGGGCCACACTGCTGTAGGCCAACCACTGTTTTCCTGACTCTAAAATAATCTAGTTCCACCACCTCTGTAGGATAGGGGCCAGTCCAGAGTATTTTATATTCACTGTATGTGTATCATTCAAGTACTGTTCTCCCTCAGCTTTGACCAGAGTAAATTGGTCGGCCCAGGCATAAAGTAAGGTGCACTACTGTGATTGGTGTGCCTTTGGCCTTGATTGTGGCATTCCTGTCTTTTGAATCTCTCACTTGCTTGTAGTGGTTTGAACCCGAGTCCCATTTGAACTTCACAGAGTGTTTGAGGTTTTTACCTCCTTGAGTGTGTCTATTACTCATAGGGAGTGTGCCACCTTTATGCCTGTGCCATCGCTACTATTTAATGTGTTGCTGATGAATTGAGAGCATACTCACTGGCCTCACTGTTTAGAACAGACCGTTTTATGTAGGCATTTATTTATTGTTCATGCGGCCCCTGATTTATGTTGCCATACACCCTAAATATATATGGGTGCATTTTAATGACTTATTAGTCTAAATAAATTGATCTTACTTTTGATACACAAGCCTCTGTCTGTCTTCATTCAATTGAAGCCCTGTGTTTGATGTTTTATGGTAACAGGGTAATGTCACAGTAGGATGAGAAAAATTGCGAGAAACACTACAGAGCAGCATCACAATTAAAATTAAAATTTAAGCGACCTTGGGTTCTGTGAAAGGTGCTATATAAATCCACAACATTCTCATTATAAAAGGAATCCATTCTGATTAGAGGAATATAGCCTACGGTAAAACATTTAAAACACAAGTAACCATAGAGGGGAGATTTTCAAGTGTTCCCCAATCTTAAACACTAAAGGGTGCATGAAAGAAAGGGAAAAGGGAAAAACACAAGAGGAACAGTGGACACAAGTATCTCCTTTTGCCTGACGCGGCTGGATCTGCCAGTGTTTCGTCATTAAGAAGGTGTTAACTTAACCTGTTCTCGCGTAGCGTAACGTCACTGTTACGTTCTACATTTTTTGCTGTTCATCCGTCATTAACGTCGTGAATTAGGTAGTTAATTCTCAACAATGTTGTTCATGCTACATATCAAACGAATCGTCTGACTCTTGCGCATCGAACCATGTCTTCCTTTTTCGGATCGATCAACACAGCAGAAGTTATAGACGTATTTGTACAATGAGTCCTGATTTTTTTTTCCGCGGCGAGATAGTATCACTACTGTTCAGTGTGGTGTCGCACCACCATACCAAGATATCTCATAGTAAATCTTGCATGGAAAATGAAGCTAAGGGTCTAACGAACAAAACTAGCTATTACATTTAGTCACCACCACATCCTAACTGCGACAATCATCAATAAAACCATATTTGCTTACTTTGCAAATCCGTGAAGAAGATATTGTTTTTGTTCGGTTTCCTGTTAGTTTCCCGTGAAGACAAAGGCGGAAGGACGAATTACGACCTATTTTGGAAACTAGATACTCTCTGGAACAAAACTAGGTCTTCCGCAATTTGCTGTGGGCTCTATTGGCTACACAGTGTGTCAGTCAACTCAGGTCGTGCTCTGGTTGGATGTTGACAAATGTGGGGGCATGTTCTGCGTAAACGTCATATTCATCGAATCCAGTGGCAGATTGCTAAAATTTGACTGACCAGTCTTGTAGCGAATTAAATTACCTTTCCAACGAGTGGTCGAACTCTTTGTTTGGGTGAGGGGGAGGGGCATTTACACCCCTGCGTCTAGCAAAGAAAGTTTTAACTTTACACATGGAGTTTTGAATAGCGCACGGGGCAACAACAACAGCAAAGTCAAAGACAATTCTTTTGGTTTTTCTGATTTGTTTTATTTGATTTACAATGCCGAAAGCAAAGAAGAAGACTCATTTTCTTGGCACAAAGTCTCATTTTACAGTAGAGGAAGCTCCAGTGATGTCGATTTCTCTGAATCAGAATCAGGATAGTCTTGACTCGAGGAAGAAGATGGTTTGATCCTATGCTCGATTGGTGAGTATACATGCATTTTCAAAATGTTTTATGATATTATTCAATAATGAAAATGGCATGTGAATGTGTGGGACACATTCACATTGATGGTAGGCTACTTATTTTCATTACCCTGATTTATAACACTGAACAAATAAATACATAAATAAACAAATAAATAAATAATTTCCAGCCAGTCAATGACTTTATATGAATGCTATGTTGGAGTGTTCACACTTCTAATGTATCTTGGTATAAATGTTTGACTAGAGTAAGATGATGGGTGTCTATTGGCATTCAAATGGTTCACCTGGATGTGGGGGTGGGTGGGGGTAGGCAGGGAAGTGGAAACCTGGCAATAGGGGGGTGGGGGGATTTTATTCAAAATGCAGTCTTTCCCTGCACTCCATAAAATGGTGAATGGTTGTTTACTATGATTTCTTTTGTGAAGCAGAAGTGGAGACATTGACTGGGTGCCAGAGACATCTCACAGAGGAAGCATCGGCCCCCACTGGCCTCTACCTCCCCCGCTGATCCTACTGTCCCCACCACCCCCGATGCTCCTACTGCGGATGGCATGATGTTGATGAGGCAGATGTTGAGCCACCACAGCTACAGTTCAGGCCTGTCAGAACACCTGGACCACATAGGACATGACAGTAGAACCACGTTATGCTGTCACTTATCTAAATCACGCTAAATCTGAGAGGGATATATATAGCCCCAGGATGACATATGTTTCATATAGGGTTGTGTTTTGATTTCGAGATTTTATTTTGTCCAATATTGAAATGTTCTACAATTGCATGTTGTGTTAACATTACACATTATTTCTATCTCCCTTTCTATCTATTTAGGCTAATTTGGATGCTCTTTATAATCGAAATGTATTAGCCCAATGCATGTGTCACAGGGCAGAGAACTCCCTATTGTTTTGATTTATTTGTTTTGGTTTATTTCTATTAGATGTGTTCTTTATTTAATTATTTTTCATTAGATGTGCTCTTTAATTATTCGATGTGTGCTTTGATTACTTTTGTATTATTTGAGTTTGTATTTGGAATGCTATTGTTTTTGGGAGTTTCTGCCTGGACTGCTGATTGCCGAAACCACAGACACCTGGGGCAGGGGAATGGACACGGGGGAGCCAATGGGTGAGCAGAGCGGGGGAGCATTTCCCCTTTATCAGGAGGATGCAAGGGACTGGAGAGGAGAGCAAGCCACAGACAGACAGCCAGTAGCCGAGTGAGACAGCCACGTCCCCGCCAGCAGCCGACGGGGTCCAGCCATGTCCCCGCCACAGCGACCCAGGACAGTGACCCAGGACCCCGGCTGAGGAGGAACAAAGAACCGGAACTGACACACTATAACCCAGGCCTGATTGCCGTTACTGGACTAGGCTGGAGCCTGGTCCAGGGCACTGTGAGTATCTCACGATTGTTATAGTGGTTGGCTGCCTAGCCGGGAGTTCCTTAAATACCAAGTTACGTTAATTTGCAATCACAGTATCATAGCGCTACTGCTGTGGGACCGCGACAACACGTACTCGCCCGCTTTTCTCTTATAGAGGCCACCTCCGAGGGAGTGGACGGCGGAACCGAGACGTGACGGAGCCAGAGCGCTGTGTGTGAAGGATTGCCTGAATGTTGGTGCGGCGCTGTTGGGCGGCTGGCTGGACCCCGCCCGGAAGTGAGGGGCACGTCGGCTTGGCTGGGACCATCGAACACACGGGACTCTAGCTGGACTTTTTAGTTGTACATTTTTATCCCATTTTTATTCCCTGTATTTTAGTTGGCTTTTAAAGCCCTTAACCCCATTTTTACCCCTCGTTTGAAATGCCCCGGTTTTAATACCTATTTATATTGTAGAAAATAAAAGGCATTTGTTTTGGGTACAGCTGTTTCCGTCTCTGTCCTTGGGTCTAGTTACACTGCTCTCCCTTGTATAAAGAACCTACCTGGTACATTTGGGTCCACCTTTTAATAGAGTTCCTAGGCTCTATCCAAACAAACCTAGGTGGCGTTGTCAGGCAAGCACCACCATCAAAGTCAAGCCGTTACATTTGGCGTTGGTCGGCAGGATACGAGTTGGGAGCAGTGTTTTTTACCCAAGGCTTAGAACAATGATGATGCCAGTTTACCCCGGTGCACCTTGGATGCCCAAGTTTAAAGGCCCAGACAGTGATAAGTATGGCGAATGGAAAGAACAAATTCAGGGTAAGTTACACCCAGGCTGGAACCCAGAACCTTATGTTGTGCTTGAACAGGTGGGTCACCCTGGTGTTGTGTATAAGGTACAACCAGAAAAAGGCGGTTGCGAAAAGACACTACACAGGAACGCTCTGAAGCTCTGTATTGCCCCTGTAGCTGGAACCTTCCCCCCCCCCCCCCAGCAGACCTTGGGAGTAGACCCAAGGGCAGGGACGGAAGCAGAACCCCCATTTTATTTTTTGGCCCACCCCTCCACATCCACCCGGTGTAGAGGAACCTAGACGTTCCACTCGAGCCTTCAGAGGGCAACCCCCCAACCGGTATAGGCCGGATGACAGTTGAGGTGTCAGGGACTGCCACCCTTTAACTAGGGGGGGATGTCACAGGGCAGAGAACTCCCTATTGTTTTGATTTATTTGTTTTGGTTTATTTCTATTAGATGTGTTCTTTATTTAATTATTTTTCATTAGATGTGCTCTTAATTATTCGATGTGTGCTTTGATTACTTTTGTATTATTTGAGTTTGTATTTGGAGTGCTATTGTTTTTGGGAGTTTCTACCTGGACTGCTGATTGCCGAAACCACAGACACCTGGGGCAGGGGAATGGACACGGGGGAGCCAATGGGTGAGCAGAGCGGGGGAGCATTTCCCCTTTATCAGGAGGATGCAAGGGACTGGAGAGGAGAGCAAGCCACAGACAGACAGCCAGTAGCCGAGTGAGACAGCCACGTCCCCGCCAGCAGCCGACGGGGTCCAGCCATGTCCCCGCCACAGCGACCCAGGACCCCGGCTGAGGAGGAACAAAGAACCGGAACTGACACACTATAACCCAGGCCTGATTGCCGTTACTGGACTAGGCTGGAGCCTGGTCCAGGGCACTGTGAGTATCTCACGATTGTTATAGTGGTTGGCTGCCTAGCCGGGAGTTCCTTAATTACCAAGTTACGTTAATTTGCAATCACAGTATCATAGCGCTACTGCTGTGGGACCGCGACAACACGTACTCGCCCGCTTTTCTCTTATAGAGGCCACCTCCGAGGGAGTGGACGGCGGAACCGAGACGTGACGGAGCCAGAGCGCTGTGTGTGAAGGATTGCCTGAACGTTGGTGCGGCGCTGTTGGGCGGCTGGCTGGACCCCGCCCGGAAGTGAGGCGTCGGCTTGGCTGGGACCATCGAACACACGGGACTCTAGCTGGACTTTTTAGTTGTACATTTTTATCCCATTTTTATTCCCTGTATTTTAGTTGGCTTTTAAAGCCCTTAACCCCATTTTTACCCCTCGTTTGAAATGCCCCGGTTTTAATACCTATTTATATTGTAGAAAATAAAAGGCATTTGTTTTGGGTACAGCTGTTTCCGTCTCTGTCCTTGGGTCTAGTTACACTGCTCTCCCTTGTATAAAGAACCTACCTGGTACATTTGGGTCCACCTTTTAATAGAGTTCCTAGGCTCTATCCAAACAAACCTAGGTGGCGTTGTCAGGCATCACCACTAAAGTCAAGCCGTTACACATGCTGGGAGATTTCACATGTGTGGCTTTGTGCCTGTCTGCTGTCTGATGCGCCAGAGAGAGGAGTGAGAGAGAGAGAGGGGGGACAGAGGAGAGTCCGCAGCTCCGCGCAATTACGCACAATAATAGAACCGGCAAACTTTTTTTCCATCAGTCATTGTGTCTGTCTGATGCACAAGACAGGGAGTGAGAGAGAGAGGGGGGACAGAGTGAGATGGCAGAGGAGAGCTCCGCGCAACCGGCGCACTGAATAGGCCTGGTTTTGAAAAGCGCTAAATTAACGCCAGGGCGGAAGATATCGTTAGGCCGGTATTTAAGGCCGAAACGCCCATTCTGGCCTATTCTGGCACTGCTTAAAGTCCATTTCGGGGCCTAAAACCTTGATGCTATCTTCCCAAGGCAGGTGCAAGGCACGTTTTTTTTGCGTTTAACGCCAGTTTTTGCGCCTAAGGCCTGTGGGAGAATAGCTGCTGCTAGTTGCAGTTTCATGTAGGAACTATAGCAGCTAGTGGGTGTAGTTCGGTCGAAAGAAAATAGTTCCTACATTAAACTTGTCACAAGGTCTGTGGATTATCTTGAGTAACCGGGTCATTATTTCTGGAAAGAGACATTGGCTGAGTTTCCCAACAAAGAAGCTTCTTAAGAGTTAAGAAGCTTAAGGAGTTAAGAAGGCTCCAAAGAAGTGTTTCCCAAACGCCTTAAGAGAAGAAAAGTAAAAAAAGAAGGCCATCATCTCGATGTGAGAGGTCCTCTGCGGCCCACTAGATGGCACTCTGAGTCCAGCAGTGGGCCACGACCCAGTGGTTGAGAAACACTTGTAGAATAACCTAATCGTGGTCATGTTAAACAAGAACTTCTTCTATTAAACATTATTTATTTCAGACATGGACTGCAGTTCAAATTGTTTTATATACACAGCATACAACAAAATTGCGAGAAACACTACAGAATTTAAGCGACCTTGGGTTCTGTGAAAGGTGCTATATAAATCCACAAGATTCTTATTATAAAAGGAATCCATTCTGATTAGTGGAATATAGCCTACGGTAAAACATTTAAAACACAAGTAACCATACATACAGGGGAGATCTTCAAGTGTTCCCCCAATTTTAAACACTAAAGGGTGCATGAAAGAAAGGAAAAAGGGAAAAACACAAGTATCTCCTTTTGCTTGACGCGGCTGGATCTGCCAGTGTTTCGTCATTAAGAAGGTGTTAAGAATGCCCCACAATTGCCAACACAAACAAAAAGAAACTAAACCCCAACCCTAAACTTACCTACCAAATGAAAAGGATGGGTTAAACAAAAGACAGAGTTCTAACCTAACTCCTACAACAAAACAGGAGAAAATGTCACAAAGCAAAAATGGCTTCTCCCTCCTACATACTGCTACTTTGCTTAAATAAATAGTTTACAGTGCAGTTTACCATTTACAATTACAGAAGATAAAAGTTACCTTAACACAAAAGCATCCATATCTATAAGCACTAAATTACATTAGAGAGAAGACTGCAGCAACAAAACACAGGTTCAGCATGGTGGCCTCCATTGTTGGATGTGAAAGAGCAAGGGGTGGAAGGATGGCATCAGCTGGCTTAAATGATCTCCACCAGCCAATCAGCAGCCCCATCACCTGACCAGGCCAATCAGGGTGAACACCACCTGCACATCATTCCTCAATCACACACTCAAGCACATCAAAACACACACACACACACACCGAGGAGGAAAGGATTGATGTTAGCAGATGACAAACTATACAGTACATATGACCCAGGGTCATAACAGTAACGAAAGATCATCTTAGGCTAAGAAGCAATTGGGAAACACGTTTGCTTCTTAAGGGGGCCTTAAGAAGGGTTAAAGAAGCTTCTTAGCGCTAAGAAGCTTTTGGGAAACCCAGCCATTGCTGTTGAGTTTTACAAATATTTGTGTGTGTGCTTTGAGCACCACAAGCCAAGTGCCATCCAGTTCCATTGTATTGCAGAGAAGGCAGACATATGGCCGAAGAATATCATCTATATGGATAAATTGCACTACAGGTGCGAAGAAAAATATGTATTTTGGATTTTAGGGTGTGCTGTCCCTTTAAGGACTGAAAAAAAACATGCAACACAGCAGAGAGATGAATATCAATACACATGCCTGGCTGTCATTTAGGCTACAAGTTTTCAGGTAAACACTTTGAACCGTGTTTTGCCCCTCACTGGAAAGATGTTTAATCATCTTACAAAGTCGGGCATTTTAACATGGGGGGAATGCCTACTGCTCCCGATGCATAGTGGCCATTCGAGGAACTACAGCTTTTCAATTCACTTCACATTAGAGGGAAGCCAGGTGATTGGCTCTCTCACATTCCCCCTGCTCTTCTCCCTTCTCCTGCTCTCTCCTCTGCTCTCTCTTCATTTCTATATTTTCTATATTACCAATTGTTCAAATGTTATCTTTATTCTGTATATTCTTGCTACTGTTGTGTCAGCTAGAATTAGCTAGACATACTTTCTGTGAAGCCCTCTGAGACATGCTTGTGAATTAGGGCTATATAAATAAACTTGACTTGACTTGACTTGATTGGCCACTGACTAAGACAGAATCAGCTTAACCTCAGTAAAAGACCAGCTCTGGCACAGTGAGAATGGTCTGCTGTTGAGGCTGCATGTGGCTCTGGCTCAGTGACTGCCATAGCGTTAAATGGATAGTTCAGATTATTGGACATGAAGTTGTATGAACTACATACCAGTTGTAGAGTGTATGGGGAGCTGACTTGCCGATCCATTAGTCCCATGGGCGGAGCTCCAGCTTGGTCTGAGTGGAGAAAAACGAGTCCCGGGGTTATCAAGTTTTACTCCTAAATATGTTAATGCTGTACACAGCATTAGTGACCACCGCGGATGCAGTGCGAGAAAGTAGTGCCAATAAATAGCGCAGTCTGATCAACAGCAAGACTGCGGTTTTATTGTTGAAATGAGATGTCATAACACATGCATGCTTTCTTTAGAAGTAAAACTTGATGTCATTTTCCCGACATACTGGCTACATAGCTTGCAAAATGACATAGGCCGACATAGCTTGCAAAACGCATGGCATTTGCTAATGTGGCTAGCGGTTAGAAACGGGAAGGGCTCGCACTGAAATCTGGCAGTGCATCTTTTCTTCATGGGACGTGTTTGACTGCGTTCCTCCACCGAGAGCTTGGACGAGTGGAGTGACGCAGTCACGCACCATGCGTCACTCTTCACTGCCTCTGGGTTAGGTTGCCAGGTAGTGTAGCGTTCACAAGCTTTAGCTTGCTGTACTTATTTACTGTATAATAACAGGATAGAGAGAGAGAGAGAATTTCACTGCTGTTCGATATTTACTTTATTCCACACTGGACAGACAGGAACCGGAAGCATACAACACCATGTCAAACCCACCATCGCCCTCCGGTGGCACCCCGGGGAATATTACCAAGGACTACATCATCAAATACATCACAACTCCTCCCCACTTATTTAGCATGCAGTCCCCCTGGAAACCTAGGCGAATGTTAGGTAGTAAAACCTTATCAAACCGAACAACACAGCAACATAACATTTGCATAGTAATTAGTAAGTCAATACTTCAAACACAAAAACTGTCCAGGCATTATGAAACCATAACTGAATGTTTCTAAACGTTAAAGTTATGCCTACATTTAAAGGCTGCAAAAACCCCTCCACCCGTAACTAAACTGGTGTGGCAAAGCCCTACAACAAAAGTCCTTTACAGACTAAGGCGATCGGGGGGTTTGATGACCCGTGAGGGGTACCTTCTCACAGTCTCTGGAGGAGTACCAGTCTCAACTGAGACATCAGGTGGCACTGAGTTGGCTGTCTCCATTTGTGGGACTGGGTGACCCTTTGGGGGAACTGGGCGAGTTTTAGGGGAAAGTGGGCTAAATCTTGAAGGGACTGGGGAACCATTCGGGGGGATCTCTTGCCCACCCGCTGGGTGAACAGTCACAGGATCGTTCCAGGGAACTGTAGCTGTCTGATCCAGTAGGGTCGGTTGTGGTGGCTGTCTAGGCGTGAGCATTTGCGGGTCACAGGCACGCATCTGCTCAGTGTGGCGTTTCCAGTGTGCTGAGCCCACATCCACCATGTAGGACACTCGCCCGACCTGAGACACCACCACACCCGGCCTCCACTTCTCCTCCCCCCGCCGATAATCACGGACCAGAACAGAGTCCCCAGGCGCAAAGCCCCTGTCCTTGGTGAGCGGGGCCCTGTGACTCTGCTGGGCCGCCTGCGCCTGATCCACCACCGCCGCCACACTCGGTCTGAGGAGGTCGAAGCGGGAGCGGAGCCGACGGCGGAGGAAAAGCATGGCCGGAGACTCATTAGTTGTCGCATTGGGAGCATTTCTATAGCTGAGCAGGAACGAATCTAGACGATGCTGCAGTGCGGCCTGCCCCCTGGAAGCCTTCAATGACCGCTTCAGTGTCTGCACAAAACGTTCCGCCTGCCCATTTGTAGCTGGATGAAAAGGAGCAGAGCGCATGTGTTTCACTCCATTCGCCTTGAGAAACGCCACAAAATCACTTGCGGTGAATTGCGGACCATTGTCACTGACCAGCACTTCAGGCAGGCCATGACGGCCGAACAGACTTCTCAAAGCCTGAATCGTCTTGGAGCTTGTGGTGGAGTCCATCATTTGCACTTCAGGCCACTTGGAGTGTGCATCCACCACCACAAGAAACATATGGCCTTCCACCGGCCCGGCGAAATCCACATGTATTCTCTGCCATGGCGCCCCTGGCCACGGCCATGAGTGCAGCGGGGAGAGGCCGGGAGACTTCTGATTTCGCTGACAAGATTGACACACTTTGGCCTGCTGTTCAATCTGAGCATCAATCCCCGGCCACCAGATGTAGCTGCGAGCCACCGCCTTCATTTTAACCACTCCCGGGTGGCCCACATGCAGCTCTTTCAGTAGTTGTGGTCTCAATTTTGGGGGTACAATCACTCGGCTGCCCCACAGTAGGCATCCTTGAACCACAGTGAGCTCATCTCGCCTCAAGCAATAAGGCGTCAGGGCCTCGTCCCGCCCCCTTACCACAGGAAACTGTCCTGACATGACCATGTCCATCACTCGAGAGAGAACCGGGTCATATCTAGTTTCTTTGCGAATGTCCGAGCTGCACACGGGCAGGGCCTCCAGGTGATGTATCATCACCGTCTCCACTGAGCCCAGTTTGTCCTTGTGCTCCACTTGCAGTGGCAGGCGTGAAAGGCCATCCGCATTTCCATGTTCAGCTGCACTCCTGTACTGAATGGTGTAGTTGTGAGCAGCTAAGATAAGTGCCCACCGCTGAAGCCTTGCCGCTGCCATGGACGGGATAGCCTTACTAGGGCTCAGAATCGTTGTTAGCGGCCGGTGGTCTGTGAGCAGGGTGAAATGGCGCCCATACAGATACGCAAAAAATTTGCGCACGCCGAATATGATTCCCAAGGCTTCCCTCTCAATTTGAGCATAATTTTGCTCTGCTTTGCTCAATGTCCTGGAGGCGAATGCTATGGGTTTCTCCTGCCCACCCGGCATCATATGTGAAATCACCGCGCCCACTCCGTAGGGCGAGGCATCACATGCCAGAATGATCGGCAGCTTGGGGTCATAATGAGTCAACACTCTTTCTGAGAGCAGCTGTTCTTTTGTCATGCAAAATGCCTTTTCACATTCTGGGGACCATCCCCACTCTGTCTCCGTGTGAAGCAATGCATGCAGGGGGCTGAGCATCGTTGCCATGTCTGGGACGAATCTGGCATAGTAATTGATCAGCCCCAAAAAGGAGCGGAGCTGGCTTACATTCACTGGTGCCGGGGCCTCTGCAACGGCCCTGAGTTTCTCTGGGGATTTGTGAAGGCCCGTGGCGTCGATGATATGCCCCAGGTATTCCAGTGAGCCCTTGAAAAACTCACACTTTTTTTTCTGCACTCTGAGGCCACAGTTCTCCAGGCGGCTCAGCACCGTTTCCAGATTTCTCAGGTGCTCAGCGTCGTCACGTCCTGTCACTAGGATGTCATCCAGAAAACAGTGCACATTGGGGAGCCCCTGAAGAACTTGATCCATGACTCTTTGGAAGATAGAGGGCGCTGACGTTATTCCAAAGGGCAGCCGGTTGTAGCGGAACATTCCCTTGTGTGTCGTGATGGTGAGATAACCCCGTGAGCCCTCCTGAACTGGTACCTGTAGGTATGCTTGTGCGAGATCGAGTTTGCTGAAACGCTGCCCCCCTGCTAGGGAAGCAAACATATCTTCGATCCGAGGAATCGGATATTGTTCAGCGCGGAGGGCAGGGTTGACTGTAACTTTAAAATCCCCACAAATGCGTACCCCCCCCCCTTTTTCTTTATGATCGGCACTATGGGGGTGGCCCATTCACTGAATTTCACTGGGGAAATTACACCTAATTGTTGCAGGCGCTCTAGCTCCTCCTCCACCTTAGGCCTGATAGCATACGGGACCACACAAGCCTGACAAAACTTGGGCTGATGTTCTGGTTTGAGTGCTAGGGAAACTTCAAAACCCTTCAGTGTCCCCAGTTCATCTTTGAATACATCAGCATGCCTGCCCAGCACTGTTTCCAACGTGTCTGTCTGCATGTGATGTATCTTTTTTATCGCTCTCCAGTCTGGCCTCACTTTTCTCAGCCACTCACGACCAAACAGTGGTGGTGCATCACCTTTCACCACATAGAGCGGGAGTCGAGCGCTCTGTTTATTTAGCTTCACTCTAACTTTCATAACCCCCACTGGGGGAATCATTTCACCTGTATAGGTTTTCAGCAGGATGTGGGTTTGGCGCAGGGGAATATGCTTGAAATTTGTGTTGTACAGATTTTCTGAAATGAGGGAGACTGCTGCACCAGTGTCTAACTCCATCTCTGTTGTTAATCCCTCTACTTTAGGACTGACCCAGATTACTGAATAGGCTGGATTGTCCTGCTGAATGACATTTTCGCTCTGTGCGCCGTTATAAGCTAATTGTACCATGTGCAGGCTAAATTCCTCATCTGAATCCGTATCAGTGTAATTTTGCTTGGCACTGGTATCCAGCTTATTGACCTGTCTCTTAGAGCGTTCATTCCATTTCTTTCCTCTTTTCTCCCATCTTGAGCTCCCTGCATTATCCTTTCTCTCCCACGTTGCATTTCCTGCTTTGTTTTCCTGCTTGCTTTCTCGGCATGTGCGTGAAATGTGGCCCTTCTTACCGCAGCGGTGGCAGAGCTGGTCTTTATAGAAACAGTCACTGTCAGTGTGATTTGTCCTGCCACACCGGTTGCATCTCCTCCCCGGCGTAGCTGGGAAAGACATGGCGTTCACCTTCAGGGAGCTGCTGAGCTGCTGGGACTCCCTTGTCACCGTCTCCATGGAAACGGCTATCTCCACTGCTTTCTGGTAGGTGAGGGCAGTCTCTGTTAACAGCCTCTTCTGAATGGACTCGCTGTTGAGGCCACAGACAAACCTGTCCCTCAGAGCCTCTTGTAGATAAGCCCCAAACTCACAGTGCTCCGACAGTCTTTTTAGATCTGCAATATATTGTGCTAATGTCTCCCCCTCCGCTTGGTTTCTTTTGTGAAAGCGATATCTTTCTGCAATTACAATGGGCTTCGGGGAGAAATGGGCTTTTAACACTCCCACTACTTCAGCATAACTCTTGTCTCCGGGCTTGTCTGGAGCAATCAAGCTGCGTAGCAGTCCATATGTTGCCGGCCCGATCACACTCAGGAAAACTGGCGGCTTCTTCTTATCGTCAATTGTATTTGCCAGCACGAAAAGTTCAAACCTCTCCACATATGTTGACCACTGCTCCGTCGACTCATCAAAGCCATCGATATGCCCGATGATCCCCGCCATGTCGTCTTGTCACGTAACGTTACAGACACGGCACTGCCTCTAGCCTAGCCTACACGTTATCAGCTAAGCTAGCTAACTAAAGCAATCCACAACAACGAACGCGGATTCTTCGTCACTCCCGCGCCGTAGTGCACGCCAGGTGTACCGTACTCGTCGCCAATTGTAGCGTTCACAAGCTTTAGCTTGCTGTACTTATTTACTGTATAATAACAGGATAGAGAGAGAGAGAGAATTTCACTGCTGTTCGATATTTACTTTATTCCACACTGGACAGACAGGAACCGGAAGCATACAACACCATGTCAAACCCACCATCGCCCTCCGGTGGCACCCCGGGGAATATTACCAAGGACTACATCATCAAATACATCACAGGTAGCATGACACATATCCTATGAATCGGGAGCACAGCGGCAGAAAGGGTTAGAAATCTGGTGATTCCCGCGTGAATCAGTAGTGTTGGCAGGTATGCCGGTGTAACAGGTGAATCAGCGCGGATTCCTCGTGAGTCCCGAGTGGTAGCGAGTGGATTGGTTAAACTCACTCCCCAGTATAAAGGCATGTTAATCAGCTCCGCCCAGGGAGCTAGCTCTCTTGGCGTTGCGGTTAACATGTCGGACTCCGAAGCCGAAGGTCGGCGGTTTGTACCCACCCCTGGACAAGCCCTTAACATGGGTTGCTGCAAGTGCCACCTACACAACGTCATTACACAGGATTCCTCAGCTCACACACTATGCCAGGCTTCCTCCACTGTCTCCTCAGGCTGGGTACAGCTCAGACACTGTGCCAGGCTTCCTCCATTGTCTCATCAGGCTGGGTACAGCTCACACACTGTGCCAGGCTTCCTCCACTGTCTCCTCATGCTGGGTACAGCTCACACACTGTGCCAGGCTTCCTCCACTGTCTCCTCAGGCTCGGTACAGCTCACACACTGTGCCAGGCTTCTTCCACTGTCTCCTCAGGCTCGGTACAGCTCACACACTGTGCCAGGCTTCCTCCACTGTCTCCTCAGGCTGGGTACAGCTCACACACTATGCCAGGCTTCCTCCACTGTCTCCTCAGGTTGGGTACAGCTCAGACCCTGTGCCAGGCTTCCTCCACTGTCTCCTCAGGCTGGGTACAGCTCACAGACTGTACCAGGCTTCCTCCACTGTCTCCTCAGGTTGGGTACAGCTCACACACTGTGCCAGGCTTCTTCCACTGTCTCCTCAGGCTGGGTACTGCTCACACACGGTGCCAAGCTTCCTCCACTGTCTCCTCAGGCTGGGTACAGCTCACACACTGTGCCAGGCTTCCTCCATTGTCAAGTCAAGTCAAGTTTATTTGTATGGCACATTTCATACACAGAGGCAATTCAAAGTGCTTCACATAAAATGGTTGACAGGAAAATAAAAGAATAGAAGAAGAGAATAACATGGACATTTAAAAGCATCACCACAACAAAACTTGAAAACAATTTTTTTTTAAAGGGTATAAAAAGTGCATTAAGCAACAGGCGCAGCAGTTGCAAAAAGAGCTAAAAACTTATAGAGGAATAGACTATATAAGAAACATATATTGTCTCCTCAGGCTGGGTACAGCACACTGTGCCAGGCTTCCTCCACTGTCTCCTCTGGCTGGGTACAGCTCACACACTGTGCCAGGCTTCCTCCACTGTCTCCTCAGACTGGGTACAGCTCACACACTGTGCCAGGCTTCCTCCACTGTCTCCTCATGCTGGGTACAGCTCACACACTGTGCCAGGCTTCTTCCACTGTCTCCTCATGCTGGGTACAGCTCAGACCCTGTGCCAGGCTTCCTCCCCTGTCTCCTCAGGCTGGGTACAGCTCACAGACTGTACCAGGCTTCCTCCACTGTCTCCTCAGGTTGGGTACAGCTCACACACTGTGCCATGCTTCCTCCACTGTCTCCTCAGGCTGGGTACTGCTCACACACGGTGCCAAGCTTCCTCCACTGTCTCCTCAGGCTGGGTACAGCTCACACACTGTGCCAGGCTTCCTCCATTGTCTCCTCAGGCTGGGTACAGCTCACACACTGTGCCAGGCTTCTTCCACTGTCTCCTCATGCTGGGTACAGCTCACACACTGTGCCAGGCTTCCTCCACTGTCTCCTCATGCTGGGTACAGCTCACACACTGTGCCAGGCTTCCTCCATTGTCTCCTCAGGCTGGATACAGCTCACTGTGCCAGGCTTCCTCCACTGTCTCCATGTTCGTCCAGCTGATCTCCCACATGGCAAACAGTGACAACACTGCAGTGTGCCATGTAATTACATTACAATCAAAGGCAGAGCTCAAGATTTATGTGTTTATTTATCGAATCCTCATTAGCTAATGCTTGAATGCCAAGCTAGTCTTCCTGGGATCAAGACGGTTCCATGTCGCTGTTCCGACCTCTCGCTGTTCCGACCTCCCCTCTCCCAGCCCCCATGCCTAAACCTAACCTCCCCCAGACCCTAACCCAAAACCTAACCTCTCCCACCCCCACGCCTAAACCTAACCCCCCCCAGACCCTAACCCAAAACCTAACCTCTCCCACCCCCCACGCCTAAACCTAAGGTCGGCATTGCGGGTGGTCGGCATAGCGGGTGGACACCATCAAGACAACAATACAACAATACAAGTACAACACAGAAGATACAATTAGTAGATAAACAAGCGCGGATTTGCAATACCTGCAACCACATATGCAAATTTCAAAAATGCAGGATGGCAGGGACAGCCTATACTCTGCTCTGCTTCTCCACCCTGCATTTCAATGTTGTTGGTGTGACATTAACATTGAGGAGCAAAGAAACAGGAATTGAAGCTTTAGCAGCCACTGAGCTGAAGCTATTATTGGTTTGTTATTTCATCACTTTCCTCACTACATTTACTAACAGGAAAATGACAGAACCTGCAGAGAACGGTCTGTTAGTTTCATAAGTTTATTTAGACTGCAATGCGGAAGCATAAAAAAATACAGTGACAAAATACAATAACTGTCTGAAAAATATTACAGAAGATTACAGTATATGGTTGGTTTAAGAAATTTACATTTTCTAAATATATTTACACATTATATATTTACACATACTGTACATAATATATTTACATATATTTGCTTCCATTACTCTAATTTCTAGACCAGTGGTTCTCAACCTTTTTCATGTCAAGGACCCCTCAACTGACACAAATTAGACCATGGACCCCCATCTGATATTTGTTTTGCTTTTTAAATGTTTTATTACAGAAAGTGTATGAAACCCAGGACCAAACTCTCATACATTCTGTCATTGTGTTACTTATGGATGGAATTATAGTGAAAATAAATGATTCCCCTTTTTGATAGGGACCCCCTGGAACCCCCTCAAGGACTCCTGTTCCCCTGACCGCACTTTGAGAACCACTGTTCTAGAATCACTGAATAAAACCTTAAAATGTGAGTTAAAGGAGAATTTCGTTTTTTTACACCACGGTCCTCATTTCCAGTTTAGAATATGATGTTTTACTCACCAAAATAGTTTTGCGTCATTCGGATGCCCAGGGAAGATTTTGAGCTCCGAGTACACTCTTCAAACAGGCTAGAACCGCTAGAACGTGAGCCCACGGGGCATTCTGCACGGCAGTGCACGCGCTCTCTAAATGACACTTTTTCTGTCAGATCATGGTTCATTATGGTTGTAAATATAATTATCTAGCTAATAGCTACAAGCTAGGCTAACAACAACACCGGAGTCAGCGTTGATCTGCCCCGGTGGGGTTACAGTGCGTATCGTCCCCCTCTGTGAAACCACTTCTTCAGAGAAACCACAGAAGGGGGACGATACGCACTGTAACCCCACCGGGGCAGATCAACGCTGACTCCGGTGTTGTTGTTAGCCTAGCTTGTAGCTATTAGCTAGATAATTATATTTACAACCATAATGAACCGTGATCTGACAGAAAAAGTGTCATTTAGAGAGCGCGTGCACTGCCGTGCAGAATGCCCCGTGGGCTCACGTTCTAGCGGTTCTAGCCTGTTTGAAGAGTGTACTCGGAGCTCAAAATCTTCCCTGGGCATCCGAATGACGCAAAACTATTTCGGTGAGTAAAACATCATATTCTAAACTGGAAATGAGGACCGTGGTGTAAAAAACCGAAATTCTCCTTTAATGCAGCAGATTTACTGAACTAATAGCCCAAACCCAAATCTGTGTAAAACCTGACATCTAAAGCCCCAGACACACCAAGCTGGCTGTCAGCCATGTCTGGGCGTCTGTGTGTCCCACATCGTTGGCTCTAGTCTGCTTTGACGGCGGCTTGTCTGCTGCTTGCATGCTACTGAATTTGTTAGTTACTGTAGATTGCAGTGGCTATCTACAGACATTTTCGGGGGCAGGTGCTCAAGTGAAAAAAATACACAGTCAGGCTGCCCAGATAAACACCGTGTGGGGCCCCTGGGTGACCACACTTGAAGTGCCCACCTCCTTTACATTTACATGTAAAAGAAAAGGCTACAAAGACCACATATTTGCATGAACGTATTGCTAAAGTACAGGCTCAACACACATACTACAGAAACGTGTAAGACACAATCTAGTAACTAACAATTATAACATTTTATACAGTGAGGTCAAGTTTCTACAAACTACAATGAAATGGCGACTATGCAGACTAGCATTATCACACACAAATTGAGCTACCGTAATTGAATCCACAAGATTCTCAGCTTTCCAGTCATACCCAAATTATGTAATTCCAGACTTTCTAGGGACCCCAGTATGTAGAACCCATTGTCAGTCAGATAGCTTGAGGTAAGAGATCAAGGGGCCCGTTTGAAAATGGCCATGCCAGTTTCTACCGCCAAAATTTAGCCTAAATTTAGAGTGTTATGTAGCTCCCTCTCCTACAGGCTAGCATGATACTGCTGGTACCAAAGGATGCATTAGGCATTCTAGTTTCATAGGATACCAAAATCTTCACTCTAGCTTTAAGAATGAGTCTGCTACAGCCTCTGAAACACAGTAATGTTGGCCACGGACGTGTCTTGCAAAAAGGGCACTTATCATTCAGATGGCAAAAGGGCAGGTGCTTGGACACCACCTGGGGTCTATCTGTGCACGTCTCTGGTCAACACGTTCTCACTCCGAGCACGTAGCATATTGATGCTTTGTCCCGGTCCCTTGTGCGTCGCTTGTTACTAACACGGTACCCTTGAGCGACCCATGAAACGACTTGGGTTTTCCGACTAAACTCCAATGTAAACCCATGGAAGTCATCTTTGACGCTCATGGCAACTGCTCCCCCATTAGTCAACTGCTCCCCCATTAGGGTCTGGGGGAGGTTAGGTTTAGGCATGGGGGGTGGGAGAGGTTAGGGTTAGGGTCTGGGGGAGGTTAGGTTTAGGTGTGGGGGCTGGGAGAGGTTAGCTCCTCCCCCCAGACCCTAATGGGGGAGCAGTTGACTAATGGGGGAGCAGTTGCCATGAGCGTCAAAGATGACTTCCATGGGTTTACATTCGAGTTTAGTCGGAAAGCCCAAGTCGTTTCATGGGTCGCTCAAGGGTACCGTGTTAGTAACAAGCGACGCACAAGGGATGGGACAAAGCGTCAATATGCTACGCGCTCGGAGTGAGAATGGGTTGCTCTGGTAGACAGAGTGATATAGAAGAGAGAGTGGCACCAACGGAAGTAACTATTGAGAGGTAACAAGCTGGTCCATTGGAGTGAATGGAGATGACACAACTCTTATATCTCTATGGGTCTGCTATAGACCATTGATGGAGTCTTCATATGATCAGGATCCTGATGTCACCATGATTCTGTTAGAACAGAGGCAAAGGTAACGAGTTGCTATTTTGTCTGCCAAGTAACTTCCCCGCTGAATAAATAGATTGGTCTGTTAAAATCCCAGATGTTTGGAGGATTATATGCATGCCGAATTTAGCAGAACACCCTACAGCAGGCGTCAGCAATCTAGGGCATGGGTGCCACCTCTGGCATGCAAAGGGTTAACCAGTGGTACGGCAGCACAGCAATAAGTGCGGAATTTAGTTTTTTTGTAAAAATGTAAAAATGCCAAATTACCATTTCACATGCATTTGCAGTTGCACGGCCTGCTATTAATATTTACGGTAGTGACCCACCACTCTGCCTCTGATTGGTTAGCCTCCTTGTCAGCAGCTAAAAAAACCTCAGGCACACTGATTGGCAAGCACATTTGAAAATGGCACTTCAAATCAAAAAGGGTGTCAACCCCTGCCATATACAGATTAGTAATAACATTATATTAACAAATAATAACAAATAATATTTCCCCATGTGCAAGCAGCAATGCAAAAACAACCTGCCAGATTCCTTCAGGCACATGTGTCATGTCAAGTCCCATGTTTAAATATAGATTATCAAGACAAGTCCAAGTCATTAATGTCAAGTCTCAAGTCTAAATGTAGAACAGCGAGTCAAGTCACAACAAATCAAGCATCCAGAATAAATGTAATAGCTTAAAGAACACTAAATATCTAGGACTTTTCAATGTAATATGCTTTTAATAGGATAAAAAGTTGCTAAAACCATCACGAGTTTGATTTCTATAATCATTGAACTTCATTGAACGTCAGTCGTCTGCTGGAACAAATCTCATCACTTTCAATCTGTCATTCACACAAACACAGGGGGCCCTATCGTTGCAATCGGCGTAGAAACTGCGTTTAAGGCCTAGCGCTAGGCCGCCTAGCGCAGTAAGTGGGTGTGGACCAGCGCACTCGCTATCTTGGTATCGGCGCTACACTCAGCCTCAACCATTATAACCACGCCTTTTAAGCGTAAAATTATGCATAGTCCGCTCATTGGAGAATTGCAGTAAAGAATCACACGCTTGCCTTTTAACACATTCAGTGCCAGCGACGCCATATGGCGTCATTAGAAATTTACCGTAGAGTGCCAGCGACGCCAAATGGCGTCAATAACTCGAATTTTTTTTTTTGACGGGGGGGTGTCGATCTATGCCTCTTACATCGCCTCTTACAGTATCAGAGGTATTGAATGTGTCTAACCTATTTTACAGAACCCTTAGGTGGCGACAGCGCTCTCCAGATGAGAGAACGTGGAGTGAAACACACAGAAGAAGTCATTGGGGGGAAGGAAATCGCATCGCATCCGTCCGTATGCAGCGGCTTCATTGAAGCAACGTTTAGCTGTGCCCCTGCAGCAGCCAATCTGCTATCACAATTGCGCACCTCGGTGTCCGCTGCAACAGCCTCCGTGTCCCCTGCAACACCCATTTGCATGATCAGCCGTGGATTTGTTATTATTCTCAACTCGAAGCATGGGAGCTGGTACACGCGGCTGTAAAAAAAAGCAGGATCTAGCAGACTTTTTCAGTGCTGAGCACAGGCAGAGAGAACAGCAGAGCAGAGAGACACTCCTCCCACAACGGGGGGGGGGGGGGGGGGGAGGAGGGGGGGAGGTGGGCACGCAGAGCCAAGTACACAACACAGACCCAGACAGCAGGACAGGGTTGGCAAACGCAAGCCAGAATATCCGATGCCCACCAGCAGCAAAAGATCAGCAAGAAGCTGCAACCAGCAGCGCATGCAGGCGCCAGCGCTGCTGGTTTCAGCTAAAAATATTATTCTTCCAAACAAAATTCCCTTGCCTTCACTGTTTTATTGAAGGAAATTATTTTTGAGGTGTGACTACATCAGAAAATTAGCTTCAGACTCAGTGAATGTGCTTGAAATGCTGCATTTCACAAAAGGCGGAATAACTCAGCTTCTAATTTGAAAAGTGTCTTTTTGCTCAAAACAGCCTATCTTCTCCGGCTCATAACTAAAGAACGGAAAATGGGATCAATAAACTTTTTTTTGCAGGTGATAGAAGAGAGTCTCATCGTTATTTGTGCGTGTTCAGTGTTTACATAGTAATTATTAAAGAAATTATATGACTGTTTTAAAATGCATTGCGGCCTATGTGGCACAGCAAGCAACCTTTTGCCCAAGGGCCGTGGCACTGAAAGTGTTAAGCTCCAATTCCTGGACAAATCCGGTAAAACCAGACAAAGCCAACCGCTCTGCCCCCCCCCCCCTCCCTTCATCCAGTCTGTCTGTCTCCATATATAGGCTATTATTCCATATTATTATGCTTCTCAAACCAATCTAACTGCAGTTTAAATACTGCAAGCATGTAGATACCCTACACTATAGCAAGATCAAAGTGAAAAGAATGTTCTAAATGCATCAGCTAGAAAAATATAGCCTATTAGATTGGTGAAAGTTTGTCCAGAAAGATATCATTTTCTCTCGCCTGCTGCAGGAAGGATGATGCACATAAATATACCCTACATTATGTAAAGTCATTGCATAAATGTGTTTTTATTGTAAAACTAAATGTGAAGTAGGGCAAAGTTATTGGAGCGGACAACACAGTATAGCAGATGACAGTAGAAGCACGTTCCGCTGTCACTTATCTAAATCACATTAAATCGACAAGGGGTATATATAGGCCCAGGAGGACATATCTGTTTCACATAGGGTGGTGTTTTCATTTCAATGTTTTATTTGGTCCAATATTGAAATGTTCTACAATTGCAGGTTGTGTTACCATTACACATTATTTTGGGAGCATGTAACCATATATTTCGGCTCATTTGGTTGCTATTTAGTAGCGAAATGGAGTACCACAATGCATGCTGGGACGCCAGGCAGTGAACTTACAACTTATTTTTCCTATGGGAAGTGTGTTGTGTCTGTCTGAGCGAGGGAGTCAGAGAGAGAGAGTCGTATTGTGCCTGTCAGACTGAGGAGAGAGGGAGAGAGTGACACAGAGAAGGGTGACAGAGGGGAGCCAGAGGGGAGCGCTCTACGCAACCAGCGCACTGAATAGGCCTGGTTTTCAAAAGCGCAAAGCGCTAAATTTACGCCAGGTGGGAAGATATCATTACGCCAATATTTAATGCCGAAACGCCCATTCTCGCCCATTCAGGGAGTGCGCCACGCCCATTCGGCCTAAAGCGCATTTGGCAGCGTAAAGCCATGTTGATATCTTCCCGAGGCAGGCGCAAGGCACGTTTTTTAGCGCCAAAGGCCCGTTTTAGCGCCGAAGGCCTGTGGGAGAATAGGGGCCAAGATCTCAAGTCAAGACTTCAGAAATCTTTTCAAGTCATCAAAGTACAAGTCAGAGTCAAGTCCCAAGCTATTCTGCCTTTAACCAGTAGATGTCAGGCCAACCCGATCTCCCAAAAAATTGTAAAATAGCAACGTTGCAAACGTTGCTATTTGTCTCCGAAATTGTAAAATGGTAACGTACGTTTCTACAGGGGTGGGCATAGTTTACGGAGATTTTCCATTTCTAACCCCTCCCCCTACCCTAACCCTAAAGCTTAATTTATACTTATTAGAAAGTGTCACTCAGCACATGGTCGCAGACAAAAAAGAAAGTGTCGCTCATGGTGTTGCATTTATACTTTAGTGAACGTTCACCTCGGTTCAACGGTCACGTGACACTTGAACGCTAAAGCAGACAGCCAAGAGAAGAGAGGGAATGGAATGCACAGTGAAACCACCTCGGAGGCAAGATGTAACGTACTTGGCTGCAGCCGCATATAACGACACACAACCACACAACTCACCTCCTCTCTCTCTGGGAAATTGGTCACGATGTTCTTTGTGATTTTCACGAAGTCATACAACAAGGACATGATAAAAATAGCGGGGACACGTTCATTCATTTCAATGAAGCGAAAACCAAAACAAGGAACGACGTCACACTGTTGATAATGTGTTTTTTTTTCTCCTCTTTTGTTTTCCTGTGTCTGAGCCTGTTTGTCTTGTTCGTATGTTGTTCAGAAAAATTAAAAATTAAATATATATAAAAAAAAAACCTACCCTAAAATCTCAGAACGTTACCATTTTACAATTTTTGAGCCGAAATTGTAACATTGGTCCAAAACGTTGCTATTTTACAATTGTCTGTGAGACTGTGTTGTTTATACAGATTTGAGTTGGGTGGTCTTTAAGCTAATGCTCAGGCAGAGTGACGGTAGAGTACAGAGAAACTGGACTGCTTTCACTGTGTGTTTCAGTGACGACCACAGTGGTGGGTAACTGGGCCAGGGAGTAGATGGCATCATCAGCATTACCACCGGGGGCGCTGTTGCTGGAAGCCTCACTTGGACCGGTGTGAAACTGGACTTTAGAGTAGTCGGCATCCTCTGAGTCCTCTTCAGCCTGGAGGCAGAAAACAAGGAGAGGTGGAGCAGTTTGTGTGATGAGAGAAATTATCATGGTTGGAAACAGAGGCAGAATAACGCGTCACATCGACCAAGTTGCTCGCAGTGCACTGTGTACAGTAGGGTACAGGCAGTAGCCTATGCGATCGTGTGAAGGTCCACTTTTCACCCAGTGCTTGTTGTACTGAATCTGAAAGCTATGCGTGTGCGTGTGCGTGTGCGTGTGTGTGTGTTTAAGGCTCATAGTATTAATCTCTCTACCTCTGTTCTGATTGTCTAACCGCTTCAAGGGTGAAACGTGAGGCGGTTACAGGTAACGAAAACTCTACGTTATTAACTCATTCCCGCCAGGGTTTCTGACCTTTTTCAGTGATTTTCCAGGACCCACAGAATACTTTCTTCTGTGACTATGTAAACACAGAATATCCCAAAAAATAGAACAAAGCCTCTACTTTCTGCCTTCTTCCATTCTTTAGTTATTGAATAGGTGTGCTCCTCTTTCAAGGAACCCCTAACCTGGCGTTTAAGCTTTCTTGGCGGCTAGTAGTGATGCGCGGGTCACCCAGAACCCGCCGGGTCCCGCGGGCTGGCCCGCCCCGCAGGTGGGCTGGGTTGGCAAATTATGAAAATATTGCGGGTGCAGGCGGGGCAGGCTCAAACCTGACATAGCAACATTATTAAATAATTTAGAGCAGTGAAACACGCAGAGTAATTAACCTTAAGACGTTAACTCTCTCTCACACGTAGGCCTACACACAATCAGACTCCTGCTGCACTACCTGGAGTAAAGAAACGCTTCAATGAGGTAGCCTAGGCTATGTGCTCTCAAAACAAACATTTTGGAAGGATTATTCACTGTAATTATTATTTGAAGTGTCCATAAAACTAATGCCACCGCAGATTTTCTGTTGTGGACTCGACTGTGATCTTTGTCAACTTTACTGCAACGCGAGTAGCCTATGTGAGCAATTGAGAACGCACGAGGTAATTAAAATAAATCAAACAGCGAGGCGACATGAAAGCAGCCACGCAACTCATCCAGAGCAGTACAACTGTTGTCACGCACGTGTAACCAGGGCACTAAGGCCCGGACAAATAGTATGCAGACAACGCCACTCTGGGAATTTCACCCAGAGAATATCACATCAATGAGTCAAGAGAATACCCAACATCAGGTTTCATAAAAGGAATGGAGCAGAGACGTGCATTTCCAGGTTCAACAAAATATGTTTTTATTTATTTTGTTGTTCAGATGACCTGCCAATTAAATGTTTCAAATCAGCTGCAGATTTGTTCAGGCAACATGCCAAGTAAATGTTTCATAAGCAGCTGCAAGAGAAGAGTACAATTAAACAATTTCTTTATTATAAATCAGATTAAAAATGATCAAAATAGACTAAAATTACCAGTACAGCAGGGGGTGCCAGTGGAGTCCACAGGTGGAAGGGGGGTGAGTGAGGGGGAAGAGGGTCAGGGGGTTGCACCACCACCAATAAACCAATAAGGCACACTCACTGCAAAGCAAAACACATGGTTAGAACGCAAAACAAAGCACCACAAATTATAACATGCACTAAGGGGACCCAGGATAAGCCCACACCCAGTGACCAACCACCTGCAGAACCATGGCGCCCTCCATGCTGTAACTGGCAAGATGAAATCTCTAAAATAATGATCAATTGGGTTAAACAAAATAAACAATCAAAATCAAATAAACAAACAACTGAAAAGAACAAAAACTACAGGACAAAAACAGCAATTGCAGAGCCTCTCCTCCACCAAGTGCAGCAGTCTAAGCCATGTGGAAGGCCACCCAATCGTCAGGCCCCTTATTCCATGGCCTACGAGCTACGGAAACCAAACCACATTCATGGTGCTGCACGAGGTGCATGGAGACTGGCTCATGTCCGGCTCATGTCACAGTAGCTCCTTCATTCACTACAGTAGCACGCACCAGTCGGTGCCGCACGTCTCCCTGCGCTGCCACTGTGTGAAGAAAGATCCGCCCGCCACACGCCATATGTAGCTAGAGCGATAATTCTATAAGAGAGACCTTAATGTCATTCATTCACTCACTTTTCATTCTTTCACTCTCAGGATATAACTACCGGTAGCTCTCATACCCACTTCTTAATCAACCTGCATTTTCCTGTTCTAGGAGAAACCCTTTAGTTGTCACTGGCTCTCATTCATCCCTCCTGTCCTCATTCACATCTTTCCCTGTCAGGAGAAAACCTTTTAAATGTCACGCCCACTCATTGATAAATTACGTCATCAATCACCCCTTTTCCCGCTTCTATCTAGCGTCACTGTTTGTGGGAGGTATCGTTCATTTTAGGCCAATCAGAGTAAGACACCTTTTCCCATTCAGCCTATCACATCAAGCTGTCAAAGCTAAAAGCTCTCCGCTTTCTCTGTGTGATCTGTTGCTTTTCAGTACGTTCCTGCGATGCGTTGGTCATTCAGTGCTGCTGCCCGCTTACTTCTCTGCTGTCTCCGGTCTCGTCACGCCGTCATGCTGCTCGTGTTGCAGTCACTATCACCCATAAGGAGTTCATTCATGCTGGCATTTTCGTTCGTGGATTCTGTCGGGCAAGTCATGCTTATGTGTCATGCTGCGCCACACGGCTTGTTGCGCCTGCCTACCTGTCACTCTGTGCAGCCCATGGTGATTCCTGTCCACACACGCAAGCGCCCCGGACCACCGCGCCTCTGTTCGTCCGTCATGACTCTGTCCCCGGCTCCGTCGGCTCCTAATCTCGCACGGCTTCAGCAAGACTCCGAGAGTTTTCACTTGAACAGCAATGCACTGGCCCTGACGCGCAGGGAAGCTGGTATCGATCATAGACTGTAAAAGGTATGGGTATTCCACTTGTTGGAAGCATTCGGCTAAACTCCTTGCTATCGTCCAAGTCAAGTCTCCGCTCAGAATAACCATTCAGAACTCAGCTCATGTGTCAAGTTCTCCACTCAAGAATAATCATTTGCTCGAATCCTGCTGTTCAGCGCATTACGCAAATCGTGACGTCATCTGCAGACCCAGTCCACCCAGCGCTAAGCATGCTGGGAGATGTAGTCATCACTTCACTCTACTTCACTCTATCAAAGCTGAGTATTCTACACCATCGCACTAAAACAGGCTAATCATTCAAGCTAATCATTCACGCTCATTCCCATGCTTGCATCACATGATCAAATTTGCTGGTTCAAAGTTCTATCAACTGTTTTCCCACAAACTCTGCCGCATTTACAGGATTTCTCATCTTAAATTATTAATTCAATTCACATGATGCACTCGAATCTCGATCATTCATATGGCCAAATCTAGTTATATATTTTAATTTATAAATGTAGTGCAATAATGTGTAAAAATGTTCATGGGTCTAAATCAAGGTTAAAATTCTGCACATGATCTCGTGCGTGATAAGCTAAGATCATGATAGATCTAAACTTTGGTGCAGTGTTTGCATGCACGTCTCACTCTAAATGCTCAAATCAGCCCATTCAGTGGCAGGATGTGCGTAAGCATGCTCATGAATGAGTGTACTGCGAGCACAGTCAAATGGCTCGCTTCAAGGTTCCCTTCATGGCTAAGGAACCATGTGTTGAGACTATAATGTTTAATCATGCTCTAAGTCAGCATAATCAAAGAAGCAGTCGTCTTGGTCTCAAGTTGGGACTTAAATTAAGGTCATGCAATATATTTGTCAGTCACATGTGTCAGCCATTTTGTAACTTTCATAGTCAGCCATTTTGTCAGGCTGGTGTATTCTGTGTCCTCTGGCACTGTGCAGAGGGTGGCAGGGAGTGAGCATCTGGCTCATGGAGCTGGGCTTTCAACTTGGGAAAGCTAACGTTATCGCGTCTGTCCTACTCTTGTCAAATGCTCTGTTTTGCGTGCATGGTCTCAAATCATTTACGTATCTGGCAGCAGGTTCATGTCATGTCTTAAATCTTTTGCATCATTCAATGTAATTATTTATGTAACCTAGCTCGTTCTGAAACCATTTAAACGTGTCGGCATTCGTCAGTTCTTTGCAGCATATTCTAATTCAGTCATGTTGTCTGAGCTGCTTTCCCTCAGATTGACTGGCGGGATATCAATGGTGGATGGCGTTCCCATGAGGCGATGGTCGCAGCTTCCTCTCCAGTAGCCTTAACCAGGTCTCAACAGCAGCCATCGCATGCTTCTTCGGAAACTTCAGCAAGTATTCATTCGCATCTGTTAATCTAATGCATTGCATTGCTTACAGACAATACATAGCAACTTCAGCCAAAACAAGCAATTCCTCCATCTAACTAATTGTTTACTCGAATATAAATGTACGTATTCATGCATACATGTGCTGATGTTCATGTGTCATCATGCTGTTTCGATGCTCAGCTCAAGCCCAGTATAAGCGTCATGCTTTCCTCAGACGACAGCTCAGCTCACCCAGTCACTGTTTGATGGTGAGATGAGGCGGAGCAAACAAGGGATCCCAGGTGACATGAGGAGATCATCCTAATAATCAAGTCATGTTTAATTCCATCTGCTCATCTAGGTGTTTTCAGTCTACAGTGTTCATCGCTAATATTGTGATCAGTGCTAAAGTTGTTCCAGCTGGATAATTGGAACGGCATTACTTTTTTCTATAATGAGCTGGTTAACTCCTCAGATTCGCTCAAATTTTTCACGGATGCTGCCCATCCGTGGGTTTTGGGGGGTTCTATCAAGGCCAATGGTTTGCTAGCCCTTGGCCCTCTGAATTTGCTAACTTCGATCAGTCATCAGCTTTGTATGAGATATTTCCCATCACAGTTGCTTGTCACATATGGGGTCATCACTGGAAATGTAAACGTATCGCAGTGCTATGTGACAACCAGGCAGTGGTTGACATCATCAATAGAAAACCTCCTTACATTCGAGGACTAATTGCAGGCATTCAATTTAATGCTAGATGCTATGATCCATCTTTTCCTAGCCTATATTTAAATCCTGCTATTAAGTTATTGCTTAAAGGAATATCTAAGGTTTGTTCCACTGTCCCCGATCACAGAAAACCCATCACTCTGTCTGTTCTTCACGTCATGATATTAGCTCTCAGGAATGGTTATTTTTCCCCCTATGTGGACTCCATGTTAGAGGCTGTTTTCTTTTTAGCTTTTTATGCTTTGCTTAGAAGTGGCGAATTTTGTAATTCCTCTCTGTCTTTTGATTCTAATAGAGATGTTACGTTTTCTGATCTGGCTTTTCATGCCAGTCATTATAGTCTGAAATTAAAACATTCTAAACGTGGAGGTGCTTGCTCTGTAATCGTAGCTCGCACGGGTTCCCAATTTTGCCCCTTCAGATCTATGCTTAAGTATTTACATGTTAGGCCCAGGTCTAGTCCTTCTTCTCCGTTGTTCATCATCCCTCGGGATCTCCCCATGACTAAATATTGGTTCGTTAATCATTTAAAAATTAGTTCTTATTAAATGTAAAATATCCCCTGAGCATTTTTCAGGGCACTGTTTTAGAATAGGAGCTGCAACTTCTGCTGCCAACCAAGGGACGTCGTCCTCCTCTCTGCAACTACTGGGGCGCTGGTCTCCTCCGCCTCCCACACATTTATCCGCCCTGACATCAATGTCATTCTCTCTCATCAAAAATCTCTGAAACCTTGATTGGTAAGTCATTTCCATTACTGGTGGTGGTTCTTAATTCATGTCACTCATGGTCTTGGTCTCCTCATAATTGCACGTGTTAAGCAGCGTCCATCGAGTCGCCCTACACATCTAGGCTATTCTACTTTAATCACTCTTCTCATATTTGCACTTGCAGAGACCACAAGAGTCTCTCTTCTCAACAGCCTCCATGTCGGCTTCATTCGCATCAAAGAACGCACATCAGAGACCTCAAGAGTCTCTTCGCATCAGCCTCCATGTCGGCTTCATTCGCATCAAAGAACGCACATCAGAGACCTCAAGAGTCTCTCTTCGCATTCATTCATTCATTCATTCATTCATTCATTCATTCATTCATTCATTCGCACATTAGAGCCTACAGGCTCTTCGCATTTTCGGCTGCTGCGGCCATTTCACCATTAAACTCACGGTTTAGCTCTGGATCGTTCTCCCTAAACGGTCGCCATACTCCAGCTAATATCAAGTAGGCTCATGACCAGCAGAGTCATTGTGGCTTACCAGAGCATTTTGCATCATCCTGAATCTTTCATGTCTAATTGTTCTTTATTATGTTAATAGATTCCTGCTGCCTGGTAAGGTATCGGTCGAAGTCTCTCTCCTCTGGTACGTATTCTCATTCATTTTTTGGGGGATCTTCATTCCTATTCCTGGCTGATCTACCCCTGCTGATCATGACGTCATAATCAAGATGACGTCATGATGGAGTCTAATCGCCAAAACTATATCTCTGTGCCTTCAGGCTCATGTATCTAATCATCTAATAAATCATTGTCATTCTAGAAATGTGTCTCTCTGATTGAAATGTAGCTAGAGCGATAATTCTATAAGAGAGACCTTAATGTCATTCATTCACTCACTTTTCATTCTTTCACTCTCAGGATATAACTACCGGTAGCTCTCATACCCACTTCTTAATCAACCTGCATTTTCCTGTTCTAGGAGAAACCCTTTAGTTGTCACTGGCTCTCATTCATCCCTCCTGTCCTCATTCACATCTTTCCCTGTCAGGAGAAAACCTTTTAAATGTCACGCCCACTCATTGATAAATTACGTCATCAATCACCCCTTTTCCCGCTTCTATCTAGCGTCACTGTTTGTGGGAGGTATCGTTCATTTTAGGCCAATCAGAGTAAGACACCTTTTCCCATTCAGCCTATCACATCAAGCTGTCAAAGCTAAAAGCTCTCCGCTTTCTCTGTGTGATCTGTTGCTTTTCAGTACGTTCCTGCGACCCGCCTCCACCCCATTCTCCTCCAGTCCTCTGAGATCTCAGATTCAAAAGCTTCGCCACCAAGACCAAGACCTCATCTGTCACCACCACCAGGTCTAGACTCCACGGGGGGATCTTCATTCCTATTCCTGGCTGATCTACCCCTGCTGATCATGACGTCATAATCAAGATGACGTCATGATGGAGTCTAATCGCCAAAACTATATCTCTGTGCCTTCAGGCTCATGTATCTAATCATCTAATAAATCATTGTCATTCTAGAAATGTGTCTCTCTGATTGAAATGATCTGGTTCTCCCTCCCTCAGCAACATCAAGCAAGCCTGCCATTGTCAAGCCATGTCTCCCTTTTAAATGGGCTGGTTGATTAGTGTTAAGGTGGCTCACCTGTGTGGCTCACCTAACGAGGGATCATTAGGGGTGTGGCAGAACTGCAGGGGAAGCCTAAGCCTACCCCACTACACACGCATGTGAGTGTCTGTGTGTGTGAGAGAGAGAGACAGAGTTATTAGCTACTTTGCACACCTTGGAAGCTCTGCTGTGCTCCTCCTGAGTCCAGAGACATATACATTAAATTGGCCATCGCGGGCTGCTGGGTTGGGCTGGGTTCGGAATTTTCAGATATTTTAATGGGCTGGGCGGGGCTTGGCTGGCTTCAATGACGTGTTGGGTTGGGGCGGGCCTTAAAAAACCCTGACCCGCGCATCACTAGCGGCTAGTGTTTTTGGGCAGAGCGCTCTGGGCGTCTCAAGCTGAAAAAAGTTCAACATTTGGAGGAAAAGTGTGCAATGTCACTCCTCCTACCTCTTCTCCTGGCAGGGGGATCTTCAAACTCCGCTGCTGCCAGAATTGCCAATAATCTGGCTTTCATGTTTACAGTGCAAACAATCGACAACATCAAACAGACGAAACCAGCTACCGTCCGTGTGATCGTTGCGTCCTGAACTGTACTGTGTGCGACTGCAGAGAAAAACAAAACAAAGCACACAAACCAAAAATACATAAATTCTCCGTGCACTGTGTTTTGTGTGCATTGGAACGAAGTGCTCTCGACATGATTTCCAAGCATTTTTATGTGAAATACACACGTCCTGTGTGCACGGCCTCTTAGGGCCCTATCTTTGCAATGGCGGTAATTTTGCGTTTAGTGCCCGTTTTGCGCTGGAATAGCGCCGCACAAAGCCCTAATTGTGGGGGTGTCAGGCCACTGTGCTTCATGTCATCTCGGCGCAAACCTCCTAGGCGTGTTTATGCCCATAACAGGATTCACAAGGTGAGATCACTCCCCTTAAAAGCCACAGTGTCACCGCCATCACGTCTGTGACAGGCAGCAGCTTCTTTCTTGCTCAGTGCAAGTAGAGTGACGGAGTGAGAGAGAGAGAGAAAAGAGAGAGTGAGAGAGAGAGAGGGGGGGGAGAACGAGAGAGAATTGGAGGATGAACCAGTTCGGATTCGTAACGAAAATTTACGCTTTTGTAATTAGTAGACTATTAATTAGTCGTTTCGCTCATATAGGCTATAACACACATTTAAAAATATTAGTTTCTTTAACTCATTGAGTGCCAGCCACTTTTGGAGAACGGACGCTCCCAGTGCCAGAGTTTCAGAGCGTTTTCAGTGATTTCTCGAGGCCCACAGAATATTGTGTGATATTACTATGTAAACACCGAACACTGACAAAGAACGATGAGACTCTCTTCTATCATCTGCAAAAAAAAGTTTATTGATATCATTTTCCGTTCTTTAGTTATCAGCCAGAGAAGATAGGTTGATTTCAGCAAAAACACACGTTTCAATTTAGAATCTGAGATATTCAGCCTTTTGTGAAAGGAAGCATTTCAAGCACATCATTGACTCTGAAGCTAATATTTTCTGATGTAATGACACCTCAAAAATAATTTCCTTCAATAAAACAGTGAAAACAAAGGAATTTTGTTTGGCCAAATAATATTTTTTAGCTGCAACCAGCAGCGCTGGCCCCTGCGTGCGCAGACCCTACACCTTCTTGCTGGTCTTGATTTACTGCTGGTGGGCATCAGATATTCTAGCTTGTTTTCCTGTCTCTGTGCATCGAGCCTGCTGCCTGGGTCTGTGTTTACTGTCAATGGTTGTATGCTGTAGTGCCCTGCGTGCCCCACCCCCCTCCTCCTCCTCCGTGGGAGTGTCTCTGCTGCGAGTGCGTTTGCTCTGCGTTTGCTCTGCACTAAAAAGTGCGCTGCACCCCGCTTTTTCACAGCCTGTCGCCGGCTCCCAGCTGAGAATAATGTAACTTTTCAGAAAGACGCTGGTGTCGGCAACTAAATCATATGGAGGGGCTATCGCAGCGGAGACGGAGGGGCTCAATTGTGGCAGCAGATTGACTGCTGTTCACAGGCACAGCTAACGTTATGCTTCATTCATATCGATGCGATTTCCGTTTCCACATGACTTCTTCTCTCTTTTTTCCTCGCCTTTCTCTAATCTGGAGAGCACTGTCGCCACCTAATGGGTCCCTAAAATAGCTTTTACACATTCAACATCCACCATACTTTCACAGGAGATGGATCTGGCTTTGACCCACGTCCCACCGTCAAAAAACGCAATTGACGAACATACTCGTCCTTGGCACTCTACGTTACTAAACGAATTGACGAACATACTCGTCCTTGGCACTCAATGAGTTAATAGGGGAGGGATGTGTGATATTTTAATTCTGGCCTATTTCAATAGCCTATACCAGAATTGTCCACTTGGGTTAAGCTATTGTTGCATGGTGCAATTGCAGGGAGAGAGGTTACTGTATAGCCTACTGGCCGGTGGTGTGTCAAAAAGTGATTTGCTGCCAGAAACTGATTTCGATCCGCGGGACCACGCACAACGCTGCCTCAGTGCCTCTACCCACCCCGTGCACCGACCCACCCAGCCTGCCTACCCGGCCCACCTCACACCTTCTCCGGGGAGACCCCCCACCAGGACACAGCACACTAGCCGAACACTTAAGAAGCACCCCTCCCCGCGCTACCCTCGTTCCCCTGGTAATCCAATTCAAAACGCAAATCCCTTTTATGCACAAAACCATGACAAACGAATTCTCATTGTGAAATCAAGGTGTGTTTTTTTTCTGCAGTGTAGGTTAGTTGAAAATCAACGTGGCATTCTGAGGAGGGAAGTGTGTCTGCGCGCGAGCCGTGCGTAATGGGCCTATCCAAGTGAGGATTTCCTGCACTGCGCCAGAGAATACTGTCTGCGCTCAGGCATACGACTGGCGTAGAGTTTTTTTTGCGCTAAGACCAGCTATTTGGTGGCGTTAAAATTGAAAGCACCCAAGGCCTTTTTTTCTAACACATTGTGCTGGAACGCCTATTTTGGAACGGGCAACGCCCAAACCTCTGTCTGCGCTCGGAACATACCGAGGGTATCTTCGCCAGAGCGCAAAATTACACTTGCCGGAGACAGATGATAGGCTAGAGGCCCACGGACACGCCTGGGCCACACCTACACCTGTGTCTGCACTTACATCACACTGCAAAACTGGACGGTGGAGGCAGACGATAGCTTAAGACGCAGGGAAGATAGCAATAAGAGGCGCACAAATGGCAGCGCAAACAATAGCGCCGTAGATAGAGCCCTTAGTCTATTATTTCTTACAAAAATGATAATGAGTGAATCTTTGTGATGCCACAAAGTTAACAAAAGTTGAAATGGCTCCTTTAGAGGCATTTCTGATATATGGATTGTGTGGATTTAGTTGGTCAGAATGCATTTTGATACTTCGTTTTGATACCATGTTTAGAGTCTATCTATCTAGATAGAGTATATGATCATCTGATAGACCATCAAACTCCTTAACCATCACAAAGGCAAAGGCGATTTTGTTTTCTGGCATTCCCACACTAGGAATGATTGCTTTCGTTCCGTGGCCGAGAACTTACCTCTGTGACAAGAGCGTAGGCTGTCGTCACAGGAGAGCTTGATGCTTCTGGAAAAAATGCAGGTTCACACATGATTTACACTGATGAAGACAGAATATGATGACAACAGACATGATTTACACTGATGAAGACACAGAATATGGTGACAACACAGACTTGATTTACACTGATGAAGACATAATATGTGTCAGTCTTTGGTGATTTGAGTACAATCTCGGCAAGTAGAAATCGCGCAATTGGAGGTGAAAGATTGGTTTGTGAAAAAATGTTTTTCGTTTTTTTTTATTAATACACAAAGAAGAGCTACTATGAGATATACTATGTACTATCCATTCCACATAAAATTGAGTCGTTTTAGAGTCAGTAAATAGGTATATTCTGTAAGATAAAAAACGTCTTTGAGAGAAGGAATCCTTCTCGCTTGACAGAGCTGGTAATCATTTGCATGCGGCAGTTCACTGGCTTAATCTCTTCTATTATTCGGAGTGTCGGCCAATCACCCACAATAGAATTCAGCGTGTTTCATGGGGGCTCCCCGCTCCAATGTTTATAAATCGAGAGACAAAAGGAGCCCCATGGCAGAGGACAGTCTGTGTGGATTAAAATTATTGAAACTTTATCTGCAAGACGAGTGCCACTTCATCTGACAACATGGAGGAACGACAGATTTTATTCACAAGACCGACAGAACGCAGACAACAAAAAGACACACTTGTAGACAACACTAACAACATTTACTGATGCAGGAAGTGGAACACCTCTGGCTTTTCCTCACCTAGTCCTAGGTGAGTTTAATCATGATCCCTAACTAAAGTTATGTCTTGTTTCTGTTTTAGGGACTGTGCGACCATCTAACGCTAGTTATGGTTGAACGGTTTTAGTATCGCGTTCAGATTGTGTGTATCGTCGAACAGTAACGAAGAGTATTGAAGGAAAGAAGCGACCCTTTATGACAGCAGCGTGGCCATTGTGGCGCGGAAAACGGGGACAATAGAGGCTTGTTGCGCCCCAAAATGGCGGGTCTCTTGTGCGCTGTTGCAATGGAACAATGGACTAGTTGACGCTTCTTATCAATGCTCACTCTACGCTACTAAAAGTAACATCACGTGTGTTGCTGCGTGCAAGAGGGCTCGTGTTTACCATGAATATGACAAATTCACTTGAACGGTTACATCTGCTGCTTACTTGCTTACTTGCTCAAGTTTTGTTTTTCAGGATTTGTCTCCCATTTTCTACCCAATTGTACTTGGCCAGTTCCCCATGGTATCCCGGTCACTGCTCCACCCTCTGCCAATCTGGGGATAGTTGTAGACTAGCACATGCTTCCTCTGATACATGTGCAGTCGCCAGCTGCTTCTCTTCACCTGACAGCGAGGAATTTCACTGGCAGGACCTATATCATGCTATTCCCCCCAGTTCCCCTCCCCTGAATAGGTTTTCAGCAGATTTACAGTGCAGTTAAAGTTTTGACCAAAATAATCATCTAGAATATAAACTACAGTTTTTAGTTAAAACGTACTGTAAATCATATTGGGGGTGTGTGTGTGTGTGTGTGTGTGTGTGTGTGTGTGTGTGTGTGTGTGTGTGTGTGTGTGCGTCTGTGTGTGTGTGTGTGTGTGTGTTTGCGTGTGTGTGTGTGTGTGTGTGTGTCTGTGTGCATGTGTGTGTGTCTTACCAGGAGGTTTTGTGGTCCTCCTTCTCCATATGAAAAGAATAGCCAGTCCTAAAATGGTAACCATGACAACCAAGGCCACGCCCACATACAGCATTACACCTGCAGCGGGTTCAGCGGGACAAGGTGCTGTTAAACTGATACACTTCACTCCTCTACAGAGAGGTCAACACATCTACACATCAGCTATGGTCTTTATTGATCAGGAAATTACTGATAAAATAAGGCATATTATTTTCAAATATCACACCTAGCTGTGATAGGAATCTTCCAGAATTATCATTTTGATGACATCACAACTACTGTATTGATGTATGACAATACAGTATAAGTAGCCAAATATTGCTCCCAAGATAGCATACACATTATGTGATGATGTGCCTGAATGCTAAAAATGAAGTTGCTACCATTAACATATAAACTAGCCAAGCAGTCTAATGTTACATTGTTCTCTGTGAAAGCACCTGCTTAGTAGCAGATAGCAGTAGCAGTAGGTGGTAGCCTAGTTGTAGTAGCAGCACTATTACTATAGATTTAGATTATATTTAATAATCATAAGTAGCACCATACTGCACATTTTGTTGTTTTTGTTTTTTATATTGACAGCAATACAACCTTTAAAACATAATAAGCACAGATTGTACCTGAACCCAGAGTAGCCGGGGGTACAGACTGTTGGGCCGTACTGAGAGGTGAGGAGGGGGCGGAGCTTCCTGGTGTGTCTGTTGTATTAGGACCGACAGTGGGGGTTTGTGTTGAAGTGGTTGGAGCTGTGAACAACAAACATGATGAAACATTGTGATGCAAAACTCAATACTGATATCATGAGAAAGATGGCAGGCTCCTTTTCAAAACAGCAACATATATGTATATCATATTCTTCTAAGTGGATACAAATATTCTCAGTTACAAGCATAACCACATTGCATTGGAAATATTAAGCATATTTAATATATAATAAATAAATAAATCTGCATTTGTCTGTGTAAACACAAATGGAAATCTACAATAACACATGTCTTTAGTCATTTCAAACAGGAGCAGCTGTCAGTGAGCACAGCCTCTAGTTTGGATGTGAAAGCTTTCTTCATGCAGCAGCATTTTCATGACTTTAAGTGAGAACTCACCTTCTGTCACTTTGATGTTAATCTCCTGTGAATATTGACCCCAATAGCTGCCCTCAGCTGCACATATGTACCTTCCTGTGTCAAACGTGGTCAGTTTGTTTATGGTCACATAGAAGACTCCAGTCCCTGTGTCTGTGATGATGTATCTGCCATTATGAGGTCTGTCCTCATTGGTTTGAATGAGTATGTTTCCATATTTGCATTCTCCCTTACAGAAGAGCTTCTTGTTGTCTCCACCACCACTGAAGGAGCATTTAACTCTGACAGTTTCTCCTGCAGTTTTCTTATAGACGTCTTTTCCTCCTTCCTTTTCGGGAGTGTCAAAGATGTCTTCAGTGTTGGCATCACACAGCAGTGCTGAAAAGAAGAGTAATCAATAGTTATGATCAGTACTGACTGTGAGAGACTAAACACTTAACTGCTGCTTCACATTCACACTGGGAGCTGCAGTAAAGCCACAGTCTGCTGCTGACCAATGAGCAGCGGCTCTGGGGCTGACAGGGTAAGTGCCTTGCTAAAGGGCACTTCAGAAAAGACACATGAAAACACACATATGCTTTAAACACGTTATAATGCCCTCAAATTGAATTGAATACAGTGTGTGTGTGTGCGTGTGTGTGTGTGTGTGTGTGTGTGTGTGTGTTTGTGTGTGTGTGTGTGTGTGTGTGTGTGCGCATGCGCGCATGCGTGCGTGTGTTTGGGAAGGTACAAACAAAGTACATGTCCAGAAAGCACATGTACTTTGAGTGTTTGTTTTCCTATGTGGCTGCTGTGAGGGCAGTGGTGAAAATGAGTTTTCAATGAGTCAGGCAGGTTGGTAACAGTACTGCAGTGTTCCTCTGGAACTGCTTGGATAAATAAAATGTTTTCGTTGCAGCTCTCAGAAGGTGCAACAATCAATTTAACAAGTTAAAAGTGAGTCACATTCAGCCACAGTTTGTAAGTTTGAAAATACTGGTATGTGTAGATTCATTTTGGTTGCAACCACCAACTTCCTCTTCTCTTCAAAACACAAAGTATAAAACTGAGGGGGGGATATTCACACCTAGCAGCCACTGTGGTTTCTCCAAGTAAAGTTCATTTCCTGTCCTGTAACAACTTCAGCTACTGAGAACTGCCTATAACACCATATTTAGAATGATTATCCTCACCTTGATGTTATGCTAAGCAACTTTCACCAAGGCCTTTAAAATTGAAGGCTATGGAACATATCACAGTGGTTGATATATTCTTTCCTGTTAAAAACTTTGAATAAACCTTTGTTCATAAACTTCTATAGACATAATAAATGATTTTATATTCTAAACTATACTACCCTCTTTTGCTACTATAATACATTTTGTATGTGTCAGGACAGATAGGTGATGTGTCCTGGGACACATTCAAAGACCTATAAAAGTCCTGACAGGAATAACTTCACCTAGCAGTCTTACTATCAGAGCTCAGATAACCAGCCCTATATTTCCCTATACCATATACTCATATGAAAAAAGAACATTTAGAATCTATAGGTCTGAGTATTTCATATGAATATTAGCATATCTATTAATCTAATGTTGACCTAGAATAGGATACCAAGAATGATGTGATCATGCTACCATGGTAGCATTACTATGTCAGCAAGGGGTTCACACTAGTGCAGTTAGAATCGTCTATACCCACAGTGCTTGTTCATCAGTGTCAAATGTGTGGTTTTAGGTGTCCAGTTACACCTTTGTGACAGCAAACAACACCCTACTTTTACTGTTACAGCTTTCAGTTATGGGTCATGATTTCAGTTGTGTCCTTTTTGAACAGATCTCACCGAGACCTTTCAATACTCATATTTGCCCCAAATCCCTCCAAGCCCTCTGTAGCAGGTGTTAATCTTTATACAATGGCACTTCAGAAAATTTGTGTTTGTATACAAACATGACAAAGCTGTTTTCTTATTTGTATACCTCTAATATGGAAAGTAACTGAAAGTAATCAGCAATGATAATCCCTTGCATTACTGAAGAGTTTTTATGAGGCAGTCAGTTAGCCTAGGTAAACCCAGCCACCACGTGACCTGCTCTCTCAGTTCCCAGTCACTATCGTCTAGCGAACGGGCCATTCAAATCGATTTCCGCGGCGATTGAAAGACTCGCGCAGACCCGCAGCCACCCCGCAGCCAATGAGTGACGGCGTGACTGCCAACATCAGTCCTGCCGTGATCGGCCAATCAGAGAGTGCGTCTTTGTCAATGACGTATAACAGCTGCAGCGGCTAGCCATTAGCTTTTGGTCTTTCCAAAGCATAGCTCCCGAGCTAGCTACTAGCTATGGCTATGAACAGCTACAGCTACGTATTGTTATGTCGCCGTTAAATGCGCTAATGGAGGACCAGATACGCGAGGCTTCTAATCTGGGAATCAAGGCGTTGCAGATCGGTGGGGTGAATGATAAAGACAAGGACATGGACGCTGCAAGCTTGTGTATGCAAGTCCAGAGGCCTTGATGAAGAAAAAGTGGCGAAATATGCCTGGCACCGGCTACACGAAAATTAACGTTATTAAATGCTGTAACGTTAACGGTAATTCTCATGTGTATGGTTTATTTAGCCTACTCAATCTCTTCTGAGATTATAACGTTAACCTGTTAGGACGCTGTGAGCTTGTGTATATAAGTCCAGAGAACTTGATGAAAACAAAGTGACAAAATATCCTGGCATCGGGTACACGAAAATTAACGTTATTAAATGCTGTAACGTTAACTGTAATTCTCATGTGTATTGTTTATTTAGCCTACTCAATCTCTCAGCCCATGTTGATGCTGAACCAAATTACCAGTCCGGCTGCAATGGTTGATTTGTGAGGTTAATGGCAGCCAACAGAACTTCATATTGTTTCCATACTGTACTGCATGTTGTAGGCTACTGTTCATACTCAAATTGTACTTTTTTGAATGGAACTGAATAAAAATGTTTTTGTTTGATACTCTATTCTGTTGTATTGTCATGTGAGAATGAAAACAGCTATATTAATAGTACTTCAAAACAGTGGTTCTCAAAATGTTTCCACATAAGGATCCTTAAACTGAATAATGTGATGCTAGACCTGTGCTTGTTTATTTAGCAAAAAAAGTGTAGTTAAAGTTATACATTCATAACTTGTTCTGCAGTCATCAATCAGACAATTCTCCAAAGCAAGTGTTAACTACATTCAGAGTGAGCCAGTTATAAAAATATAACATGTAACACATCACAGCAATACTGTAGCCTACAGTCCAGTGGTATGGTGGGCTAATTGTTTGAATTATATCGAAATATATTTGCATGGTGTAGCATGTAATGCAGTCTGTTAAGATACTGTAGCTAGATACTCTGTGACACAGAAAGGCAGACAAGCTAGCAGCAGGGATCTTGTCACACTGATTCCAGATAAACCCGTCTGTCTAGCCAGCTATACAATATTACTGTACCATAATACCACAAGCTAAAGCAGCATATGCCAATCGAAGGCTGGGTAGCATTAGCTAACGTCATCCAGGCTACAGTAATAGGCTATTATAGTTATGAAACGCTGATTCAAACGTTACAATAATAAGACACAATACTGTAGCTAGAGAGAGTAATTTATTTCAGAGCACCAGATATCACCATATTTAATTTAAAAAAAAATATAAAGCATTCATTGATTGAAGCAGAGTGCTGGTCGGTTAAGTTTATCTGTCATGTCAAGCGCGTTACGCTGTCACTTACCTAAATCACGTTAAATCGACGAGAGATATATATAGACCCAGGATTACATATATGTTTCACATTTGGTCCAATATTGAAATGTCCTACAATTGCAGGTTGTATTACCATTACACAAAATTGAGATCTACCTTCATATCTATTTCGGCTCATTTGGTTGCTATTTAGTAGCGAAATGGAGTAGCAATGCATGCTGGGAGGAAGTGAACATTTTTGTTTTGTTTTTTAATAAAAGTAGGCTACTTGTGATATCTCACGTGGTCGATCATCATTGCAAATTTAGCCCAATTTGTACAAATTGCAGATGTGAACAGCTAGGTTTAATGACAAATATGGAATATCACCCAAGGAAATACCACGGTTTAATGCCAACAGATAAACCATACAGATTTGCTGTAATTGTGAACACATAAGGGAGCAAAGACATGGTTTTCAAGTATAACACAATGTACAACTTTTATTCAAAGACAGGATTGAAAAATATAGGTCACTTGTATTCACTTCAGTGAATGGAATATGGAATATGGAATATGAATGGAAGTGGAATATGATATCAAGGCTTGATAGATTTGATTGTACTCATACAGCAGTGTGGAGCTTAACATCTAGCTAGGTTGCATCTGGAATATGATCTGGATTATGTATAATATACAGTATAACACTACGCTCACTATCATGACATTCACGTTAACGCTATAGCCTCCAAAAATCTACTGTAGCTAGCTAGCGTCAGCTACATCTGTAACCACGCTGAAATGCGAGTGCATTAACGTTATTTCTAGCTAGGTCAAACACACCTTACCGTTATGAGTGTGGCCGTTTTTGATTAACATTAAGTCCACGATCATTTCCGGGCTGCAGCAGAGTCGAGCCCCGGAGGCAGAGGGGGTGCGCGATGCACTGCTGCCTGCCCGACACCCTGCACCCGACCTCGGGCTGCAGCAGAGTCGAGCCCCGGAGGCAGCCTGGAGCCTCTGCGAGCTCCAGAGGGGTGCGCGATGCACTGCTGCCTGCCCGACACCCTGCATGAGCTTGATTTGTTTTGAAGGTTTTGTCTGGTACTATTCAATATGATTTATGCAGATAAGACAGCGTGTCCCTGATAACTGTATAGATGATGACTGTTCTTCACAGCCACAAATATCTCTCCAGATCTGCGGCCATCTGCAGCAGGGATCGAGGTTTGGGTCCGTGTAGACAGTTGTCCTGTTCATTCCCTGACCACCGTCACAGGAGTCATTGGCAGAGGCGATGTTCTCTCTTCTTGGAAGCTCTAATAATATAAAACGTAGCAGTTACTGTATGTTACACGTGGCTAACGTTAGCTAGCTTCTGACATGTTTTTCTAGAATTCATTAGATCGTTAAATGCTCCCGTAATCTAGCTAACCCCCACACAGCCGATGAGGAAAAGTCAGTCATTTATCGAATGTCTTTCTTACCAAACACAATTACGCTAGTTTCTGAGATAATATATAGTGTGGCATATACCTGTGAATAACATATTCTTACCTGGAAATCACACATCGATCCGTAGGCCAGCTCTGAGTCTGTTTACATTTCGGGCGGAGGGGGGCTTGGTTGGTTGTAGCTGGTTGTAACCATTTGCGTGTTAGCAGTACTGAAATGAAAAGTGTTAGCTCGCTTGCTAACAACAAAGGTCGCAGAGCGATGACGCCATCTGCTGCACTGCGCATGTGCTCTGTGCACAAAGCTGGTTGGATGAAGGTTGCGTAATGGAGCGGTCTATCGGGGGGGCCCAACAACCGCAGGAAATCGTTTAGCACAGGCGGGGGACCAGACCATAGTGACTGAGAACAGGTCTGAGAGCAGGTCACGTGGGGGATGGGTTTACCCAGGCTAGCAGTCAGTAACTGTGATGAATGAAACATAATTAAAGTGATCTGCCCAACCAGTGTTGCCAGCTATTTTTCACACACCCCTAACTTTATTTCTCAAAAGCGACTAGCGACAAATCTGGCTACTTTTTCTCACAATGTTAATGTTAATCTGTTGAATCCCAAAGCACGGCTGATGCAGGTTTGCCAGCATTTCTCACACACAGCACAGGCTGCACAGCCCCCTCCCACCGCTGAAAGCAGGGGCTGTATAGGGACCACTTGTAATTGCTTCTGGTATGCACAGAAACATAATTATTTGCCTATCTAAATGCAAGAGGTCATTCAAGCAATTTGAGAGCATGATTTATCAGTTTTATGTTCAGATTTTGGACTCTTGGGGCTCTATCTTCCAACAGGCGTTATCCCTTAATAGCGCTTGCGCACCTGTTTGCGCGTGCCTTAAGGCACGGAAGATAGCACGCCTTGCGCCGTTCGCCAGGTGTTCTGCAGAGTCTGGCTCCCCTGCCGAGTAGCAAAAAAAAGCATCCCCACCTCACGGGAGCATACTTGTAATGATTTATACAGAAATGTAACTTTTTTAAAATAATAGTGTCACATGACCCCCGACCCAGTGAACATCTGACACTATCCTGGCATTCTATTGGCTGTGGATTTCTGACAGGATTGTTGCACATCAAATCTGAGAGAAGAGATGAGATCCAAGAGCAGAAGTTTCCAGAGTGCACAGAAGCAGTTTGAAGGGGGAGGGGAGGACATTTGCATGCAGGCACAGAGTTTGAGCGCAAACAGAGCAAATGTAAGTGTGAGCAAGAGATCTTTGAGTGCGAGTGCAGGAAATCTGTCCAAGCAGAACACTTTTGAGTGTGACTGTACAGTTTGAAGACAAGCAGAGCAAATTTAAGCACAGGCGGGGGATTTCTGAATCCAAGGGTGCAAAATCTGAACGTGAAATTGATAAATCCTGCTCTCAAATTGCTTGAACGACCTCTTGCATTTAGATAGGCAAATAATTCCATAAGAAACAGGCCTGAGTGGGCGGAGTCAACACTTAATATTGAAATGCTGCAGTGTGGATAACAAGTGCGCAGCATTATTTATTGATTAGTTATCATCCACGTGACATCACCTGCCGATTTCTAGCGACTTTCTGAGCAGCCAATAGTTACTTTCATAGGAAAAGAGTTGGCAACACTGTGCCCAGCCCTGGTCACAATGTACAACTAGAGAAACAGGGTGACTGAAAGATGAAACAAGAGGACAGACACTATACAGAGAGAAACAAAGACAGACAGACAGACAGACAGACAGACAGACACACACACACACACACACACACACACACACACACACACACACACACACACACACACAAACACACACACACACACACACACACACACACACACACACACACACACACAGACAGACAGACAGACAGACAGACAGACAGACAGACAGACAGACAGACACACACACACACACACACACACACACAGACAGACAGGCAGACAGACAGAGTGTACTCACCGAGGAAGATGTAACAGAAGGAGATGTGATGGATATTCATGTTAAACTGTTGAACCTCCAAGTCTCTGAGTCCCTACTTCACTGAAACAGGAACCAGGTACCACTTCCCTTAATGATGCAGTCAGACTCTCCTCTGACGGCATCACACCTCTCTCTCTCGTCTCTCGTCTCTCTTCCTCTCTCTCTCTCTCTCTCTCTCTCTCCCCCCTATATATATATATATACTGTATATATATATGGAATATATATATGAATAATGTTGTTGGGAGAGGGCCTGGTAAGACGAAGGAGGAGAGCGGCTGGGAGACAACCCACAATGCCTTAGCCTCCATGCACCGAAGGGTCTTTCAATGCTGCGACGTAGCACTAGCTTTATTGCAGTGGATTGGGAGTGATCAACCCTTCCGCGGGCAACGTTGCAGACAAAGTAGGAAGGCTGATCCGTAGCGGCTGCTTCCGGGACGTGGGTCGGGGTCTTAACTCATTCACCGCCAATGACGTCTTTGACGTGTTATCAGAAATAGCCCTCCCCGCCAATGACGTGTTTGACGTGTTTTTGTTTTTATTGGTGCAGCGCCTGCAGCAAACACTTGCCCAGCCTGTGACACAGACACAGGTCCCTGCCTTCAAAGGGTAGCCGACAGCACGCGATCAAACACATACCGCAGCTGTTGTTTTGAAATTGAGCAAGAGGAAAAGTAGAAAACGGGTAACGCTTCCTTGTGCAGACAGGAGAAACGCCATTGAAACGCCCTCGGCGCGCTGCACGAGCTGGAGTCGCCTTCCTCTGTGCCAGCCAGGAGAAAACGGGAGAAAGTAATCAAGAGATGTGTTTGATCATCGGAGGAATGAGGAAATGATCGATCAGTTTGCGAGGGCGGTGAGGACGTGTTGAATAGCCGAGGGGAAAACGGGAACGATCAAAGCAGAGAGGATATGACAGGGAGACATGGACGAGGACGGGTGTACCAGAACAAATCAAAATAAACACAGGAACAGCTAGGCAGCAGCGGGCAGAAGGCAGTCACAGCAGCCCGCTGTCCTTCTCAAGAGCTCTTCAGTTGGTTCATGAAATCGCTGGGCTGCGTGCCCTCCAGTGTTGCTCCTGGCCAATCCCAGCGCCACAGGGCGTGGTTATTGCTTATCCTATGTGGGGTTAGAAATCTAAAAGGGGGATCGTGTGTGTGTGTGTGTGTGTGTGTGTGTGTCTGTCTGTCTGTCTGTCTGTCTGTCTGTCTGTCTGTCTGTCTGTCGGTGTGTCTGTCTGTCTGTCTGTCTGTCTGCACACTCACACCGAGTAAACTGTATTGTTGAATGTAAAAAAAAAGCACTTCATGTGTATATATATATATATATATATTTTTTTTTTTTGTCATTTGTGTCCTAACGAATAATATTTACATGTCTGATGTCAATACAGTTCAAAATAAAAGAATTGAGAGTGAGTTATGCCTGAGATTGTGCCCTTTTACAAAAATTGCCTTTTCTCCTGTTTATTTTCTCTGGGAGACCTTCTGGGGGAAAACAGGGTGTATATAAATGGCTATAAGTAGAGTACAGAACATGCTAAAAGCTCACTTTTTTCCCCCTGGTGAACCCAGAGACGTACATCTTCATTTTGAGGTATTGCAAATCACTCTGGTGCTAATAGATAATTTACTGTGGGTCTTGAAAGATGACCAACAATTATGAAAATCTTTGGCCTGTGCTAAATATTGGCAGTCCTAAACTGGCCCTGAATGAGTTAATCGGCCTCGGCTGGGTCTACTGGGCGAGGGTGTATGATGTTGAACTGACCCGAAACACCTTACGACCCCAGTCAACATCACTGATGACGCGTCCCAGCGCATGCCGAAGTATGTATTTTGAACGTATATACAGTGGTCTGCAGAACTGGGAGGGCCCAACGCTGCGGCGTTGCAGCGGCCTCCCGTGGCCTGCCGCGGCTTCCCGGAGTATTTTTCTTCACCAGCAGCTGCAGTGCGCAAAAAAGCCGCCAGGTGGCACGTGTGAGCAGTCTCTACAGGCGGAAGTCACCTGTGCGTTCGTTCCAAACATTTCCATCTTTGAAGCACCTCAAAGACAGAGTGACTTGTAACGTTACAATAATTCAAGGTGAGTGAGTTTCAATTCATGTTAAGGTTAATGTTCAAACACCAGCTGTTTGGATATTTCCCAGAAAGCTATAACTTTTTACACATACAGCCATGGGGTGTATATAAACCCCTCGCAAATACTGCATGATATAGTGAAGTGGGGGAAGTTTGACCATAACAACATTGCACGCGGTTTCTTTACCAAAATGCTCTGCATTGCAGATTGAATAATAAAAAAGGCAAACTGGTCAACGTGACGCAAGGGGGACGTGCGGGCGGCATTAAACGAACGCACCCAAGTATGTTAGAGAAGCAGTATAGCGGAGGGGAGGCGGACCTCTGAGACTTCCTCATCGGACCATCATGATTAATTACCTGTTTGAATTACAAATTTGCAGATTTAATCGTAAAAAAGGCCAATTCCACTCAACGTAACGCTCGTGGGAGGTGCAAGCGTTGTTGAACAAGCGCGCCCTAAGTAGCCTACAGTGTCAGTGCAGTTCAGACTGGGGAGGCGGACTAGCAGATTCAGCAGAAGTAATTTGTGTTGTGGAAAATGTTTTTCACATTCTTTCCTGTTTTAAACCCAATGTGAGTAATGAACAGGTCTTCAACTGTGAATTCAATTCGCCTATTTGCATGAAGTCGCTTCCATTACATCCATGCTGCTGCTGTGTTTATCTCTCTCCAATAGCGTTAGGTTCAAAGCCACACGATAAATAACGTTATCCGCCAGTAATTCTCCCTGTTTTCTGCCAGCAACACACACGTTGTTGGTCAGGATCTGTATCGTTAACGTTATTTGTTTTGGCCTTTCAATATTACTGGTAGTGATATAGTGCTTAGTTCAGCCGCTTGACTGTACTTATTAGTAGCCTATCCAGTGGTGTCTCTCATGCAGAGATCAGCTGTCAGGTTGTGAACGTGCAGCGTCGCAGCCAAACAGTAGCCTATCGCAGCTACTTCATAAACCAATTAATGAATTCATAAATACCACCGCAATGGCTATTTGGTTGACATCGCACCCTCGCAACCCTAATCACATATATTATTTTGTTGTTGTTTTTCAGGACAACCCTCCCTTGCTGACAAGCCTTCAGTGAGACAAAGTGCTCCACCTCCAAGCTACTGTACTGTAGCCTACTTGCCGTGCTGGGACCAGACGAGAGCATTTTCAAGAATAAAAGTTGAAACAAACAATACTCATTGACAGAACAGAAGGCAATCATTTGATCTGAAACACTGCAATATCATATCACTGAGCTTAAAGAAAGGCTCAACAGTGTGAATGAATGAAATATAAAACAGGTACTGCTGCTAAATTAAATTGCAGCCACTGTACATTACACATAACCTCTGTTAATATGTATGCTGTTAATTAACAGTCTATAGTGGTTCTTGCTGAAACGCGTACGTTGTTGCAGTGTTTGAAACAGGAATAAAACCCTCAAAGGACATTTTTTGAGTGCTAGATCCTTCTCTCTGCTGCCCTATGGAAAGCTTTTTTATCCGGTGAGCTTCAGCTGATAGCTGCTTTGAACATTGTGAATAGCAATGCCCTTCCCCCCAGTCCTTTGTTTTGCTAATTCACCCTGCCACCCTGCAGACACTGAGAAGGTTTTTGTTTTAGAACAGGTTTTCAACGTGACGCGTTTTCTATACACAAACTGGATTTCCCCTGTTTCCCATATAAGTAAAATAGCCTAACAATAAGATATAGGCTACAGTAGGACAATTTGAACAAATGGTGACTAATCTGCATGGCATTCCATCAGTGAAACATGATTTTATTGAACAGAAGAGGCTGGTTGGCCACAACAGGGTGTAATATTGACACTGGAAATAATGTAGCCCATGTGTTTTTTTTGTAACTTTATTTTTAAGGTTTTTGTTTTAGAACAGAGTGCATCATTTTCCAACATTTCTCCACATGAGTGACAGTTTTACAAATGCAAACTCACAAAAAAAAAAAAACATTCAGGTCATCATGATGGGTGTTACAGATCAATTCTTAGTTTTTTAATAGTTAGCTTTGTGTTAAGTTATGTTGTTCGGTTACTTGTTCCAATCAGCTTCAGAGAGAGAGAGAAGAATAGAGCGAAAAATAGAGAGAAAAAATGGAATGAGACATGCATGTATAATATATAATACATTCAATGTGAAAATACACATGGGCCTTCCTCAGCGTTGGTCTTTGACTGAAACGTTCGTTGCTGCTGCCCAGGTACATGAGGAAATAAATCAACAAAAAGACATTTGGAGTGCTGGCTTTTCTCTTGTTCATATCTCGTGCTTGCCCTGCACCCAGTGAGTTTTTAAATATTTTCGAGTGTGCTTGCAACCTGACTTTCTACTTAATATTTCTAGTGTGGACATAGGAGGTTGTTGTACAGAATTGTTAAGTCGTGTCAAAATAAAACTTCTAAGTTGAAAATACTTGAAAAGGTGCCTTTCTGGCTTCACTTTCAGCTATTCAAAACCCAGTATTAATTTGATCTCTGAGATTATTTTTAACCAGTAATCTTGGATTGCTGGGCATTTCCAAAATATGTGATAGTGATCAGCCATTGAATTATTGCATTTTCTCCAGCAATTACCGGATTCTGGTCTATCGTTCTGTAAATATTTTCTTATTGGAGTAATAAAAAAATCTGATAAGGTTCTTCCATGAAAATTCTCTCCATTGAGCCCATGTGGTTTTAAGGAATGGATTGAGCTGATGACAAGAATGGCAACTTGAATTTGAGGTCTTCATACTTTTCCTCCGTCATGTTCATGAAGTAGGTTCTTGATGGATGTCTGTAGCAATCATGTCATGCTGTCTGACTCAGCTGCTTCTGCTCAGTTGAACATGGAGCTGTACGATGCTGTGATTTACTGAAAAAGAAATTAAATTATTATTATTATTACTACCTACAAAATAATAACAAGCCCATACATCATCTTCTTTCTGTTAGCAACCGAAGCAGTTTGTTTACAAACAACCTGAGCTTTATGGAACCTATGTTAAGTCCCACTATAAACCATTATCTGTCGTCGTTTCACGTTTTACTGAAAAATGCTGCCACCAGATTACCCTGTGTGATGTTGACTGATGTGTTTTTTTAATGTAATGTGCGCGTTAGTTTTCCTAATTCCGTGATTGAAAAACAGCATGGCTCAGACGACAAGCTAGCTCCATATGCAGCTCCAGTCCAAAACAGACCTATCTACTGTAGATTGATTAGCGTTACTGTAGCTACACCATGATGCATGACCGCGCATCAGTCAATATCACATAGGCCTAAATGTTTTCTTTAATCTGGTGGAAAAAAAATGCAATCAAAGTTAAAACGACACAGATATTATGGTTTACACGGGACTTAGATTTAGCTCCCATTAGCCATGTTCGCTAGCCACTTCACTTTATGGCTACTACCCTCCATAAGCAGACTACAGGCATCAGATAGGCTACCAAATAGCCTACCAACAGCACAGAACCATGTTCCTTGAGGAAACGATTAGCGGTACCATGGGGTTAATCACTGTTAATGTTACACATTCAGTTGCAGTTATCTAACGGTGGCATGGCAAGCCTTAGCAAACTCCCTAATGTTAGCGTATGATGCTAACGTTAGCTAACACAGGCCTGCTGTAGGCGACAATCTCATAATCTCCTGGCGGAGATAATAATAACAAGCCCATACATCATCTTATTTCTGTTAGGCTACTACCATAAGCAGAAATGATGTCTTACCTTCACTGTTGTGTTACAAATTTGATGGATGAGTACACACTGTAGCCTATTTCCACAGCGCTGCGTGGCATAACATACTATTATTTATTTATTTATTTATTTACCGGTATTAACGTTAGACAGCCTTCACTCCAGGCACTTCCTGTTGAGTCAATGAACAGAAATAGTGGACAGCGCCACTCTGCCATTTTAACCGTGTTGTGGTCACACAGTGTATCGTTTCTCAGGTGATTCAGCAGATTCAGGTGATATGCTGCCACCTAGCGTCTAATAAATATTACTGCAGCCTAATTGTTTTCATCAAAGCGGCACACCGCGGGAAAAGGCAACGCCACCTCCCCCCAACTCTGCAGACCTCTGTATATATATATATATATATATATAGATATGCAAAATACGATAGGGTCATCGCAACTGGCCCACCTTTACAGGTACTCTGCCCTGCACCATCTGTGAGCCAGTGGCATCGCTCTTTCCTCTCCTTCCTCCTCCTTTCAGGCACCAGCGGGACTGTGCTAGGCAGGGGCGTCCTCCTCCCTGAGCCAAGTCTGGACTTGGCCGCCTACCTCCACTGGACAAGAGTTGAGTGGCTACAGCAGGTCATCAGATGGGCACCCTCCCTTCTAGATGTTTCGTCAAATTAAGCCCATGACACATCGGGAGGGCTTGACAGCAGATCCAGCGTCCTGGGTCTACCCCCGCTGACCACCACCCAACTCTATGCTGTTGGTCCATCGACAGGTTGGCTCTGCCACCTCACCTCCCGCTGAATCCAAATCCAACGAGATGCTGTTTCTGCCTGTTTGGTGATGTTGCCTACCAGCCGCTTCCTAGCCACACCTTCGATCCCCAACCGTCCAAGGGATCTCCAGAGCGACTGCCCAGGGAAGCCTCTGCAGCCGACCTCTACAGGTAGGTTCCAGGCCTTCCATCCATTTTCCTGGATGGAAGCCCTCATCCTCGCTCTCGAGGATGAGGGCTTGATATTTTTTGAGCTTACGCTCATATGCCTCCTCTATCCTCTCTTCCCAGGGTACTGTTAGTTCTATAAGCACCACCTGTTTGGAACCCTTAGACCAGAGGACGATATCCGGTCTGAGGCTAGTGTGGGCTATCTCCTCTGGGAATTTGAGCTGCTTCTTCAGATCTACCCGCATCTCCCAATCATTTGCTGAGGCCAGGATGCCTTTGCTCCTCCATCCTGCTGCAGCACTCTCTCCTGACCTGACCAAGTTGATAAAGCGGGGCCCGGTGTGAAGTTGTTTAGGCTTTTTCCTTGCCTGTTCCACACCATCCGCCAACTGAGCCAAGATCTTATCATGACGCCAGCGGAATTTCCCGTCTGCCAAGCTTGACCGGCAGGATGAGAGAACATGCTCGAGGTTAGCTGGCCTCCCACAGAGTGTACAGCTGGGGCTCTCCACCAACCCCCACGTGTGGAGGTTTGATGGAGTAGGCAGAACATCATAGACGGAACTCAGCAAGAACTTTATCCGATGTCCTTCCATGCTCCTGATGTCCTGCCAGGTCAGGGTCCTCTCTCGTATGCCCTCCCACCTTGTCCAGCTGCCCTGTTTCTTCATGGCTACAGCCTTGACATGCCGGGTTTCCTCCTCAGCCTTACGGATCTCTCTCTGCACCATGCTGCGCTGTTCCTTTGGGCCAGCTTTTCTCCAGCTCGATCTTGTTGAGCAACCCAGTCCAAGCCTGCCCTGGGCTACTGTCCCAACGATGTCAGCATGATGTAGTCGATCCTCCGCCTCTGTCAGAGCTCTGCTGGCTGACCACTTGCGGCCTGTCCTGACCACGATGCCTGCCTGGCGTACTCTTTCGTCCTTGCTGTCTCGCAGCATCATGGCCTGTCTTGTCTTTGTTGCTTTATACTCCTCGACCACTGATGTTACTGGCAGCTGCAGCTTGCTGCCCGTGCTGTACAGTCCAATGGAGCAAAAACTTCTTGGTACACCCAGCCATCTCCTCAGATAGGTGTTAATCGTCCTCTTTAGTCCCTCAACGGTGGAGACAGGTACCTCATTAACGAGCAGAGGCCAGAGCAGTCTGGGAAGTACCCCATGTTGGTAACCCCAGGCCTTGTACTTGCCAGGTAGGCCACTCTTCTCCAGGGATGTCATCCAGGTGTCTGTTTGGATAAGCATCTCCCTCACACTCTATATATATATATACAGTATATATATATATATATATATATATATATATATATATTCCTCTCTCTCTCTCTCTCTCTCTCTCTCCCCCCTATATATATATATATATATATATCTGATATATATGATATATATATCATCGGTTAATAATTACCTGTCCATTAAAGTGAAGCATCATACTGAGTAGTTGATGAGTACTTAATCATTACTTATACCTAGCAAATAAATTCAAGAGATGTTCTGGGTGAGATTCAACCTCACAGCCCTGAGGTTTTTAGTCAGGTTCTCTACCAACTGAGATAATGGGACTGTTGAATCAGGTCAGTCAGTAGAGCTTATAGAGCCAGAGACCAAGTATTATAATGTTCTACCCCAAAAAAAATTCTGTTAAAGGGACGCTCCGACGGTTTTCAACCAGTTTTGTATCCATACTATGTCAATATTGTTAACACATGGACACAGGTTAGCTTGCCCCTATTTTCCCTCCTCTGAGATCCTGCTTTCTCAATCTGGCAGAAAGAGCACGGACAAACTACAGTCTCTTCAGATGAGAATTCTCCCTCTGCAGGGTGCACCATGCGCGCATCGCACGCCGCTCAGACAGAGCGGAGGGAGCAGAGCTAGTAGCAGGCTAATAACAGACTCCTTCAGCTGAGGCTGCTGTGGACTGGTCCGACTGGAGCAGACCTACCGCGTTCATCTTGTAACTTTCACCTTTAGAAACATCAGGTAAGATGCTATTTTTCATTTTGTGTCTGTCTGTCAGCCAGTAGAACATTGTTTCTGTTAGAGCAACGTAGCGTAGCAATATGCTGCCTAGCTCAACTAACGTTATGACCACTTTTGTGTTTACATGCTAACGGGATCCGCCAGAGGGGATCCTGAGCTACAGCTGCCTTGATGTAAACTCTATGAACGTTAACGTTACTGGTCGTTGCTTCGGGAACCGCAGAGCCATAGGAGCGGCCATTATTTGCTTTGCCAGTGGCTATGATGTCAACTACGAGGCAGGTCCCTGATTGGCACGTGCACTTTGTAATTTCTGAAAATGCCCACCTGGAGGCCAGGTGGGCAGAACGAAAAACTTAATATGAGTTCAGGTGATCGGATGGTTTACCGGGCTAATAGTCATATACAATGAATTACAAATAACAGTACAGGGAGTGTTGGACAAACAAATCACAAAGCATAAATGCAGACAAACACACATTACATGAGCCTGGCTTCAGAAATTCCTGCAGACATTGGCAATGCAACACTACAACCTAGCAACGTCAACCCATGATGCAACATGTTGTGATCAGGGTTGAGTTCAGCCCCGACAACAGGTAGCAACACGTTTATTTAAATGGAAATGACAGTGCTTTAAACACCCTGCTTAATGCTTTTCAAAAGAACATACCAACCATGACGCCCACAAGCACACACACACACACACACACACACACACACACACACACACACACACACACACACACACACACACACACACACACACACACACACTTGGTGGAGGATTGCATCTGCATAGCACTGAGGAAAATGTGTGGGTAAACCACACATTTTGTGGGTAAACCACACATTTTAACGCATTACTGACTAACTGCTATAGCCTACAAAGTACTTAGTATGCTAACGAAAAGCCCTGCGGATTTTTTTTATTCCGTAGAAACACAAACTTTGCTAGAAACTGCCTTAATATAGGTCTATTTCACATTCCACCCAAATCAGTCATTTTGTGTCTAAAATGTAGGAAGTAACAAGATATAAAAATTTGTTAATTTTTTTCGTGTTACTGAACACCCGGACCACCCGAAAAACTTTTGATATGCTAAATATCAGATGGATCACTTCACATATTAAAATTTAAGTTATTTTGGATCCAATGGTACCATTTGATCTAACTCCTAGTAGTTTTTGAGATACAGCAATGTGTGTACCATATATTGTTAAAGTGACTTGGCTGGGGATCATTTTTCACACAAAAAATAGTGGAGATACTCGTTCCTATGAACCCCTTGGGACGAAAAAACAAACAAAAGTGAATTCGTAATATAGCTGCAACCACATATGCAAATCTCTGAAATGCAGGATGGTAGGGGCAACCCAGCCGAAAGTGCCGAGCCTCCGTGGTATGCGCGCTACCAGGTGAGCTGCAGGACGCACTGCCATCCTGCATTTTGACCGCCCCCTTTTAGCCAATTGGACAGGAACACACACCTTCACACTCACTCACTCACTCATGCACGCATGCACGCACGCACACACACACACACACACACACACACACACACACACACACACACACACACTTGACCTCCATGCAAAATTTCCGCCTCCTATGTGAAATGTGCACGCTAAAGGGTGGTGAAATTTTAGTGAACCAACCAACCAATCGACAGAGTGACAGAGTCGCTGGTCACAGCTAAAAAGGATGTTAAGACAAACCGCAAACTTTGACTGATTTGACATTTTGAATGGATTTGTGCTTAGCTCAGCTAATTTTTTAAATGCTGTAAAGGAACTTACAATGTGGTTTGATCTGCCCAGTCCTGACGACAATGTAGAACTATAGAGAAACAGGCCGACTGAAAGCTAAAGTAAACCATGCAGCAGGAAGAGAGGAAGACAGACAAAGAGAAACAAAGATATAAGAAAGAGACAGACGGACGGACGGACGGTCAGACAGACAGACAGACAGACAGACAGCAGAGTGCTTGAACTCACCGAGGAAGATGTAACAGAAGGTGATGTGATGGATAGGCATGTTAAACTGTTGAACCTCCAAGTCTCTGAGTCACTGATACAGCAACCAAGTATCACTTCTCTTAACAATGCTGTCAGTTTTTCCTTTGAATGCATCAATACAATACCAAACTCCTTTCACTTGAATTTCAGCCCTGAAAAAAAACACACACTTAAACCTGTAGAACCCAGACATAGTAAAACATAAAAAAAAATGTTTTTAAACCTTTCAGATGGTGTTGTAGGAGGCCTTTGGAGATGATAATGAAGTGTTAGCAAAATAAAATATGTTTTTGTAAGGTTTTATGGAAATAATAATATGAATATAATATTTATATATAATATACTATAATATTTGGGGAATGTATTTCACAATAACAACATATGTACATGTTCTAGTCATTTTGCTGATCACAAAAAAAAATGAAAGGCATTTTACTTACTTAGAATTGATAAACCCAGTCCAATGAAACAAAGGGTGGTTAATTCTCAGCCAAGTTCTGGAAGTTGTGATACATCATGACCTTGTGGGTGGGACTTATATACAAATATCCTATCCAATAGCATTGTTAGACTGAACAATAGGACCCAATGACTATGTTTATCAGGGGGGGGGGGCACAAAAAACAAACATTTATATAGGGCTGTCAGCGTTAACGACCATAACGCATTATTTGTTTTTAATCGCGTTAATCGCATGCCGCTATTTTGTCCCTTCGTCGCACCTGTACTTGTAGTCAAGCCGGTCGCAGCTGTTTCCTGTCTCCTGCCTGTGCAGGCATGGAAGAGAAAGACAGCAATACGCTTCTAAATGGCTCGTTTTACTTTAAGAAACTCCCAAATGGCACAGTGGACAAGTCAACTGTAGTTTGCACCTTGTGTAAAACGGAATTAAAATATCACCGAAGTACATCGAGTTTAAGCATACCGGAGCAGCTAGCGGCCAGCTAGCAGCCAGCTAGCTAGCGCGAGACTCATCACTCATACTTCCTTCAGAGTCTCGGATGCGTGGGTCCTCTAACCACTGGGAGGTCGGCTCCAATGGCTTCACGCGATATACACGTTATCAATATACACAGTTTCCAATACCGAGCCATTATTCACATGGAAGTGCCAAAGTTTTTAGCTCAGACACAGCCTTCTTCGGCTGTATCTTTTGGGTTTCGACTGCTCCACAGCAGTACAATTCAAGATCACAAAGTACATTTATTTGCATTAATTTGATTCCCTATCACAACACACTGGTAAGAATTATTAATATCAAATTAAAAATGTTTTCAAATGCAAAATAATGGCATTTTAAACATGCGATACAAAGATGTGATTAATCGCGATTAACTATAGTTAATCGCAAGATTAATCGCGATTAAGAAAATTTATTGTTTGACAGCCCTAATTTATACCTTTTTTTAGATCAAATAAAAATGTTGTAATTCTGCAACAGCGGGTCTTAGAGGGTTAAAGTGACACGTGGTATTAAATAGAGAGGCAAAGCACCTACTTCCTGCTTCAGCACTGTACCAGAGATTTTCATCTGCCATTTATTTTCCCATAGACATTTCGTAAAATGCTTATAAAAATAGTTTTACGTTGTCAAACCAAACGGTTCAGCTATATTTAGAATCGGGAGAGATATAGAACATTTCACTCACACCAAAACAAAACAAAAACTACATAATTTGTTTGAAAATCTCTGGTACAGTGCTGAAGCAGGAAGTAAGCAGTCACTTTGCCCCTCTATTGCAATGATAAAGTGCTGTGGATTGTACTTCCACTGCCATGCAAGGTTATCACAAGCAGCTACGAGCAATATTTTCGATTGTTATTAAACAGTATAATTACAATATCGATGCATCACATCTTACGTCTAATAGTAGACGAGACCAACGCAGAGTAGTCTCGCTTGAACCCCGAGTGAATCGGCCAGTGTTGTCTCTGTCTGTGGCCAGGGCAGATCAGGAAGTAAAATGAAACGATTTGCGGCAGCCACTTCGGCCATAACCACAAAATAACAAAATTACTTAAAAAAAAACTGTTCGAATATTACAAGAGATGTTCGCGAGAGTAGCAAGCCCCTGCATGGCGTTCTCCTTGTTTATGGTATGTTGCTAGGCAGAGCGAAACGGCGGAAGGCAGGCAGTTGCTGTAAACCCCCTAGTGACGTGAGGTTAGTACACAGACACAGAATCTATAATCATCAAGAGAGCAATCTCCGATTCACATGGCTTTGGTCTCAGCTACTATTATAGGTTGTAACGACCAGCTCGTTTCAATGACGTCACCACCCACTCATCAGGAGTTCATTCATGACTCTCAATGTTACCACCCACAGAGTCCAATAATCCAATCACAGCCCTCTCCAAAAAAACCCGCGTAGTGTGAACCAACCTCCCGGAAAACTACTAGTATTGTGTGTCAGACCAGCGAGCTGGCAGCTGTCAGTGTGTGTACAGACGAAACTCATCTTTAAACAAGCGATCGGCGTCCGTGCGTGTTAAGTCCGCGTTGTGTAGCCAATTCGTGAGAAGATTGATTGTAGTCCGCCCTGGAGAAGGATTGGGATTTCCTGCTGAAACAGTGGAGTTTATTTTCCCTCTGAGTTCCAGGAGTCGTCCTCCATGATGACTCAGCCATGGCGGATCTAAGGCAGCCAAGGCTGTTGACACAATCTCTCCTTGACAGCTGACTGACTGATGGCTACCGTGAGTAGTTGACGCTGAGACTGATACAAACTGAACGTACTGTGTGCTGTGTATCAACTGCCTGTTTTGCTGTGTTGACTTGGGGGGATCCGCGGTAAAACCCGGACTGGATTTACTGTTCATTGCTTTACCCTGTGTTTTGGAACTGGATTTAACTTTGTAACGAACTTTGTACTGGATTAACTCCGAACTGGATTGAACTCTTGACTGTGGGGCTATACGGACACGCACGCACTCACTCACTCACGCACGCACGCACGCACACACACGCACACACACATGATCTTTGTGTGTAATGTTCATTCACTTGACTTATACAATACAAATTGAAAACTGAAGTGAGTTGTTGGCTATTTGTTTTTTGCAGTGCTGGTTTCTTGTGTCATATTGCTATACTATTGCTGGTTGCTACATTGTTTGTATGGTTTGACTGAATTATTTGATTTTTAATTTATTATTATTATTTGTCAGACGAGACTCTGACTGGCACCCCACTTCCCTAAAACTAAAAGGGTCAAACCCGCTACAAAAAGTGGCACCCCAGATTTCTGGACTCACTAAACCCTGGAGTTGTTTTCAGCACTTGCAACAAGAAAACTGAAAAAAAAAAAAGGAAAAGGAACATTGCCACTCTCTGCAACTCTGGAATTGGATTCAAAAACACATGAAACGGAATGCAAAACAAGGTTTATTCAACACAAACAGATTTCAAGGAACAATAAACTGAAATGGAGTCACTGGATTTGCTCTCTTGGGACACATTGCTCTCAGCTGACCAAGATAGCCAACTACAAACCCCTATATTTCCCACCAGTCAGGTATGCTCCGACCAGGGGAGTTTCCCACCTGCTGGGCAGGAGGACCATCTGCAGCTTTCTCCCTCCACAAGCCAAGAAATCACCAGACAGTCAATCCGGCCCTCTGCTGGGCAACAGGAGAATGTCAATGGTGGACAAGGGATGACAAATGCTGGCAACACAAACAGATCATTAGTGGACATGGAACTCACAGGTGTTGGACCTCCTATTCCTTCACAGACTTCTCTGGAATGTGCAAACATACAGCATGATTTGGCAAGGCTGCAGAGAGGCCAAAAGCAAATGGAGGACACAATCAAACAGTACAGAACTGAACAGCAATCTAATGTGGAAATACGGGACATCCTTTCAGCTAATAAACATGCTATTACTCTGTTGCAGGAACAAGGACTGGAACAAATGAATGATTTCATAAAAAAAAACACTGACTATATAACAGCACAGTTCTCAGGCACTCTCAAATGGAGGCTCGATCATCAACATGTGGAGATACTGAAAGCCTTTAATAGCGTGATGACTCCAATGGCAGCCACGGTCATTCACCTGCAGGAAGAAATGACAACATTCAATGGACAATTACAAAGCATGGCTGAGGGAATGAGCGCACTCAACATACAAATCCTCCAAACCACACACCCTCAATTTCAGTCAACAGCAGTACAAACTGTCACCTATCCACCTCTTCCCCCTCCACCTCCCTCAGTCACTCTACCTACCATACAACCAGAGATTCAGGCTCGGCTGCGACTGCACTCCACCATGCAACCGGAGTGTTCCCCAGAGTCTCTCCCATCTCTGGGCTCCCCTATCCAGGGAGATGTGAGGCTAATGGGGAAAAGCCCAATTAAAATGCAGTTTCCTTGTTTCGGCAGAATGGGAGATTGTACAGACCCGGTTTTGTACCTGGAACAGTGTCAGGACTATTTGGCATTGAACCGCCTTACAGATGCAGAACTGCTCGCCACCCTTCGCAACGTCCTGTATGGAACCGCTCGTGACTGGTGGGATGTCGTGAGGTTGGAAACATCCACTTGGAGTGCATTTGAGGACAAGTTTCTGTCTGCCTTCCTCTCCGAGGATTATAATGATGAACTTGAGGAGCGGATCAGGATGCGAGTGCAAGGGGAGGAGGAAAGCATCCGGGACTTTTCATATATGTACCGGGCACTCTGTCGCAGATGGAAACCTGACATCACAGAGGTGAAGGTCATCCAGCTGATCCTAAAGAACATACGTCCAGCTTTGGCAAGCCAGCTGAGGAGCAGTAGAGTCACTACTGTGGATGAACTGGTGAGGATGGGACAACAGCTGGAAAAAGACAGAGCAAGTCAGGGGCAATATGAGCAACGGAAAAAACAAGTTGGGAGACAAAAGGAAAAGGAGAAGCTGGATTTGTCAAATCCCGATCCCCTGCCACAGAAGAGCAATACCCCCCCTGTGGTTTACTGCTGGAGATGTAAGGGCAATCATGCTCCATATTCATGTCCAAACTTCAATCAATACAAGAAACACAAGCCCCCAACATACCACAACAACAATTCAAACCACTCCCAACCTCAACAAACCCACCAACATCCCTCCCAGTCTACTGACGATCACAACCGCCCTTCACTTAATGCCTTAACCCATACAGCTCAATCTGCATCATGCATTACTTCCCATGCTTTTGTGCAGGGTCTAAGGAAGTGCAGCAACCCTGGTGGGAGCGGTGGCACTGCCCTACCACAACTGTTGAAAATGCCGCTGTCAGTGAGGAACTGGAGGGGTACTGCTGTGGTGGACACAGGCTCCACATATACTCTGCTCAGTGAATATGTGTGGAATAGGATCAAGGCTCCGGAGGGCGATCTGAGCCCATGGACAGGAAGTCCTCTCTACCTCGCTGACGGGCAGCCCAGAAAGCCCCTGGGTTGGGCAGAGTTGGAACTGACTCTGCAAGATAGAACCTGGCTGGTGGCTGTGGTCGTGCTGGATTCCAAAACCCTTGCCTTCCCTGCTTTACTAGGACTGGATTTCATTTTCTTCACTGGTATGTTGTTGGATGTAGCAGGAGGAGAGTACTGGTTCCGGGAGGATGTGAAGAGGAGATTTTCCTTCAGTGCAGAGTCCTCTTTCCTAGGGGAGGGGGAGGCTAGCAACACTGTTGCTTTCTTTTCAGTGGAAGCTCCATCGTCCACTGCACTGACACCTTTGGAGGATTCAGACTTGCTCCAGAAGGCAATCCAGGAGTCTCATCTGGAAGAACACATGAAGCCACAGTTAAAGAACCTTCTACTCAACAACACAGACATTTGTACAACAAAAGTCGGCCGTACTGGGCTATTGAAACACCAGATTTTTCTTTCCAATCCACTCCCCATTCGTCTGAAACCCTATCGTGTCTCACCTCTGAAGCTGAAGATAATGAAGGAACTGATTGACGACATGCTGAATGATGGGATTATTGAACCCTCTTGCTCTGCTTGGGCTTCTCCAGTCCTCCTGATTCCCAAGAAGGCCGGCAAACCAAGGTTCTGTGTGGATTTCCGGAAAGTAAATGAAAACACCATAACTGATGCCTAATCGGGCTTTCCGGCACGGTCCTAGAGTGGTTCAGATCTTATCTGCAAGACAGGAACTACTTTGTCTCCATTGGCAACTACACATCTGACCAAACCAAAATGACATGTGGGGTACCCCAAGGATCAATTTTAGGTCCTGTCCTGTTTAACCTTTATATGCTCTCTCTGGGCCTAATTATGCAAAAAAACAAAATAGCTTATCATAGCTATGCAGATGACACCCAACTCTACATAGCCCTCTCATCGGATGACTATGCCCCCATAGAGACACTGTGTCAGTGCCTTGCGCAAATTAATGATTGGATGTGCCAGAATTTTCTCCAACTTAATAAAGACAAAACAGAGATAATTGTCTTCGGCAAAAAAGAAGATAGGCTCAAAGTTACTGCTCACCTCGAATCCCTATCTTTGAAGCCAAAGGACCAGGTAAAAAATCTTGGCATTATTATTGACTCTGATCTAAATTTCAACTCCCACATCAAGCTTATAAGAAAATCTGCCTTCTATCATCTAAAAAATATAGCAAGGATTAGAGGCTACATGTCCAAACAAGATCTTGAAAAACTAATTCATGCTTTCATTTCTAGCAGGCTAGACTACTGCAACAGTCTTTTCAATGGTCTTCCCAAAAAAGCTATTAAACAACTACAGCTCATTCAGAATGCGGCTGCTAGAGTTCTAACAAGAACCAAGAAAGCTGAACACATTACACCAGTTCTCAAATCCCTGCATTGGCTGCCAGTAAATCTTAGAATAGACTTTAAAATTCTGCTAATAGTTTACAAATCTCTCAACGGGTCAGGCCCACACTACATCTCTGAAATGCTTCTACACTATGAACCATCCAGATCCCTGAGATCTTCAGGCACTGGTCTACTAATTGTCCCGAGGACCAAATCAAAACATGGTGAAGCCGCGTTCTCCCACTATGCCTCTCATAACTGGAACAAACTCCCTGAACACATTAGATCTGCCCCTACTCTGCCTATTTTTAAATCCAAGCTAAAGACCTTTATGTTTACTCTTGCTTTTAACTGCTACTAAACTACTGCCTCTCTCGGCCTGTAATTTAAAAAAAAAAAGATTCCTGTACATTTCCAACAAATGGACTGTACATGTAATAATAATACTGAAGAGTGCCTTGTAACTTATTTAAAACAGAAATAATGTTTCATGTTTGTTAATTTGAGTATATATTTTAACTAAAACTGTCGGCTGTGTTTTTTATGTGTGTTTTTTTATATGTGCATTGCTTTGCTGCTTGTTTTTTCGATTATTTTTTTGTAAAGCACCTTGAATTGCCTTGTGTATGAAAGGTGCTATATAAATAAAATTTGACTTGACTTGACTTGACTTGACCCCATGCCCACAATCCAGGAGATACTGGATAGTCTCTCAGGTGCTGCTGTCTTCTCTTCTCTGGACTTAAATAGCGGCTACTGGCAAGTTGAAATGGCCCCGGAGGTGCGAGACATCACAGCCTTCATCTGCCCTCTGGGTCTGTTCCAATTTAAAGTCATGCCGTTTGGACTGAAGAATGCCCCTGCAACATTCCAGAGGCTCATGGAGAGAGCACTAGGAGAATTAAAAGGAGTAATTTGCTTTGTCTATCTGGACGACATCATAATTTTCTCCAAATCCTGGGACCAACATTCCTATGATGTCCAGGCTGTCCTTGACAAACTCAGAAGCGCTGGTCTCTCTGTGAACATGAAGAAGAGCAAGCTGTTCAGGACCTCACTGAAATTCCTGGGACATGTGGTGTCTGCAGCTGGAATTCATGCAGATCCAGACAAGACTGAGGCTATGAGCAACTACCCAGTCCCCACCAACCTGAAAGCCTTACAGAGGTTCCTGGGCATGGCAGGGTGGTATCACCGATTTGTTCCCAACTTCTCTCGGATTGCTGAGCCACTCAATGCCTTGAAGAGAAAAGGAGCAAGGTTCCTCTGGTCACCTGCATGCCAAGAAGCGTTTGACACACTGAGAGAACACCTGATAGCCCCTCCTATCCTAGGCCACCCAAACTTTAACACACCTTTTGTGGTCTATACAGATGCCAGTGAGATAGGGCTTGGAGCAGTACTGGTCCAGAAGTCAGACCTTGGAACAGAGGAAGTCCTCGCATTTGCCAGTCGCAGCCTAAATCCAGCTGAGAGAAATTATGCTGCTACTGAGTTGGAATGCTTGGCAGTGGTGTGGGCATTAGAGAAGTGGAGGCCCTACCTGGAAGGACGCCTGTTCACTGTGGTAACAGATCATGCCTCTCTTCTGTGGGTGTTCAAAACCACCAAACCCAGCAGTCGCCTCATCCGGTGGGCACTCAGGCTTCAAGAATTCACATTCACTGTGGAGTACAGGAAAGGGAAGTACAACACTGTGCCGGATGCCCTATCCCGAGCCCCTACAGGAGATCAATCCTCCATACCTGTGTGTGCTACCATCTCAGCGGGACCGTCAAAAGAGCTTCCCATCACCATCGAGGCTGTTTGGAAGGCACAGCAGGAAGACCCTGAATGTCAAGCCCTGTATCAAAAGGCTGTGGAAAATGACAAAATCATTATCAATGCAAATACCTCCATCAACATAATTGAAGATCTCCTCTACCGTGTCGTCACACTCCCGTACAAGACCATGTACCAAGTTTACATACCTGTCAGCTTCAGGAAACAGCTTCTGGAGTATTTCCACCAAGACCCCCTCTCTGGTCATCTTGGAAGGCACAAAACCTACCGGAGACTGCAACACCTGGTCTACTGGCCGAAGCTGAGCTGGGATGTCAGAGAACACGTACAGAACTGTCAAGTGTGTCAGGTATATAAACCAGAAAACAGAAAAAAGGCAGGCAAACTCCAACAAACTCTCGTCCAACGCCCCTGGGAAATGCTTGGAGTGGATTTGATGGGTCCCTTCCCCAAGAGCTCCAATCAAAACCTCTATCTGCTGGTTTCCGTGGACTATTACTCCAAGTGGGTGGAGCTGTTCCCCTTGAGAAAGGCCACCGCAGAAACCATATCGCAAGTCCTGGTGAGAGACATCCTGACACGATGGGGCATTCCAGATTACATTCTCTCTGATCGTGGGTCACAGTTTGTCTCCTCAGTCTTCAAAACGGTGTGCCGAACGTGGAATGTGGGACACAAAATGACATCTGCCTATCACCCACAGACCAACCTCACCGAGAGAGTGAACCGCACCCTGAAAACAATGGTGGCCTCTTATGTCGGAAATCAACATAAGCAATGGGATAAATACCTCCCTGAGTTCCGGTTTGCTCTCAACTCGGCAGTCCAGGAGTCCACTGGAGTTACCCCTGCAGAGCTGAATCTCGGGCGTTCACTCAGAGGGCCACTAGACGTTGTGCTACAACCTCGGGAGTCTGCTCCGGACACACCTGCCTACACCAAGATCACACAGTTGGATGATCTATCTTCCTTTGTTTCCAAAAATCTGGACTCTGCACGACGTCGCCAGAAAAGAAACTACGACAAACACAGACGAGACATGGAGTTTGGAGAACAAGACAGAGTCTGGGTCCGAGCCCACCCTCTCTCCAAGGCAGAGAAGTTCTTCACGGCAAAGTTAGCCCCTAAATGGCAAGGGCCCTATCGAGTGGTGCAGCAGGTTGGGCCCGTGAACTACAAGGTCGTGTTGGAGGCTTCTGGCGAGGACTTAAAAGTTGTTCACATTTCTCGCCTAAAACCCTGCTACCCCACTGCTCAAGACCTGCAGGAGCAGGAGCGCCAGCATGTTCTGGAGATCTTCAAAGAGGAGTCTGATGAAGAGGACTTCCTTGGCTTTTCAGACACTGCAGGTTCTGCTCCCAGGGGTGGATGGGCACAAGGGTCTGCTGGAGAACAAGAGGCATATCAGCAGGAGAACTCATCTGATTCAGAGAATGAATCAATTCATTAATGAAAGCAGTGGGCTGCAACCCTGGAACATTTTCAGATGTTTCTGGAACAGCTACAGCGCCTTACCCTTGGTCGGCTTTCGCTAAGGGGGGAGGAGTGTAACGACCAGCTCGTTTCAATGACGTCACCACCCACTCATCAGGAGTTCATTCATGACTCTCAATGTTACCACCCACAGAGTCCAATAATCCAATCACAGCCCTCTCCAAAAAACCCCGCGTAGTGTGAACCAACCTCCCGGAAAACTACTAGTATTGTGTGTCAGACCAGCGAGCTGGCAGCTGTCAGTGTGTGTACAGACGAAACTCATCTTTAAACAAGCGATCGGCGTCCGTGCGTGTTAAGTCCGCGTTGTGTAGCCAATTCGTGAGAAGATTGATTGTAGTCCGCCCTGGAGAAGGATTGGGATTTCCTGCTGAAACAGTGGAGTTTATTTTCCCTCTGAGTTCCAGGAGTCGTCCTCCATGATGACTCAGCCATGGCGGATCTAAGGCAGCCAAGGCTGTTGACACAATCTCTCCTTGACAGCTGACTGACTGATGGCTACCGTGAGTAGTTGACGCTGAGACTGATACAAACTGAACGTACTGTGTGCTGTGTATCAACTGCCTGTTTTGCTGTGTTGACTTGGGGGGATCCGCGGTAAAACCCGGACTGGATTTACTGTTCATTGCTTTACCCTGTGTTTTGGAACTGGATTTAACTTTGTAACGAACTTTGTACTGGATTAACTCCGAACTGGATTGAACTCTTGACTGTGGGGCTATACGGACACGCACTCACTCACTCACTCACGCACGCACGCACGCACACACACGCACACACACATGATCTTTGTGTGTAATGTTCATTCACTTGACTTATACAATACAAATTGAAAACTGAAGTGAGTTGTTGGCTATTTGTTTTTTGCAGTGCTGGTTTCTTGTGTCATATTGCTATACTATTGCTGGTTGCTACATTGTTTGTATGGTTTGACTGAATTATTTGATTTTGAATTTATTATTATTATTTGTCAGACGAGACTCTGACTGGCACCCCACTTCCCTTAAACTAAAAGGGTCAAACCCGCTACAAGGTAAGATGTGATGCATCAATATTGTATATTTTCTCTCAATCAATAAGCAAGAAGGCAATATATTGATTGTTACTGTTTAATAACAATCGAAAATCTTGCTCGTAGCTGCTTTAACTAGTTTGTTACAGGAGGCTCTAAAGAGCTGCCTTAAAAGAAGGAAGGGGGCGTATGGGATAAGGGTTGAAGGTAAAATAAAGTGTGTGTGTGTGTGTGTGTGTGTGTGGGGGGGGGGGGGGGGGGGTTGGGGGGCAGGCAGACAGTGAACTAATTGAATTGTGCCATGGGGTACATAATATTTTAATTTGTCAATTTAAAATATAACTTTGCAAGTCAGGAAAGTTGCAGTTTGTGGTAAAACTGTGGCACTATAAGTTATAAATCAGAAAGACTACGCACAACCAGTCGCCTAAGTGACGTCTCTCTCGCCAGTCCATTGTTGTTGATGGTGTGACCGTCACACCATCACAATATACATTGTGCGACACGAGATGTAGTCGATTGGCAAAACTAAACCTTCCGTTTCAGTTTCAGGACAAACTGCGGCTTTCTTGACATGCATAGTTATCTTTTAAATTGACCAAATTGATATGTGTCACGTGGCACAATTCAAACGTCTATCTCCGTTCACCACCATTCATATTCAGATGCTGGTAGACAGAGAAAGGCAGGAGGTGACGTTCACTTTGGCACTCTATTGAGGATAGACACAGCTGATGGGATGAATGATTTATTTTAGCTGTTCTTCCTGGCCATCCGGACTTTCAGTCTGCGGCCTGGGGGCAGTAACTGAAACGTTGGGTGGAGAGGGTGTGTGGAGGCGTTGTAGGTCTGGAGCTGGGTGGAGAGGGTGGGTGGAGGCATTGTAGGTCTGGAGCTGGGTGGAGAGGGTGGGTGGGTGCGTTGTAGATTTGGATTGCCTTCTTGCTTATTGATTGAGAGAAGAAGTCCTGGAGTTGGAATTGTTTGTGTCCAAAGATCTTCCTGGAATGATTCACAACCTGTCTGCATTCAGTTACTATAACTGCTTAATCAGTATAGGCCTCTCTGCTCCACTGTCTGGCTTTGTTTTTCCTCATCCTCTTTTTTTCTTTTTGACCTCCAGAAAACTTCTTCATGGTTTCTTTCACTTTCAATTCAAGAGAATGTGAATCATACAATTCTGACGGGAACGATCCACATAGAATTTAAAGTGAAAGTGAACGACAGTGAATCATTGCCATCTAAATTGCATGGTTCACATACATTATCTTGAATGTACGTTTCACTTTCAATTCCAGGGAGCACATGAATCATACTCATACAAGTTTGATGGGAAAAACATGGGGCCTCTTTAGGGAGGTTTCAATGTCATTACAAATTATCCATTGGTTGTTTAATGTGGAGTCACTGCTGTGGAGTAAAGTTTGTCAGCCCTCGGGGGCCCCCTAACCCCAGGGCCCCAAAGCAGTTGTTCATCAAAATACAAACTCAAGCTTCTCCACACTTTGCTACAATCTTGTCTGCGTGAGAGTAGAGTATGTCTGCTGGTGGTCCATGGTGGCTGGACTAAGGCTCTATGGTAGGAGGTCTGGCTAGGATCTGGAGTATGGAGGGCACTTCTCATAAGGCAATATGGCAAACACTAAATAGGGAAAACAGTGTATGTAAATAAGGCAACTAAGGCAAACAGTATAAGAAAGGTAATAAAGTAGAAAGAATACAGTAATAAATAGGGATGTCACAATATATCGTCCCACAATATATCGCGATATCAAAATGTGACAAAATGTGTGGGGCGGCTGTAGCTCAGGAGGTAGAGCGGGTCGTCACTAATCGCTTTGGATGAAAGAGGTCGGTGGTTCGATTACCGGCTCCTCCAGTCTGCATGTCGAAAGGTCCTTGGGCAAGATACTGAACCCCAAATTGCTCCTGATGGTGTGCCAGCACCCTGCGTGGCAGCATGCCACCGTCGGTGTATGAAAGGGTGAATGTACCTACTGATTGTAAAGCGCTTTGGATAAAAGCGCTATATAAATGCAGGCCATTTACCATTTACCATGTGACAATATGTATCGTTGAGATGAAATCTCATATTGTGAGAAAAAGAAGCTGAACATGGTGGCACTGAGCTGCATCTGATTGCATGCTCGCTATCCTTTTTTTTTTTTTTTTTACCCCTAGTAATAAAATAGAATACATAATAAAGTGGCACCGCTTGTCAGTGGAAGATGCAGTCATGGCAAATTGTGCAGCGGCAATGTCCACATAGCACACCGGTGGCTGTGGGGGTCTTATACAGCAGTGGTTCTCAAACTGTTTCACGTCAAGGACCACTAAACACAAATTAAACCACGGGCCCCCAAGATTTTGTCCCCATCGGATATGGTTTTTGCTTTTAGATGTTTTATAACAACCAAAGTCTCTTGCACACCTGAGAAGTCTTGTGGCAGGTGCGTAGGTGGAGTAGAATCACTTAGAAAAATAATAGACACCCGCACACTGTCTTCACTTGCTCAAAATTGGAAAATGTAATACACAACGTTTCGGTACAAGACCTTTTTCAAGTATATGCTGACAGGAGGAAATGGAAAACATTATATACAGGAGTCTGGCTTCACAGTGACCAATCATTACAGACATCATATCAGTGGCAAAAGCCTTCACCTTGTGGCTCACAGCCAGCTCCTCCCTCAATTACAAGACCTCAATTAGAGGTCTATATGGGTCTTTTAAGACTGTCAGTAAAGTAGCAATTCAAATACATAAAGGCATCAACAAGTAACAATAGAATAAAGTAGAAAAAGTACTAGAATAAATCCCATATTTATACAACAATATTCATCACATAACAATGGGGTCCAGATATGTAATCCACATTAGGTCAAAGGTTCAGGATTGGTACCTGAAAATAGAGGGAATAAAAGGGAGAAAAATGTAACAGCAGATAAAGGAAACTTATAGCATTACATTAAGTAATAATTCATCATTAAGACCCCTAGGGGTGAGAGTTTGTAGTGTGTGTATCCAGTAGGCTTCACGTTGCTTAAGCAGAAGATCAAGATTACCACCTCTTTTGGGCAGGTGAACTTTCTCTATACCAATAAAACGAAATGTGGAAATGTTATGGTTAGAGTCATTAAAATGAACTGCAACAGGGTAATCTTGATCATCTCTACGGATATAACTTTTATGTTCACTGATCCTCTGCTTAAGTTGTCTGGACGTTTTGCCTACATATGCCAGTCCACACGGACAATGTATTCAATATATTACATGGGTGGATGCACAAATAATCACACTGTTAATTTTGAACCGTTTCCCTGTGTGTGGGTGACTGAAAGAAGTAGTTTTGGAGGTATTGTTGCACTGAGCACAGCGACCACAGCGATAATTTCCATTTGAAAGTGGACTTAACCAGGTCTGACTCTGTGCTACAGTGCTCTGGGCCTGGAAGTCAGCATGGACCAAGTGGTCACGGAGATTTCTCCCCCGTCTAAATGAAAAAAGGGGGGGGTCTTTAAATATAGGTGCTAACTCAGGATCAGAACTCAAAATGTGCCAATGTTCCTTAAAAATAGACTTGATGATATGTGAATTGGGTGAGTATGTGGTGACACATGTTACTGAAAATGTTTTATCTTTTCTGACACTCCTTTTCAGTAACTCTGAGCGGGGTTTGTTTAAAGCCAGTGTGAAAGCCTTCGCAACCCAATCGGATGAGTACCCTCTTTGTAAAAAGACTTCATATCAATGGACTTTTTAATAAAATCATCAGTAGAGGAACAAACTCTCCTCAATCTATAAAATTGACTTATAGGTAGAGATCTTTTTAGAGGAGTGGGATGAAGACTGGGCCGCCCTTGTCAGCAGGTTTGAAAACAAGGTCATTATCCTTACTGAGCTCAAAAAGGGCATTTTTCTCACCTTGAGACAAATTGTTAATTGCCATGCCACCTAATCAATTTATAATTGACATAGCATCATATGTTCTGAAATATAATTATTTCAGTTTTGAAAAATATTTTTACCTACAGGTCTCTGGTACAAGTATGGGCTCCATTTTTGCACCAAACTATGCAAATTTGTTTATGGGCTATTTTGAAAATAAGTATGTATTTAATCCTACTCTGAACAGTCATCATTCGAAGATTCTCAAGTGGGTTCGCTATATAGATGACATGTTTTGTCTATATAAAGGCAGCTGTGATGAATTAAATGAGTTTGTGACCTTATTGAATGGTTTTGACCCAAATTTAAAGTTTTCTTTGGAGTCTAGTCATGATAAAGTACATTTTCTCGACATGTGGGTAATGAAGAATGTTGGCAGTTTATCTACTACACTATACCAAAAAGATACAGATAGAAACACACTTTTACTGGCCACCAGTCTTCATCCCACTCCTCTAAAAAGATCTCTACCTATAAGTCAATTTTATAGATTGAGGAGAGTTTGTTCCTCTACTGATGATTTTATTAAAAAGTCCATTGATATGAAGTCCAAGTTTTTACAAAGAGGGTACTCATCCGATTGGGTTGAGAAGGCTTTCACACTGGCTTTAAACAAGCCCCGCTCAGAGTTACTGAAAAAGAGTGTCAGAAAAGATAAAATATTTTCAGTAATGGAGTTTTAACGCAGGTTCAGACAGGATGATCTTGATCCTCACCGGTTCCACAGTCACTGCACTTCTCCTCCTTGCTCACCTGTTAACCTGTCAGCTTCCTAGTGATAATTGAATAATCAGTGGTTGCCTCCCAGTTTCCCATAAGCCAATAGCATAGCAACACATCACCTCATACTTAAAGAAATAAGTCTGGAGCAGCTCGGATCCAATGATGCCTTTTATTTAAGGTGCAAAATGATTGTCTGATCATTTTGCACCTTAAATAAAAGGCATCATTGGATCCGAGCTGCTCCAGACTTATTCCTTTAAGTATTATTGCGTCCCTCCTGTGATGCACCGGACCTGCCAGTTCCTACAGCTGAAGCGCAGTTGGATCCTTCACATCACCTCATACACCTTTGCTCACCTGCACTTCTAGCCTATCACATTGTGGCACTCCCCTTTAGGCAGCCTATCACATGGTTGCTGTGTGCATAAATATGCTTTTCTGTGTCTCATTCAGTCTCTCTAAACCCTGCTGGTTGACGCACACCCACCACCTCCCCGTCTCCGCCAAGTTCCTTGATCCATCAGTCATCAAGAGGTTTCACCAGCACCAGTATCCTAGACTCAGCCCTCAGTCTTAATCCGTTTCACTCCTGTAAGACTGAGAATATTACTATTTAAATCTTTGCATGACGTTAGGTGGCGCTGTTTGACGCCTTGCATCGGAGAACCAATCATGAGTGTTGTGGGCGGGCCTGCTTTCTGGGGGCAGTGACGCTCATGCAGATCCGGTGTCTCGCAAAACATCGCCGTACCAGCAACATGTGAATTGAATACTCAGCGGTAAAATTTCAAAATGGCTTCGCAGTCACCGACGAAAACTCCTTCCAAGTTTGTTGACGTCTGTCGCGTTTGTGGAGAAACATATTTATCGTTCAGAAACAAACACAATCTATTAACAGGACGAGATTCATCCGTCCGTCCAGACTACACGTCTGCTTTGGAGGACATTACAGGAGCACCAGTTACATTGAGAGACGGTCTCCCTCGAGCGGTATGTGGCACTTGTCGGTCGCTTTTGCGACGCTATGGACGGAGCAAAGCTGATGTGGAGCGAATTCGCAGCTTTGTTCTTGAAAATGCGAACCCTATGACGAGGGTTAAGAGATGTGCACCCTCAACACCCAGTCAGCAGGTCAAAAGAGCCCCCGTTCCCCCAGAGGATGCTGGCACTACCAGCGCCAGCCCGGCAGCTCGAAGCCTTTTTCCCAGCGTTGAACCCGAGGAGCCAGGCGATGATTTGGGACTAGCAATCCTACCAGCAGATGAGACGACCGGCGCTGGCATAAACCCAGAACAGCATCCAGGTGCTGCCTCAATGCCAGATTCACAACAAACCCAACGAATCACCAAGGTAAGCTGTCTATCACACTGTTGAGGAAACTATTAAACTATTTTGCCAAACTGCTAGATGTGACTACTTCCCATTGAAATCGTAGCATCCGTGACGCATGAGCTGTGGCACTGTGTCTGATATTTATCCGGACAAAAATGTAATTATAAATCGATGCACCACTGAAAAAGCTTCTGTTATTTGAATGAAGTTAAACTACCCCTCTAGGTCCTAGGCTAAATACTTCAAAATGTAGTTAAAGTAGTAACATGGTGCACATAGGTCTGCGAAGGGGCTTCAATTGATATATTTTGTGTAAGCAAATAAATTAGTGTGTTTCGATGCGTGTTATTTTTTACACTTAGTTTATTTGCCACGATATGCAAGATACAATACAATAAAAGGAAGTTTTGGTGTTCCTTATGCAGCACAGCGGTCAAGGCAATATTCAAGATTAGTAAACAATCAGCGACCACAACATTCTGAGAGCAGTTCTAAATATACATTTGATACACTCTTCAAGGTGCACAGCGTAGTTAGTCGGAACATTTCCATGTTGCAAGTTCTTATAGCTGTTTTGGTAAATTTCATAATTACTCGATTTGTTTGATGCATAAAATGGCTAACTTTTTTGTGTTTGGGCCTTCTTCTTCACATATCCTAACAAGCCCCCATCGATCTGGTCCACCCTTCCCCCCTCTGCCACACATCCACAGGCCAGCAAACAAAGGCCCATGGCCCCCGCTGACTTCAAGTCTCCCCCCCCCCCCCCCCCCCCACACACACACACACACACACACACAATCTTCCAAGTAGCAGTGGTTCTTGTAATGTTTCTCAGCATGTCATGTCACCCTGGAGAAACCTGTCTTTCAATCAAACTTTTTTATTACGAGAGTTTAATCAATATACCTGTTAAGACAATAACACCTATGAAATTATTTCAAATTATAATCAGAGATTTAACAATTTTCTTGTTATCTTTCTCTTTCTGTAAGGTTGTTGTCACCACTCCAACTTCCACGCGTACGAGGATTCTTACTGGTCCTTTGGAGAAGATTGCCACCTGTCTTGTAGCCAATCACACCAACAGATTGCCAAAGTTGTTAATGGATGTTCCTGGTTTAGACAACATTATCATCAAGCAGGTTTTGAAGCGTGTAGACAAGGAATGCCAAGGACTGACTAGCAAGAAACTGAACTCTATACTGAAAAAAACAACTCCATCAGACCTGAAACGGTTTTCCTGGGACAAGGTTCTGGATGAGTGGAAGACGTACGCACCAACATTCTTACTGTTTCTACAGAGTGCAAGTACTGCTTCCACACAGGTGTCTGGTGAAAAAGTAAAAAATAAGAATGCTCGGGCAAAGACATGCACTATGACTATGGCAGGTGCGACTCTTCTTCGGGCACGTTCCAAATTAATGAGTGCACCAATGTACAGAAATGCACTTGTTATGCAGCACGGTGGATCAAAGAAGAGATGTTTTGATCGATTTGCCAGGATAGGTATCTGTGTCTCCAAGCAGAACTGCCTTCTCAAATTAAAAAAGATTGGCGGGGCCTGGGACAAGAAATACCTTAAGTGGAAGAGGAATGTATGTCGTGCAAGGTCCTTGATGATGGATGAGCAGCACCCAGACAATCCAACATCTCCAAATCTCCAAAGGGAGGATAGTGTTCAACGTGACCAACAAGTAAATAATGCAATTTATTTTGTTACATTATTTGTTTCTTCGGATAAAATAAAATCGGAATGCCTAACATAACTGAACTTACATTTTATTTTATATTTCCCACACCAGGCTGCTGGTTGCCCAGATGTCCAAACAGCACAAAGTGATGACCAGAGCCTGGGATCAGAGCAAAGACATGGTCCACCAATCGATGACGACGCTCCAGAAGAATTGGTATGTCATGGTATTAGTCATTGTATTTATGCATCAGGTGCATGAAAACTTAAGTTAATTTTTTTTTTAAATATCTTTAAAAGGACATAAATTCAGCCATCCAGATAACCATCGATAATCTCGACCGGACTGTGACACCCCACACCATGACAGTATCACACCAGCGGATTGATTACCACTGGCTCATAATGGTGGGCAATGAAGAGAGAGTCAGTGGTGAGCACCTTCCAGAAGACCGCTTTAGATCTCCGATGGAGGTGCCAATGTATGACCTAGTGCCAAACAAAGAGGACGAGCAGGTTCTACGTCAGGAGTATAAGGAGTTAGTGGGACGTGTTGTGGTCAATACAATTCCTCAGCTCCAGAAATTCAAGGACAATGTCAAATGGCATTTGCCCCATGAATATTCAGCTGCAATGACAAGGAAGACAGAAATAACTCCTTTAGGTCTGCTGAATACAGATGAAAGGAAGTCTGCTGATATGACCCAGGCTCTACAGTACATCAGTGATAGGTATGTGCCTTACATTCCTGTCGATGTGGAAGGAGAGACAAAAATGAAGCCAGCTCTGAAAATCATCCTCACAGGTGATCAGTTAACCAAGCAAAATGCTGATGCAGTCATTTTGGGCAGACAAAACGCTAGGCATGAAAAAGACAAACTGGAAGGCCTACTTCCAGCTATTGCAGATTTCCATTGTTCAATGAACTTCACAGACCTGGTGTACAAGACACTGTACAACACTAGTTCTAATGAGGCTGGAACCATGTACCAGTTAAGAAACCTGATTGACCGCAAGAATGTCACCAAAACTGCACTTGGGCAACACTACCGGCCCTGTTACGACTTCCTCCATGATGTTACAGATGCCTCAATCACTGCAGCAACTCTCCAACATTTTGGGATGGAATCGATTCAGGACACAATAATGAATGATCCACCACCACTGTTTTCATCTGCAACAGAAAAGCAGGATTGGTTTGACAGACAGATGTTCGCCATAGTTGACACCCACATTATTAACGTGGAGGGAATGCTGTTAGGAAATGATGCAGAGGACACCAAAAGAAAAGCTAGCAACCCAGAGACACAACCTGCCATTTCATGTGCTATGTGTGATCATCACCCTGCCTTCAGCAGTCGTAAAAAGTTGCTTGACCACCAAGTTAAACACCACGATACCAGAATAGTAACACATGATCCTGCCAGAGAAGAAAGCAAAAGTGACATCGCTGCTGATACTGTCTACAACTACCACAGTGGGCTGCTGAAACTGTCTCTTCTTGAAAGAAATTTCAATGACTCCATCATGGAAGGGGATGGAAACAGGACATGCCACCTTTGGAAACACAAAATGTTGCATTTCAAAGAGTCCGGACGACACAAATATGCCTTGGAAGCCCTTAAACTCCAGATAGACCTGCATGCATTACAAAGCCCAAGGGTTGCACATAGGCTGAGGTGGAACCGAACAGTGAACATTTTTGGTGGTGAAGGAAGAAACGTAGCCCTTGACTTGAACTGTGAACACTATGTTCGCTACACAAAGGATCAAATGCTTCATCAAGGTGCCAATGTTAACTTTCAGACTGCACAAGACATGAGCAGGACCACTGGGGCTCAAACGGAGCTAATGCAGGCTTTTGATGAAGACTGTGACCTAACGCCACAGTCAGGAGAGCACACTATCGCTAATCGCGAAGGAGACATCAGCATCATGCTAAGAGTGATGACTGAAAATAAGGTTTTCACTCGTGCACCCGGCCGAGTTTACAGAGGCTTCCCAAAATTTCAGTTGAGCCTGTTTAACAGACTAGACAAAAAGGCCATGGTTACTTGGATTTATAACCGATTGGTCATTGCCAATCATGATGAAGGGAAAGAGACTGATGAGTAAAGTAAGTAGTACACTGCACAGTGTACTACTTACTTTACAGTAGTACCCCCCCCCCCCCCCTCCCAAATAAAAAAACGTTGGCACAAAACAAAGCCGAGATGCAACGCTGACCTTTCTCCCGCCCCCCAGGTCCAGAAATTACAGCCAACTTCATCTGCACACAGCCTTGTGCAGTAGCGGTTGCCAGTATTTGTCTTTTTTGTTCTCTCCTCCCCCACTACAAAGACACCTGAATCAGCTAATTTCATGTTTACTGTAGTACAACTTACTGTAACTAACTGTGCAATACCTGACCCAAAGCCCCATTCACATTGAATGCTAGATAACAGAAATAGCCTGATGCATATCTGTATTAAACTCTGCACACCGTTCGCTGCACTACAATCACCTCATGCTGAAATCGGCATATAAATCGTGCAATATCTGGAAACACGTAGCATGTATGTAGCATTGCACTGAAAAAGATGAATAATAATTGCATAGAGCAAACACACTGTAATCTTTTTTCTATTTGTTTTTCTAACTGTTCCTGCCTTGCCTGTTAGTTTTTGCATACCTTCCGTTCTTTATTTATATATATATATATATATATATATATATATATATATATATATATATATATATATATATATATATATATAATTCACGAACCTGTATTTAACCAGGTTAAGTCTCATTGAGTTTAAAATCTCTTTTCCATATATATATATATTTCTCTCCCTTGTATGTGTGTACCTTCAGACCAAAGCAAACCGGAGTACAATTCCCCTTGTATGTGTGGCCAATAAAGCTGTCTCTCATCATTCCCATGTATAATGCAGGTGAAAGCATTTCTCAAGGAACGTGGCATTACAAGTTAAAAACTCACAATGACGGCCGGTGTTATTTTTTTGTATTGCTTTTTTACATCTTTTAGATTGTGTGTGGATATAAGATGTGTGATTTCTCAATAAAGTATCTACTGCAGTTGCAGTGTTCACCACTTTGATGTTATTTATTTCAGCTGAATATATGAAATGGTTGCAGTTGACATGTCCTTATGATTTCAATGAATTGACTATTTGCTCAGACGGTCACATACTTAACCCTGCACAGAGGTCTAGATGTGTGCCCAATCACACTGTACACAGCTATTGTTTCAAAACAGTTTTGCTAATCATGGGAATGGTCCGTTTGGCTTCCTGTTGTCATCACAAAAGTTGTATATTGATATATAGATTTCAAGGACCAGCGGGAACACTGGAATAGTCAGTTTTCCATAATTATTTAATGCTTGCTAATTTCCTGAGTAATGGATCAACAGAGCACTTTAACTGCTGTAGCCTTCTTTAGTGTGTAATGATCACATTTTCATTTCCTTATCATTTGAAAGACCCCGGTTATGTAGAAATTCAATTTTTAATATTCTTAATTATGAAAACATGACTGTTACAATGGAGCTTTTTCCAAACTTTCCAGACTTTGGGCGAACCCAGAACTGCAAAATAGCTGCATAAAGTTAAGACACTGTAAAGGGAATCAAACAATGGACATAGTTACATATTTTGTATGTCTTTGTTTTTAATAAAAGATCGGGCACACAACACATGTAGAAAAAATAAAAGGCAGTTTCACACAGCACGTTTAAACAGAACAAAATTTATGAAAAGTAAAATATGACAATTTCTGCAACAGGAAAAGTAAAAAATAAAAAATGCAGCAGTACCTATAAAAACACTTTCAGGGTTCCCACTCCTAAATCAAATTAGAAGGACCTTTCAAGGACCTTTTCCCCAAATTCAAGGACGCAAAACGGCATAGTTGGAGACATGGATTAATGATAATTACTGTTACAACAATAACAATTTATATGATGAGAACTAGCAGAAGCACAGTGTCAAAAAGAGAGGCTTGAATGTGTGCACACTACTCAACTGTGCAGTGTTAGTGATGGCAGACTTTGTGGTCTCTTGCCTTCTCTCACACAGCCCAGCCAAAACATATCCTGTGGAGACATACATTATGCTACCCTAAATTCAAGCACTTTGAAGGGACCATGTCTCAGGGCCTTAAAAGTTTGAGAAAATAAATATTTTTTTTCTACTTCACAAACTTTCTAGGGGCCAGTGGGAACCCTGCTATTTACTCAGCCAATGTTAATATTCCCAAATGCACCGAGTTCGCTCAGAAGCGAATACTCTCCATCCTCATCCTCATCCTCCTCCTCCTCCTCCTCCTCCTCCTCCTCCTCCTCCTCCTCCTCCTCCTCCTCCTCCTCCTCCTCCCCCTCATCCTCAGTCCAGTTTGCAGATTCCTGACCAAAAACCTCCTGGATAACTTTCAGAATTGTTTTGGCATGATGCACATGAGAGACACAGACATTAAAGAGAATGTCCTCTAATGTGAACAGCAGAGGAATTGCAGTCAGCAACTTGTCCATGACATGGTCTGGATTAACCTCACAGGTTGATGTACTGTATAAAGACAGAGGTCCATAATCCCCTAATGATGCCATCTCTTCAGCAACATCCTGTAACTTTTCCTTCAGAGCAGCTCTTTGTTCACTGTTGACCACTCTCTTCCTCTGAGGTAACAGTTCACCTGCTTTTATCTCCAAGGGACTTGCATCCCCATCACAGCCCTCCTTACAGTCACATGATTTGGCACAGTAGTCACAGCAGCTGTGTTTTGGAGATCTGGGCTTTGTTTTCTCTTCATCAAAGAGGCGCAGTAATGTCACCCTCCTGCAACATGTCTTTTCAGACACATACTGGCGCATTTTGTCAGAGACTCCAACTAATTGTCTTCCGTGGAACAAAATGATTGAGTGTGAACTCAAGCCATCCCGCCCTGCCCTCCCATACGCTTGCATGTATGCTTCTATGTCTTGTGGTGGGCCGTAGTTCACCACATGACAGACACCCTTTAAGTCAACACCCATTCCCAGAGCTGAGGTAGCTATTACAACTCTGAGAATGGCTGTCTCGTCACCCAAAGATTTGATGATGTCTTGCTTGACATCCTCAGGTGTCTCGGAGTGGTACATGTCAACAAGCCTGTTTTCTGGTAGGTCTTTAGCTCCCACTGGATAGACAAACTTCTTCCGAAGAAAACGTTTGAAGACGGAACTGTACAACTCTGAACAATCTCTAATGGTCTTGCAATATATGACAGTCCTTTGACTGTCTGGCCCCTTTGACTGAAGCTCCTTCAGCAACCAGGAAAACGTCTGGGCTGGATCAGAGGATACCTTTTTAACTGCAAGTCTTATGTTGTCCCGGTCAGGACTTTTGATGACCTCAACACAGTGCTGCATGCTTAAGTTCTTCATAACTTTCATCCGCGTTGCTTTGGATGCTGTGGCTGTGATGGCAAGAAGAGGAACAGGTACCGGTAACAGTGATCAGAGTTCACCAACCAATCCACACCACTTCCTGAAGGGCTTTTCATTCCCCTTTGAATGTCCCCTATAAAACACATAAAAAACAGAGAAATTGTATTACTAATGCATCAGAACACTTGTATGTAAGCGAGGGTTGTCTAAAGTTAGAATAGTGGGTGCTTTATGAAAGAAGTCTGACTTTTGTCATCACAGTTCTGTGTCATAGTTGTTGTCAAACATCCAGGGGTATAGTTGAGGTTAAACTATGTTTACCAATACCCACCTCTTTGAAATCTGGCAGTTTACTAACCTATTTTCAGATCAACTCGATCAATCAATGAGGGGAAACATGGTGGGTGAACTTAGATAGTTTCCCCACCTCTATATTCCCCTGCATAGATAGTTATAATGATTATAGCTAATAATTTAAATCCCCTTGGCATGTTTTAAAATATATGCAGCTATGTAAAGTTTTCTTCTACTTTGAAAAATGTTTGCCTGATAGACATTCTCATATTTCGTATGGTTACAGAGAACTGACACTGAGTAAAGTGTGGGTGTGTTTGAATGTATTCAGAAAAACATATTTTGAGTGGAGGGGGACTAAAATGACTGATTGCTTATTTTATGGTATTCAAACTCACCATTGCACGACAGTGTGTACTTCGTCAACAGCCACTCCAACCAGCCTCTCCCGAAATAACGGTGTTTGCAGAAGCCGTCTCCATTTGGATTGTCCAACCAATGTCTCTGGTGTCCCAAACACAAGGGCGAATTCACCGCCTGCGATCTGCTTATCGATGTCCTCGCTTTGTCCGACATATGCAGCAGGAATGCCCTTTGCGTTCAAACACTGTACCTGCTCCTCCATTATCGACAACAAAGGGCATACTACCAGCACCATGGATTTTTGGCCTTGTGCCGACAACAAGTCGCACACAGTAGGCCAGGCCTGATATACAAAACTTTTACCGTAACCAGTCGGTAGACAAGCCAGCACGTCTTTCTTGTCCTGGGTTAAAAACTTTAAACAAAGTCGCTGTAAATCCTTAACTACAGCAATCTTGTGGATTGTACAAACATCCGATAAAATTGATTCAAATGATACATTTATCCGGACATCCATTTTCGCTGTGTACGCTAGCTCTGTCTCCGTGACGTGAAGCGGTTAGTCAGAAAACTGAGCCTATCTGACTCGCCAACTTCTGCGTGTTTCACTACGGACGATAATGGTGAGCGCACGCCAATTCCGAAAGATAAATATATTTAAATAAACCACAGCTATAAATTTTGTTTGGAGCATATCAGCTTCATGCTCTGTGTTAGGACTATGATAAATGGCATTGCCGCTACCAAATAAAATTCTAATAATGAATGTAGGCATGTCTGTTGCCGGCCGTTCTCGCCGGGCTCTGACAGACAGTTTCAGACAGTGAAATTCCCAGACGTTAGGTGGCGCAGCTCACCAAACGTCTGGGAGCCGAGACTACCAGTATCCTGACTCCACAGGGGGGTATATATGGCTGTGCTGTTCGAGCTGACCCAGCTCGATCTCAATATCTCCCTGTGGTGTCAAGCTCCAAAGACTAACTAACTTTCTCATCATAATATTCTGTAAAGATCATTCATCATCATTATTAATAAAATCATTGTTTATTCATCAAGTCTCCTGATTGAAACATGTCACCACATACTCACCCAATTCACATATCATCAAGTCTATTTTTAAGGAACATTGGCACATTTTGAGTTTTGATCCTGAGTTAGCACCTATATTTAAAGACCCCCCCCTTTTTTCATTTAGACGGGGGAGAAATCTCCGTGACCACTTGGTCCATGCTGACTTCCAGGCCCAGAGCACTGTAGCACAGAGTCAGACCTTGTTAAGTCCACTTTCAAATGGAAATTATCGCTGTGGTCGCTGTGCTCAGTGCAACAATACCTCCAAAACTACTTCTTTCAGTCACCCACACACAGGGAAACGGTTCAAAATTAACAGTGTGATTACTTGTGCGTCCACCCATGTAATATATTGAATACATTGTCCGTGTGGACTGGCATATGTAGGCAAAACGTCCAGACAACTTAAGCAGAGGATCAGTGAACATAAAAGTTCTATCCGTAGAGATGATCGAGATTACCCTGTTGCAGTTCATTTTAATGACTCTAACCATAACATTTCCACATTTCGTTTTATTGGTATAGAGAAAGTTCACCTGCCCAAAAGAGGTGGTATTCTTGATCTTCTGCTTAAAGGCCGGCTTTACCGTGGGGAATATGAATATATATTAAATCTCACGCCCCTAAGGTTTTCGAATCCGTTGAAATTTTTGAAATTGGTTGTTTCCCGCCAGAGATATCACCAGAAATCCACTCTGTGTGGAGGGGGGGGGGGGGGGGGGGGGTGGTGGAGGGGAGGGGCGGGTGCGGGGACCCGAAATACTCCATTTCCCACAATGCACTGGGCTCGCGTGGCCTTCGTTTTCATGCCCACCCCTCAGGCATTTGGCTGATATCAAACTCCAGTAGGTGGCGGTAATGCACATATATGTTTGCCAACCGCCATAAAACTCAAAGAAGAAGAAGAAGAAGAAGGCTTCGACAATAAAAGATACAAAGAAGAAGAAATAAATCGAAAATAAAATTGCCTCCAAATTGCACCAAATGTAAATGGTAGTATATATGTCGGGAGATGTCTTCATAAAAAAATGTTCATGCATTTTAAGGCATTTTCGTAGGAGTTACGCGCATCTGATGTTGTAACTATTTTCTGTAAAAATGTGTAAAAATGGGTACATTGCTCAGCGTTGATTTCGTTACTTCAACTCACCTACTACTAGATGTAAAATTTGACGAGCTTTCCAATGCCGCCAGTCCCGTGTCTTTTAGTGCTTCCGTTCCAGAGATATGGTCTCTTGGCAAGGAGCTATGGAAAGCTAACCTAGCTACAGTATGCTATGCGGGTGGACAAGATGGCTGCCTTTTGCTTTTCGTCGAGAGCTCTGAAGGGGCGTGGAGGACCTCTAGAGGCGGGACCATGGCTCACAAGACTTGTAGTTCATAGGCCCTCGAGTTCCGCAAGCGGGGAGGGAAGCCGGGTGACGCGTAACGCGTCATCCGGCTTCCCTAAAACTGTGAGAGATGCCTGATAGGTCAGGCAGTGAAGCTCCAATTTCAAATAATTTCAACGGATTCTAAAACCTTAGGGGCGTGAGATTGATATATATTCATATTCCCCACGGTAAAGCCGTCCTTTTAGCAACGTGAAGCCTACTGGATACACACACTACAAACTCTCACCCCTAGGGGTCTTAATGATGAATTATTACTTAATGTAATGCTATAAGTTTCCTTTATCTGCTGTTACATTTTCTCCCTTTTATTCCCTCTATTTTCAGGTACCAATCCTGAACCTTTGACCTAATGTGGATTACATATGTGGACCCCATTGTTATGTGATGAATATTGTTGTATAAATATGGGATTCATTCTTACTTTTTCTACTTTATTCTATTGTTAGTTGTTGATGCCTTTATGTATTTGAATTGCTACTTTACTGACAGTCTTAAAAGAGCCATATAGACCTCTAATTAGTTAGAGAATTTTAGCAAAATGCTTGGACCATCTGTGAAAAAATTTACTACCAATAGCTTTCTTCACCAATGTGTTCTTATAGGCGTCTAGAATCACCTCTCAATTAGTGCAAACCCAAATCCTCGTGGAAAATCCTGGAGAGCCAATCAAAGTTAAGGTGCCCCGAGCGCTTGGGTGAAAAATATGATAAAAATTAAAAGTCTAAAATGAACTTGTGGGGTGTCTAACTAGGGGTTTTCAGGGGTGCTGAATCCATTCCAAACATTATTTTTGAGTAATAATGTCTCCCTGACCATATGATATTGGTATATTGGTTATTGTTATGTAAAGCACAGTGTATAATCATCATCATTTTCCACGAGGATTTGGGTTTGCACTAATTGAGAGGTGATTCTAGACACCTATAAGAACACATTGGTGAAGAAAGCTATTGGTAGTAATTTTTTTCACAGATGGTCCAAGCATTTTGCTAAAATTGTCTAACTAAATTGAGGTCTTGTAATGGAGGGAGGAGCTGGCTGTGAGCCACAAGGTGAAGGCTTTTGCCACTGATATGATGTCTGTAATGATTGGTCACTGTGAAGCCAGACTCCTGTATATAATGTTTTCCATTTCCTCCTGTCAGCATATACTTGAAAAAGGTCTTGTACCGAAACGTTGTGTATTCAATTTTCCAATTTTGAGCAAGTGAAGAGCGGGTGTCTATTATTTTTCTAGATGTTTTATAACAGAAAGTGTATGAAACCCATGACCAAAATAGTCATACATTCTGTCATTGTGTTACTATGATGGAATTAGTGAACATAAATTATGTCCTTTGGCTGGGGACCCCCTGCAACCCCCTCAAGGACCCCTGGGGGTCCCCGGACCCCACATTGAGAATCACTGTACCAGCCATACAACCATTATTTTAACCATTATTTTAATCACAAATAATGCATATTTCAATGTAATTAGTATTATTTGTGTGTGTGTATGTGTGCGTGTGTGTGTGTGTGTGTGTGTGTGTGTGTGTGTGTGTGTGTGTGAGAGAGAGTGAGAGACAGACAGCAGACAAAGGTGAATAAGTGTTGGATTAATGATCACATTGATCAGTTAAGTCTCTCATAACTGCGGCACCAACCGCACACTACAGTAGGCTGTGTGTGTGTGTGTGTGTGTGTGTGTGTGTGTAGGCCTATGTGTGTGAGAGTGGAAATGGTAGACATGTAATGTGCAGTGAAGTCTCCCTCTCTCTCTTGTAACTGACTGCTTAAAAAAGTAACAAACTTGTATTCGCCGATACCCCCCCCCCCCCACAAAGCTCAGATCATAACTCAAACCCTCTGCAGCATTCTAGTCTGTGTGAGGACAGAGTATGTTTGGTTCTGATCCATCCATGGATTGAGGCTCTGGTAGGTGGAGTCTGGATCAGATCTGGAGGCGGCAGCAGTACAGTTCTCCTAGGGGACACTCTGCAACTTTCTAGTCTGTGTGATAGATTATGTTTGGTTCATGCATGGTGGCTGGATGGAGGCTCAGGTAGGTGGAGTCTGGCTGCAGAGTAGAGTATGTTTGGTTCTGACCCATGGTGGCTGGATGGAGGCTCTGGTAGGTGGAGTCTGGCTGCAGACTAGAGTATGGTTGGTTCTGATCCATGGTGGCTGGATGGAGGCTCTGGTAGGTGGAGCCTGGCTGCAGAGTAGAGTATGATTGGTTCTGACCCATGGTGGCTGGATTCAGGCTCTGGTAGGTGGAGTCTGGCTGCAGAGTAGAGTATGTTTGGTTCTGATCCATGGTAGCTGGATGGAGGTTCAGGTAGGTGGAGTCTGGCTGCAGAGTAGAGTATGTTTGGTTCTGATCCATGGAAGCTGGATGGAGGCTCTGGTAGGTGGATTCTGGCTGGGATCTGGAGGCTGCAGCAGAGTTCTCATATGTGGGAATCTGCAACAAACAATATTAAAGTGATACTCAACATCAACATGTTACTACTGAGGCAGCAGTCAGTCGTGGCTTGTGTCCGTTTTTTCTTCTTCAAAAAAGTGCGCTTTCAAATCCGCCCACTCCACATTTGGATAAGATTAACTGTTGTGGGGCGGGCACATTTCAGAGCCAATGGCAGACCTCTGTGCAGTTCCTGTTCACGCATGCGTGGTTTTAGTCAAAGTCAGCCGACGTTGTGAAGAAACAACTCTTTGAGCTCCTACACACGACTTTGATAAGAGGGAAGCTGATAGTACTGTCTGAGGTGCCGCGTCTATGTGCCAATAGCCTGCAGTGCTGACACCTCCCATGCCTAACCGTAACCTCTCCCACTCTCCACACCTAAACCTAACCTCTCCCACCACCCACGCCTAACCCTAAACCTAACGTTGGACGCTTAATGAGTTGGGAGTGAGAAATGTGTTGCGCTGTCGGCATTGTGGGCTGTCAGCACTGCGAGAGGACCCCCTGTCATCTAGCGAGCCGGACGGAATGAAGACCGACACCAACTCCTCCTCCCTTCTCCTACCAAACACCAGCGGTGTTTGCATATCTGCAGCAAGGTGACAAGACATGACAGCACACCTGAAATACATGGAAACAGTCTTGCATGTATCCTACATCCTACAATGTGAAACAACCAGTGCCCAATTCAGCCCAATGGCATAGCTACAGGTGCGCCTGGGTGTGCAAATGCCACCCACGCAGGCAGCTGGCACACCCAAACAGAAAGGGGGTAAAATTAAGTTGTTTGTTTGTTTATCTGCGAAACACATCAGCTGTCATGCACAGCCTGTTGGCCATTCAGACCAATAGCATTTTTGGAGCTGCCAACGTCTTTCTGCAATTCATTCTCTATGTAAGGACGCGCTAGACGTGCTCCTCTTTTAATGAACGCACCTGGCGTTTCAGCGCTGGTGGCGTAAGTTGTTTTTGGAGGAGCGCTGTGGGCGTTTTTAAGCTAAAAAAGTTGAACATTGAGGAAAAGCGCCCTGATCGTCTTTTTCACTGTAGCCTACCTTTTCTCCTCCCGAGGGATTTTCAACCTCTGTTGCTGCCAGAATTAGCAATAATCTGGCTTTCATGTTGACAGTGAACAACATCAAACAGACAAAACTAGCTGGTCACCGTCCGTGTGGTTGTTGTGTTCTGATCTGTACTGCACGCGACTACAAGGGGAAACAAACGGAGCACAAAAAAACACTCCATGTGCTGTGTTTTGTGCACAATGGAAGCGCACTCAACATGATTTTCATAGCGTTCTGACTGAAAAAAGCGCTTGGGTGTGAACACTTGGTGGTGGACAGTGGAGAGACAGACGATGATGAAGATGATGCAGCCGAAACAATGATGTTAATAACAGCGGGGGGACGCAGCAAAAAACACACTAATGGTTTGTGCAGCAGCAGTCAGAGGACACTGAGAATGCTACAGATCTCTCTGCAGTAGACGAACCTGCATGCCAACCAAACTTGCGTTCTTTCCCGACTAGAACACTCATTGGAAAAAGTAGGTGAGACTTTTTTGAGATACCAAAGTGGTTTTACATGTTGCCAAAAAATACAATTTAATTGACTGCTTCTACCTGCTAATAAGGAGTGTGAAAAGGAGCAAACATTGATGGTTATGGTCATATGGTCCTATCTTAATATTCCTCTAAATCTGGTTTGAAAAGGCCCAATTTTTTTTTGCCACCACCAAATGGTCCGCCCCCTGGCATACCCTGGCTTTCTGTGGCACACCCAATGAGCCAAGTCTGGCTACGCTACTGATTCAGCCTCCCTCTTTTTGAAGCCTATGCGGAAATTGCATTCTTTCAAATGGCCAGTGGGGGGCGCAGTTTGTGTAGCACTCCCCAGGAACATGAATTCAACTCTATGGGAAACGAGTCAAATTCTCTCTCGGTCTATGTCTTAAATAAACACTTTCCAAATGAGTTTATGGTCTGAAAAACAATTTCAAGTATTTTTCATGCTCTCACGCCCTCCGTGTTCTAAATTATAGCCCCATTTAGAGGAAAATAGACGACATACATCGGATAATAAGAACAGTAATACTTCCGACTGGTAGAGGCAGCAATGTGCCGCAAGGCATCTAGTCTGCGGAAAGTGCACAAATAAGAGATTTGTTAATCCAGCAGATACCAAGTAATAGTTTAGCAAATTATCAGAAAATAGCATTACTTTTATGACATTTTAATAATGTTAGTAGACACACGTAACTGTATAGATACCATACATGTAACGTGATGCTCATAACATGGCGGACCATTTACCATGGTCTCTTGGCCACGCCCGGGACAAGACAGTGGTCGGCTGGCTGGACTGCTACTCGCCCATACCTTCGGGCTAAAAATTATTATATATTTAGTTTTTCTGGACCATTTCACCACTGCAACCAGCCTGCTAGCGAGCTAGCAAGCTAGCAACCAGAAGCGAACAACAAGATGGCAGTCAGTTGTATGTATTGGAGTGGATGTATTCAAGCCAAGCCTGTGAGACAAATTCGGAAACTCCCCCGGCAGCCGCTAGGGGCAGCCGCCCCCTCTCCGCCTACTTTCGTGTAGAATTAATCCATTCAACCAATCAACGATGAGCAGGAAGCGGGAGATTCAAGCCTCATTTTCTGGTATCAAAACCCAATGGGCTCACTTTATCCAGATCAATTATATACTATCTATGGAAACAACAAAATGGAGGGGGCATAAAGCCTACACGGGGGGGGGGGGGGGGGGGGGGGGCATGCTAATGCTACACCCCAATTTCCTTGCTCAGACCTAGGGGTGTCACGATACCCTCAGTTCACGATACGATACGATACACGATATTGGGTTCACGATAATGATACAATATTTATATTTTTTTTTACAAAACTTGAATAATGAAAATATATGACTGGAAAAATAGTCTTATTTGAAATACACAAAATGCAAAACAAATGCTGTTGTTGGAAATTGTTATAATAACTAGAAAACAACATGTAAGATAAGGCTTATATTGCAATATAATGTGTCACACTGTCACAAACTAAACGTTTGTTGCATGGTAGGCCTAAAAGAAAAATAAACTAATACAATAAATACAATACAATCTATATCTTAAATAACTTATGCAGGCAACGAGCTGTGTATTGCTACTATCTTCATATTTAATTGTCATCCTCTTAAGAGGATGATTCCTCTTCAATGAATTATCTGACTGCACTGTATGTTGAGCGTTGTGCAGCGTTAATTGACGATTGAGGTTACTCATACAATTAGACATGGTAATCGTAACAATTAGAAATTGTTTCGGGAGTAGGTTACAGAGCTGCATCGCCTAATGACAGATAGCCTATTATGCGCACATTAGACGCATTCAGAGTGAGATTAATTTGTAGGCTATATTATTAACTGCTTACCCGACATGTTGTGCCCGTGGAAACAATGGCACGAACTACATGTAGTTCATTTCAGACTACTGTAGGCAGGGACGTGCAGAGAACATTAGAGGGGCAGGGGCTCAAATTCATAAAAGGGCACTACAGAAAAATTTGAAATTTGAGGCAATTTGAAGGCCAATTTAGGGGTATAACTCATTTTAAATATTCCGATTTTAACCAGATTTAGAGGAATATCTCATTTTAGGATGAGTCTTTGACAAACATACATACCTGATTCACGTTGACTGACTGATATATCTGTCAGACTGTGTGCGCCTGTGCTGCTGCTGTCCGTCTGCATGGTTGCTCTGGCTGAGTGGAGTGCGCACTGCTGGAGTGGGTGGGGACGGGCCACGTGCGTTTTTGGGTTGGTGCCTTCAGGGGCGGTTTAGAAAAACACTGCTCCATGCAGAGGCCTATTACAAATGGTGCATTCAAGGCCAAGAGAGCTCGGAAAAGGCATTTCTCTTTGAATGCTGCCTTAAGTGATGGCATGGAAAGGGCAATTTCCATACAAAGCATCATTAGAAATGCATCAAGCCCCCTTTCATGTCTATGTGTGCACGTGCCTGACTGTAGGTCTAGTAGTCTAGAGATGAGGGGAGACATCTCGCCTGCCACTTGGACCGGCGGGGTCTCCCTGTCAGAGTGTCCGTCCGTGCCTCTGCCAGTGCAGGCGGCAGACACACAGCCAGTGCGCTGCTGTCATCCACTGAAACACGCGGTCCGCATGGGGATAACCGCATGGGGAAACGTGAATAAGTGTTGCGCAAACTTCACCAGCAATGCATTAGTCTATAAATAGTGCATTTAATCTTGTCGGTTATTTTATGAGCGTCGGTTTAGTCCCCATTTCAAGCAAAGTAATGAAAAAGATAGAGAGAGAATACAGATCAGTGCCGGCCTGTCAGTGCAGCATGTTCAGAGGTTCTTTTTCTCTGGATAGTTTTTCATCTCCACGATATCGTCATGTTTTGATATCGTGCAATTTCATGGGACTTTGATATCGCGCAATTTCGTGGGACAAAATATCGTGACATCCCTACTCAGACCACATTCATTGTCAAAGTGAGCCTTCATTGTGATGTGACAGACAGGCAGACAGACAGACAGACAGAGACAGACAGACATATAAACACCACAAGGATTGCATATCTTTTCCAAAAGTTTAGAAAACTCGAGTCAAAATGATAAAAATGTGATAAAATGTGTTTTCTGTTTTAAAAATGACAATTGTGCTAGTTTTACCAGTAGCAATCCAATTTTACACATCACTACAAATGCTACCAATGTTGTAGCCAGATATTCTCGTATTATTTTGCAAATTTTCATTTGCAAAGTACCAGTAGCATTTTTTTGGTTGTTCCCCTGTATAAAACATAATAATAATAATAATAATAATAATAATAATAATAATAATAATAAAGGTAATAATAATAATAATAATAATAAACATCACCTCCAGGTTTCCGGTCTCTGAGCTTCCCCTGATGTTCGAACCTGTGGACAGACAGTACAAAGCTTTTTATTGTGCGTGCGTGCATGTGTCTGTGTGTGTGTGTGTGTGTGTGTGTGTGTGTGTGTGTGTGTGTGTGCGTGCGTGTGTGCGTGTGTCTCTGTGTGTGTGTGTGTGTGTGTGTCAGGGTGTGAAGGTAACTCACCATCACTTTCCCTCTTTGTCTTCCATTTGTAGAGCAGCAGTAGACTGACAGCCACCAGCACAGCAACCACAACCACAGTCACAGTCACAATCAAAACCAGAAAGTCACCTGGGCGAGAGAGATAGAGGGAAGATGGGGGAGGGAGTGAGAGATAGACCAGAACAGCACATCCGGGTATTTGCAAAACTTGAAGGCTGTGCCCCTTTTTAGGGGATAACACAAGCCACTCGCGTTGACTTCAATGTAAAATAGCAGTACCCAAGACATCTATAGAAAAATAACAGAATTAATTTCCTTTATAAATGACCCAAAGACACCATGACATGACAATATATTTCAACTCGGCCGGCCATAGAATGCGCAAGATACATCGACACGAGGTACTTGCCTTATATGAACGCTGTATCCAGTTTCCACCAGGTTACATGCATCGTCCACATTGACGGTGTCACGCCTACCCTATCGCAGACCTTTTTTTTTTTTTTTTTTTATTGTTAGTGAAACTATAACAACACAGCAACTCTTCGGCATATCTCTATCAAATTAAGCCGTTTTAAATAGTTTGTTTGAAGTGGTTTCGGCTTCTTGTACCGTCGTTTACTATGGTGGGTTTCCCCTAAAAAGGGGCGCGGCCTTGAAGCTGGGCGGTTCTGGTCTATACCTTGACTGTTTGGGGTATTGCCACCATGACTGAGTGTAATAAATCAGTGCTATTGACATGTCCACATTGCCGCTGCACAATTTGCCACAACAGAGGCAAATGTCAGTGGAAGGTGCACTTACTGCACCTTAGGATGAGTATATATAATAATAATAATAATAATAATAATAATAATAATAATAATAATAATAATAATAATAATACTTTTAGGACATTTTATTTGTTAATACCAAACTTCACAGTGTGAGATGACAATGAAAAACAACAGATTTTATTAGGAAAGGAACATGCAGCTCACGTACTGTAGTGTTATGTGTACAATATGCATACGTGACTGCCTGTCACAAACTACTGGGTCCAAAATGTACCACACACCGCCGCACGAACATTGCATTTCACGTCATGACCTTTCATTGACAGGTGTTACAGTGATGTCACGGTCTGCTCATATACATTCAGGCGGTGTCTCATCATGGATGCATGGTCAATGGGTCAGCATCAGAGGTGTAGTGCTATCTAGAGAAGTGGGGGAACGCACCTATATGGGGAACACCTGCACACGCACAGGTCCCAACAAAGCCCCCCCCACGCACGCACACACGCTAACGTTCATGTAGCCTATTCATTAATTAATCGTTCGGGCAATCGCTTATATCAACGAATTAAACGAGAAAACTCACGGATTCCTCAAGTGCTGCAAACCACTGTCACTGACACACGACTTCAGCAGCCAGTTATCAACACAAACCACTAAACAATCTCTCAACCAGTGATCACACAAGTTGCACAAGGCATTGATGATGCGTGATTAAAGAACAATCAATGAACTGTTATAGTGTAACCTACATAGAAAAAAGTTTGACCTGGGCACTTCACACAGACTACCTGGAGTAAAGACACATGGAGCACTCTTTTCTGTCTGCACGTTTATTAATAGGGGCTGAGTGACGTTTCACCAGATAATCTGTCTTCTTCAGAGTCAAAAAGACTTAATGTTAGACTTTTTAAAATGTTAGTGTTTCAGAGCACCTTTCTGCTACAAACTGAACATTTTCTAGTTGGAACAAGTGAGGTCTTAGACCAAGTTTCAAGCAGAAGGCCATTCGTGCATAATCTAATCCGATCACCCCCTGACGTCAGTCAAGTTCTAGTATGACGTGGTCAGTCAAAGTCTTAGTATGTCGTCCGTAATGACGTCAGATATGACGTCAGTTAATTCTCATATATATAGCAAGGGTTCTACGTCACCTCTCTCTCTCTGGCCGATCATAGCAGCAGCTAGCTTCACGGCAGTCCATCTCCCCTGAAGCCGTCCTCCGAAGCGTTGTTTTGCGGCTGTTTTGCACCACATCTGCAGACCGAATCAGCACCCCCAAGTCCTCTTTACCAGTGGATAATCCCCGCGGATCTCTCAACGCTCCCCACCCCACTCCTGGCATGTCGGATCCCGAGCCAGAGCAGTCCATGGACAGTGACGACAGCTTAAACAACGATACCCCGTACCGGATCAGCCATGGATCGTATTTGCCCTCCGAGACGCCTGACGACACCGGCGAAGCGGCCGTGCCACAAGCCGCCAACGTAGCCACGATCAGAAGGCACGGGGCGCGCCACTGCGACGGGCCGCGCCACAGCTCAGCAGCCGATCCTGTCCCGGGTGTCCAGGCGTCCAGCCCCAGGCTTCTTCTCCAAGCAGGCATCACAGGCCGTTCCATTCCACGTCACTCGTGGTCAGTTGCACGGCAGGCACGGATCCCTCTGCTATCACCGGGCAGTTAAGTCTTTACTTTAACCGTAAATAAACGGGAGGTTGCGTGAGTAAAAGATGTCACGTCGCTGCCTGATGACGGTGACGTTATCACCGCACATTGCATATTTCACCATGGAGCATGTCTGAGCATCAGTTAGAATGAGTGTTACTGTATAACTTTCAGACCGAAGTCAGACGGCCCAGGGAATGCTGACGTCTTTTTCCGTGTCAAGCTACCCAGTCTTAATACACCACTTCCTGTTCTTAACAAATTTCAAAGTAAAATGCCCTGGCGTTTCTCTTAACCATAGATAATACCAAAGCTAAAATAATTAATACAGTGTCACGCTAGTCATGTAACAAGAGGCTGCGAATCAATCAATCAAACCTTTATTGGCAGACGCTTGGTCCATAGATGACACATACACAATTACAAAAAAAAAAAAAAAAAGCACATAAGGGCACAATAAAAGAACAAAAGTACATTATAAAAGAGAGTCATACCAGAATTTCCACATATGTGACTGGTATCTCACAGTGCTTAGCCCAGGATCAGTGAGCAACTTAATAATAACATTCTGAGACACGTTCAATCTACAGATGAACCTGTACCTCAGATTTCTCAGGAGCGCCTGGAAAGTGGCCACCCCCGCCTTACAGAACAGGTCACTAGCACTGCTCCACCTGGGTTTAACGTTAGCCCAGTGAGTGCACGAGCCAGGCTGCCCGGTCTATCGCCTGGTATATCGTTACTAAGAGAGGAGCTTGTGAAGAACGAACATCCCCACAGTCAAAGCATTTCCCCCAGATATGCAAAAAAAAAAAAAAAAAAAAACGTTTGTTGCTTTAACATCCCATGAGCCACCCCGACCTCCAGGCCTGCACTACCCAGGCTAAGAGCCCATCTCCCGGCCCCACACACCCAGCAGAGCCACCCGACCTCCAGGCAGCATTACATAACAATGAAGCCGCGTGTCTTGTCTATGACGATAGATCTATAATGTGAAGAGCTTGAGACTTGAGATGGCTTGAGACTGGCTGCCACAGCTGCCAATCACCCATTTTTATCCCTTTTTATACGTCAAATAACTACTTAAAAACAAACTGATCAGAAAAATGACCATCTAAAAATGATACAAACCACCTTTAAAAAAAAAAAAAAAAAAAAAATCATCCGACGTATACTGTGATTATTTCGGTTTTGATTTTCCCATCCACTAACATGAGGAGGCGGGCCTCGTGACCCAATACTGGATTCAACCACCAGTTAATTCTCATATATATAGCAAGGGTTCTACGTCACCTCTCTCTCTCTGGCCGATAATAGCAGCAGCTAGCTTCATGGCAGTCCATCTCCCCTGAAGCCGTCCTCCGAAGCGTTGTTTTGCCCCACCCACCTCCCCAGTCCGCCACCAACGAGTCGTGACTCCTGATCCCCCACGGGGGGGGGGGGGGGGGGATCTCCTAGCCTATGCAGATGCCCTCCTCTTGCCTCAAGAGCAGCGCCACTGGCTAATGGAGTCATGCGCCAAAGTATTTGCCATGCATGCCGATTGCTAAATAAAGCTTGTTAAATCCTACCAACTGGCCTCTCATGATTGAAATAAGATTATTAAATACTATAATTAATTGGGCTATATTTCTTATGCTACATTTCAAGACAATCTGTGATGACATGTTTCCTGTCACACCTAGCCCTCATTCGCAGCTTGACAGAAAACGTTGATCAGGCTCTGGAGATAGGATGTACCGGTAGTAGTCCTTATCAATGCTCTCCAAAACACATCCTACAGGAGAACATAAAACTGTTATTCTTTGCAATTCTTTTAAAATCAATGCTAAAACATTTTAGGGTAAAATATTGACACGAGTAACTGGTGATCTGCAGATGATGTAAACTTTTGTAATAAATGTTATCTCTTGTACTTCAATCTCTGTCTAGGCTGGTCAATTATAGGACAAGATACACTTAGCCTACTGTAACACAGTCTTGGGTTTTGTCTTCATTGCCTAGAATGGACACAAGGCCACTACTGCAACAGCCTTAGGTGCAGGGTGAGAATCTAGCACTGCATGCTGGTGAAATACTAAAGTGGCTGTATGATTTAAGACGCAAAACAATGATTTACTATAAAAGGTTGACGTTAATTTCCCACTGGTAACGTGCAACATGGTGTTAGCCGTAGCCTAACACTCTTCGCATCCAGCACTTGAACAGGGCAGTCGCTTTCTTTCTCGCTCTCCCTTATCTCCCTTCTTTCCCTCTGCCTGCAACAACACCCAGAGCAAACTTGCATTTGTCTACTCGAAATGACAAATATGGATTTATTGGATTTACTAAGCTGGTCTCTCAACGCAAATCAACTAAACTTTGAGGAATGCGGGGTCCGGGGAACCCCCACCCTCTGCCCAGACGGATCTTTCGCCGCGGGATACGGGAAGACAACAGCGATTGACCCTAGGCTGTGACGTCATGAAAATTGAGATGGGCGGTCAGTGAATTTGAACTGTGAAAAATGGATTATATCTGGATATATCATAGAAATTCCACTGATCTGCAATAAGAGAATATGAACTAAGTTGGGAATCAGAGACTTGACACCTGCTGTTTCGACTTTCTGGTCTGTGTGACCCTGGTCTGTGTGACGTGAAAGGAATTCCAGGCAACCAAAACATTTTATCCTAATCTGGACTCTCTACTACCAAAGACGCAGCTCTCCTGATATTTCGTCTGCAACTGAGCTCTTCCCCCGCCAAACCCCCCGCCTTGTTCCCTGACAGCTCTTGCATCATCCACCCCCCCCCCTCTTCCTCCGATACATCTCCATCTGGCGCTGATGACAGCGAGCCACTTGCGTTGTTTGAGGAGCTAGTGCAACGGTGGCGCTGCGCACGCGGCGACCCGGCTGAGGGCAGCAGATGGTCCTTTGGAATCTGTACATAATGCAACAAATGTTTATGTATTGTATAATATTGAAGTGTGCCTTTATTACTTTAAAACTAGTAATAATGTATCTCAATTCTGAAGTGTGCCTTTATTACTAATCTCAAACTAGTAATGATGTTGTAATTATCCACTACTGTCTGATGTGAACCAAAGTGCCCTTCTGGGACATGTATTAAACTGATTGATTGATTGAACACCAGCAAAGAGACAACTTGTGTGATGACAATTCATTGAACGCTAGCCGGTTGCCAATATTGACTGCATCAAAGATGTAGCAAAGTAATAAGTATTACTATTATTATTAAAACGATTATGAATTATATTCGCTAAACATTATCTTAACAGACTTACCAGCTTAGGCTTCATTCTGTGATGCGTTTGTTATGGTTTGTTGTTGTTCACTTCCTATAGCCTACGTCCTGTTTGCGCCAATATCATTGGCTGATTGAAGTCATGTGACGCTAGAACGAGCATTTGATTGGTTTTTGCGATAGCACTGCCATAGCGTTTCCCTCATCTAATAAATTAAGTTTTCATTAAACTGCATTCGATTTGAGGCTGCCAACAAATGGAATCGTGTTCAGAAGAAATGTATTTAGTTCATGTAAAAAAAGAACCTAACCTTGAGATGGGGATCGATCATCTCAAAAACTAAAGCAGATAGCAGCCTTCGGCCCGTCACCTACTATGGCAGTTTCATTTCGGCATCCTTATTAACAGGCGAGACCGTTCACACCAGCCGCACGCCATGCTGAAGCCACGCTGAAGCTACCCTGCAGCGATAGTTTCAGCTTCTGTTCTATTTTGAGCTGCCAGGCCTGAAGTCAAAGCAAGTTGTGGGCGGGAGGAAGGCAGTGCCGAGTGAGGCGCTCAGGAAAAGAGAGTGCTTCTTGTGTGACCGGTTTAGCGTGACACTCAGCTTCTGTTCAGCGCAGCTTCAACGCTGCTTCTGAATAGCGTCTGCTAAGGCCACTGCTAAGGCAGTGTGGTTCCCAACCTTTTTTGTCTTACTAGGCATCTCATGCGCTCAATTCCTAGGCCTGCCCTGCAGCTCACCGAGCTGGCCCTGCAGCTTGCATACTGGCCTGGCCCGCCCTCCAGCTTGACCGCTGTGCGGGCTCACTTGCTCTTATGACATCACTGATGACCACTGCGCATCACGGCCTCGCCTGCTCTATCTGCTCTGACATAAACATTATAGCTGTGGCCGGCCAAACTTCTTGAAACAAACAGAGATTGCCCACATTGCCAACTGTATAGGGATGGAGGGATAGATAGTTTCATGGGAGGCTAGTAGAGATACAGTAGTTTTGGGGAAGTTTACTGTGAAACAAATAAATGCCTTCAGACCTTTTTATGTATTTGGTGTAGTCTGAAGCATGTCAACAGCAATATCAAGCAGTCTTGGCTCAATTTGTTGAGTGGCAATGCAATCTTCTTCTTCTTCTTTCGGCTATTCCCGTCAGGGGTCGCCACAGCGGATCATCTGTTTCCATCGGTTTCTGTCCTCTGCATCGTCCTCCGTCACGCCCACTGCCTGCATGTCCTCTTTCACTGCGTCCATGAACCTCCTCTTGGGCCTTCCCCTCCTCCTCTTTCCTGGCAGCTCCATCTCCAGCATCCTCCTCCCAATGTACCCCACCTCCCTCCTCCGTACCATACCATCTCAGTCTTGCCTCTCTCACTTTCTGTCCAAACTGCTCAACATGGGCGGTTCCTCGGATGTAATCGTTCTTTATCTTGTCCAGCCTCGTCACTCCCAGAGAGAAGCGTAACATCTTCATCTCTGCCACCTCCAGCTCTGCCACCTGCCTGTTTGTCAGTGCCACCGTCTCTAGACCGTACAGCATGGCTGGTCTCACTACCCTGCTGTAGATCTTTCCCTTCACTCTCGCTGGTACCCTTCTGTCACAGATCACCCCAGTCATCCTTCTCCACCCACACCACCCCGCCTGCACTCTCTTCTTTACCTCCTTGCCACAGTCCCCACTACTCTGCACGGTTGACCCCAAGTATCTAAACTCCTCCACTTTTGGTACCTCTACTCCCTGCATCTTCACCCCCCCTCCATCTTCCCTCCCGTTCACACACATATACTCTGTCTTACTTCTACTTATTTTCATCCCTCTTCTCTCCAGCGCATGTCTCCACTTCTCTAGATTTTCTTCCACCTGCTCCCTGCTCTCACTACTGATTGCTATGTCGTCTGCAAACATCATAGTCCACGGGGGCTCCTGCCTGACCTCGTCTGTGAGCCTGTCCATCACCATTGCGAACAAGAATGGGCTGAGGGCCGACCCTTGGTGCAATCCCACCCCAACCTTGAACCCCTCAGTCACTCCCACTGCACACCTCACGACCGTCGCACTGCCCATACATGTCCTGCACTACTCTCACATACTTTTCAGCCACTCCTGACTTCCTCATACAGTACCACACCTCCTCTCTTGGTACCCTGTCGTATGCCTTCTCTAGGTCTACAAAGACGCAATGTAACTCCTTCTGGCCTTCTCTATACTTTTCCATCAGCATTCTCAGGGCAAACAATGCGTCTGTTGTGCTTCTTCCTGGCATGAACCCATACCCTCACTAATCTTCACCTCTCCTCTTAATCTAGCCTCCACTACTCTTTCCCAAAGCTTCATAGTGTGACTCATCAGCTTTATGCCCTGTAGTTGCTGCAACTCGGTGCGTCTCCCTTGTTCTTGAAAATAGGCAATGCGATCGAAATAACATAATCGTGATGGTGGGGGGGGGGGGGGGGGCATTGTTCAAACTGTCTGATTGAGGGGAGGCCAACAGTCTCAGACTGTGAAACCCCCTGGTCTAAATCCATACAACATATATGTGTCGCTGTACTGCCAATGTTTGGGGCTTGGTCTCTTTTTTCCTTTTGTCAGCGAGCTTCCCTAAGCCTACATTCACATAGGATGCCGAACGTAAGCAGAACTGAAGCTTGAAGCAGGCACAAGCTGAACGTACGCCTTGTTGTTCACACAAGACCTCTTTTCCTCTCAGCTCCTCTCAGCGCCTACTCTCGCGCCTTGAACCCGCCCACAACTCCCATTGACTTCATGTCTCACGGCTTTACGGCTTCAGCGTCAAGCTTGGAAATTCGGCGTCAGGCCTGAGTGATCGCTTCAGCGTGGCGTGAGCGTGGGGGTGGTGTGAACAGCTTCGCCTGTTAACAAGGACGCCAAAATGAAACTTGTGGGTACAGCGTAGGTACAGCTTCGGTTGAGCGTTGCTTCGGCGTCCTGTGTGAACGAGGGCTTAACCTGAATCTGGACTGACAATAACTGGACGTTTGAGCCATTTATCAATGGTGGATTCTGCTGTAGCTAGTTGGTTTGCACGGTTTGACATGTGTGAAGTCTGTGAACGTAACCTCTTCACAGAGTAGTGTAAACTGACACCTGCCAGAAATAAATTGTAATCCCCAATGCAATCTTTCCAAGTACCCCCTACAAGCTGCTCAAGTACCCCGAGGGATGAGGGGTACATGTAATCCTGGTTGGGAAACACTGAGCTAAGGGAGTGATGAAATGTGGAGGTGTTTTATATAGACTCCGGAAGCAGTTTTCCCCCTTGTTATGTGATTCCACACAGAAGACCGCGGTGGCCATTTTGCAAGAGCGTGCTTCTTTACGCCTGTGACACACCAGAAGCGTCGAGCAGGAGCCTGGCATTCACACCAGAAGCTCGCGTCAAAAATAGACCAGATGCGGAAACTCTCGTTGCAGGACGCGAGATGGACGCGACGCACCGTGGCCGGTGTGATCGGTTTTTATTCTATAATAAGAATGAGAAGCACACACATAAGCTTTTCATTCTGGGGGGGTCTCACTCCCAAGGGTTTCACCACTTGAGCAATCAATGAGTGATGTAATCAGTGATGTCACAAATTGATGTCATCATTGCTCAAGTGATATTGTATCATTAGGTAATGAGGGCAATGAATCACCCCTAAATACCTAATTAAAAAATCCGGCCCCGTTAGGTCACCCGCAGGTGACCCACTCTTTACACTTCCTGACAGATTCAGCCCAATTGCAGGTAAAATGGCATAGCTGTGGCCAAACACAATTCTGCTCACAGACACAGACACACACACACACACACACACACACATGCACGCACGCACGCACGCACGCACACACGCATGCACACACACACCCACACACACACACCGACACTTCACATTCTTATTATGTGAAGGGTTTTTGCAGGCCTCCACACTATGTTCAAGTTGACAGCATGTCTTACTTGGCCCATCAGCTCTGGTTATTGTTGATGGAATGGTTGCTGTTGCAGGAAGGTCAGTTGTGGTTGTTGTAGGCAGCTCAGTTGATGAAATGGTTGTTGTACGCAGCCCTGTTGAAAGCAGGCCAGTTATAAGAAGAGGAGGTGTTAACACATTGACTGCCAGCCGTTTTTTTTTTGCTGTCGGTAGCTTTTGCCAAGCCGTTTTTTTGAGGATTCTGGCTCATTTTACAAGAGCCGAGGATTCTTTTCTGCTTGGAGTTTGTCAACACAAAGTTCACAAAAGTACTAATAGAATGTGTGCTTTCTCTGTCTAAAAGAGTTAGTTTGTAGAGTTAGTAGTTATGTAGATATTAGCCGTTGAGTACAGCATGGTTTTAGCGTCTGAGAGTGAAAGCTGAGATAATCGCAGTTTTGTGAAATTCAATCAAACAGGCAGAACAGTCACTTTAACCATTTATTTTTGGCATCAGTGAGAGATCAGACATCCAAACAATATAGTTCCGAACGCCCTCTCCTTCAACTCCTCCCTCCGTGGGCGTGTCTAGTGGCTTTCAGCCTGTGTTTGTCACAAGCGAGTGCTCTGCTGCTGGGAGTTTGAGCAGCCTCCCTCCCTGGCAGCGAGTTTGAGCAGCCTCCCTCCCTGGCAGCGAGTGTGGATAGGTCTCACTCGTCTCTTGGGTTTGAGAGCCCCGATGAAGCCCCGTGCGACTCTAGGCTTTATGCTGCCTACACAGTCCATTTCTGGAACCCCCCACCGCAGCAGCGCGAAAGCGTCCCCGCCTACAGTATGAGAATGAGGCTCGTTCGTTTCTGACTGTAAAATCGCCAAGCCATTTCCTTGAGAATGGAGGAAGCAGCCGCGGGAGGCGGCTGCTTTTGGTTGACTTTATCTCTGTCGGGAGAGGACCGTCGCCACCTAGCTGCTCGGTAAAATAGATTATACACATTTAATACTTCCAATATCTCCATAGGAGACGCGGGGGGCATTGATCCACGTAGCACCGTCAATTTTTTTTTTTAATATTAATACGTCAATGGCAGTGAACCGCTGGATTTTTTTTGACGTATATATACGTCAGTGGCAGTCAACGTGTTAAAGGTGTTAAAAAAAGTTTTTATTCCCTTTCAATTCCACCTTTAACATAACAGGTTTTAAAGCCAAGCTAAATGCGATAGTCAGCACTAGATGCCAGCAATCCACTACTATTATCTAGTGAGGCAGACAAGTAATATTGTTGTGAGCAGTGACGGAAGCCACGCCCCCTCTGCGTGTTATGAAAATCAGGCTAGTTGTTTCTAGGGATGGTCCGATCCGATACTCAGTATCGGTATCGGTGCCGATCTGGCCAAAATCACTGGATAGGATATTTGAGGAGGAAACAAAGTAGAGGGTTAGGGTTACCCGACAGCAGCAACGGTGAGAGCCACAAAACACACTGCCAGCCACAATCAATTCCGCAGGATAAACACAAATGTATGCACTTTCTGCATAACGAAGCGGCAGATTGACGCTATTCAAAATAAATCCTAATGAACACACACCAATAAGTTGCCACTTGCCTCATGCAGCAGCGATCATAAAGTCCGCTCCTCCCGCCCGTATTATTAACAGCTATATAAGCGAGGGAAAAAGATCGGATCGGATTGATATCGGCAGATAGGCTACTAAGGTTGTGATATCGGTATCGGATCGGATATGGAAAAGGTGGTATCGTGCCATCCCTAGTTATTTCCAAGCCTTTCCAAGCGTCCGTTCTTCCGTGCATGTGGCGTTGTGAGTTGTTACACCCCCCCCCCCCCGTGTGTTTAGACAGAGTGATTTGTGGATGAAGCTGTGAATGTGATTGGTTAGTGTCTGAGTGTATCACAGCTGTGGGAGTTTTGGTTTCAGTGCGGTCGGTCAGTGGCTCTGTGGTACAGCCTGTCTACCTCCGACACAGCTGACAGCTGGGAGAGTGATGTGAATGCATACGGTAGCGTTGAAAGACGTGCATATGTATTTCATAATGTTTTTTTTTTTTACTACTGCTCTAGCGTGGCATCGAGTGGGCAAAACAATTGATGTAGTGAGTGCATTTAAAGTCGAGCTGAACCCAAGAATTACTTTTATTTTATTTTATTTCTTTAGTCTTTCACACTTTTTCACATCAAAAGTTTATTTTTCAAGATTGAATTCATAGTCAGAAGGAGCTGATGCACACCTTCAGTCCCTAAAGTTTGTTGCAAGTAATTGGCAGTGTGCGGGAATCCTCTTTGTTTCTCTCATAAGATTGAATTCATAACAATAATCTACAGTTTGCGGACGTCACATAGCACTATAAAATGTCTACCCCATTTCAACCAATCATATCACGACATGGCAGCTGTCAATCAATCTTTATTTCAGGATAATTTTCTCCTCCAAATGAAGGAGAAAGTGGCGCCTAGTGTCTGTAATCTGGCAGAATGTCTAGCCCATAAACTAACTACTAACTTGATTAATTGTATGTAACATACAAAATAAAGCAAACGGTGATGTCTAAGAATGCAAAGAAATGTAACTGGCTCGTTAAACTCGCATTCCAGGATAACGTTAACGTAAGGTAATCTCGCGTCACCAGGCTCTAATGTGGGGGTCGCCCCTCGGAGATTCCAGGCGGCGGGCAGCACTCAATGCATCGGATTGTGCGCTCCGCTTCACACAGAAGCAGCTGGCTGCCTGGTCCTCTGCGGATCCCACTCCCGTAGCACCACAACACGCTGAATCCCACTCTATTTGGGGGCGGAACACGCCAGGATTGGCCAATGGCAAAGCCAGTCACCAGAATTGTCAAATCAAATCATCTACACGCTATTATGGTCCGCCTCTCAACCCTGCCATCTCAGACAAGATTTGTTTTCAGACTCTGAAACGTCTCCGACCCTCGCGCTACTTGCATTCCATTGGGTTCATTTCGTCTAAGTTAACTCATTGAGTGCCATGGACGAGTATGTTCGTCATTTCGTTTAGTAACGTAGAGTGCCAAGGACGAGTATGTTCGTCAATTGCGTTTTTGACTGTGGGACGTGGATCAAAGCATCAGGCATCTCCTGTACAAATATGGGAGCTATTGAAGGTGTATAACCTATTTTACGGACTCATTAGGTGGCGACAGTGCTCTCCAGATTACAGAAAGGTCCGGAAAACTGCAGGAAAAAGCCGTGATCAAAGAGAAACCGATGCATGCTGCAGCCAGAGCCATATAGATTGCTCTGTCTGCAGCTGAAGTTGGCTGCGAACATCAGTCAATCCGCGCCCACAACTGAGCTCCTCTGCCTCTGTCTGTCTGTCTGCATATAGTTTCTCCACACGATTACCCGCCAGAAAGGCAGCACCCGACGCCGAAGGGCCAAACCTTTCCCTGCAGTCCCGTTTGGCATTTCCTTGTCGCGCTGGGAGCCGCCCGGCGCAAAAACGGAGGCTCCGAAAATAGACTGGGTGCGTGTGGGGAGGAGTTTGCAGCTGAGGGGTGGAGAGGGGGGTGGGGCACGCAGGCTCCACAGAACTACACCACGTCACTACATCAGAAAATATTAGCTAGAGTCAGTGAATGTGCTTGAAATGCTTCATTTCACAAAAGGCTGAATATCTCAGCTTATAATTTCAAACCTGTCTTTTTGCTCAAAACAGCCTATCTTCTCCGGCTCATAACTAAAGAACGGAAAATGGTATCAATAAACTTTTTTTTTGCAGATGATAGAAGAGTCTCCTCATTCTTGGTGCGTGTTCGGTGTTTACATAGTAATATCACACAATATTCTGTGGGCCTCGAGAAATCACTGAAAACGCTCTGAAACTCTGGTACTGGGAGCTTCCGTTCTCCAAAAGTGGCTGGCACTCAATGAGTTAAGATGGTGATATCAGGTTGGTGAGAGGAGCCAGCAGCTGTGCTGGTAGACTGGAGATGAAACAGGGAGAATGGAGACCAGTGGATTCCCTTGGCAGGAACAAGGAGGCAGCAGGTGTAGTGTGCAGGCAGCTGGGCTGTGGCTCTGCTGTTTACACAGGAAAGGGACAGGATTCCTCAGAAAGATCTGTATGGAGGATCAGTTCCTCCTGTGTTGACTCTAGCTCTACACTGAAGGAGTGTGTAACAACAACACCATGGTCTTTCCTATTTCAGCCTGCAGATCACCTGCTCAGGTAACACCATCCTCTGTCACAGTGACAGTCAGTGCTTTACATTGGACTGAACTGTAAAGTTATCCACGCCAATAGCATCCTAAAGGGAAGAGGTAGACTGGAGCATCCTAAAGGGAAGAGAAGTGGGCTTGTTGCTGGAAGCTCACTGGTTCAAATCCCCCTTTTACTGTGGTGCCCTTAGGCAAGGCAGCTCTCCCCCTAACTGCTATAGTAGAACTGTTGTTAACATAATGGATTATGTTACTTAACTCATTGAGTGCCAGCCACTTTTGGAGAATGGACGCTCCCAGTGCCAGAGTTTCAGAGCGTTTTCAGTGATTTCTCGAGGCCCACAGAATATTGTGTGATATTACTATGTAAACACCGACCACGCACAAAGAACGATGAGACTCTCTTCTATCATCTGCAAAAAAAGTTTATTGATATCATTTTCCGTCCTTTAGTTATCAGCCGGAGAAGATAGGTTGATTTTAGCAAAAACACACGTTTCAATTTAGAAGCTGAGATATTCCGCCTTTTGTGAAAGGAAGCATTTCAAGCACATCATTGACTCTGAAGCTAATATTTTCTGATGTAATGACACCTCAAAAATAATTTCCTTCAATAAAATAGTGAAAACAAAGGAATTTTGTTTGGCCAAATAATATTTTTTAGCTGCAACCAGCAGCGCTGGCCCCTGCGTGCGCAGACCCTACACCTTCTTTCTGGTCTTGATTTACTGCTGGTGGGCATCATATTCTAGCTTGTTTGCCTGTCTCTCTGTCTATCGAGCCTGCTGCTGTCTGGGTCTGTGGTTACTGTCAATGGTTGTATACTGCCCTGCGTGCCCCACCCCCCTCCTCCTCCTCCGTGGGAGTGTCTATGGGGCTCTGCTGCTTGCTCTGCGTTTGCTCTGTCTGCACTGAAAAGTGCGCTGCATCCCCCCGCTTTTTCACAGCCTGTCGCCGGCTCCCAGCTGAGAATAATGTAACTTTTCAGAAAGACGCTGGTGTCGGCAACTAAATCATATGGAGGGGCTATCGCAGCGGAGACGGAGGGCCTCAATTGTGGCAGCAGATTGACGGCTGTTCACAGGCACAGCTAACGTTATGCTTCATGCATATCGATGCGATTTCCGTTTCCTCATGACTTCTTCTCTCTTTTCTCCTGGCCTTTCTCTAATCTGGAGAGCACTGTCGCCACCTAATGGGTCGGTAAAATAGGTTATACACATTCAACATGCCCCAAAATTTTACAGGAGATGGATCTGGCTTTGATCCACGTCCCACCGTCAAAAAACGCAATTGACGACTTTAGTCGTCATTGGCACTCAACGTTACTAAATGAATTGACGACTAAAGTCGTCATTGGCACTCAATGAGTTAACAGAGACAAGAGAGTCGTTGGTAAAAAAAAAAAAAAGAAAAAGAAAAAGAAAAACATTTCTTTCTTTTATTTTCTTTCTTTACCTGAATGGTCTTCAGCCTGGAGTCCTGCCCATACGGAAGAGGCATATATACACATATATGTAGTAAACATACATGTAGTATATGTTCATATAAGTATTCGACATATATCCACATATATATCCAGGATATATGTGCATATATGTGCATATGTATCACAATATATGAACATGTATGGAATTGGAACGTTTCATATATGGTCCATATATGTTAGTCCTATATAATTATATATGTGCATACATGTATAGATTGTATATGGACACATATGGTAATTAATTATATGTACATTTGTATGCATTGACACTATACGGACATATATGCTTAATACATATAAAACTATATATGAATAATAACTATACATACATATATGTTTTATTTTATATGAACACATATGACTATTACCTGTGTATAACTGTATGTATTTACCTGTATTCGACATATATCCACCTATATATCCAGGATATGCGTGCATATATGTGCATATATATCACAATATATGAACATGTATGGAATTGGAACGTTTCATATATGGTCCATATATGTTTGTCCTTTATAATTATATATGTGCATAGATGTATAGATTGTATATGGACACATATGGCAATTAATTATATGTACATTTGTATGCATTGACAGTATACGGGCATATATGGTTAATACATATATAACTATATATGAATAATAACTATACATACATATGTTTTATTTTATATGAACATATATGACTATTACCTGTGTATAACTGTATGTATTTATCTGTATTCGACATATATCCACCTATATATCCAGGATAGATGTGCATATATGTGCATATATATCACAATATATGAACATGTATGGAATTGGAACGTTTCATATATGGTCCATATATGTTTGTCCTATATAATTATATATGTGCATACATGTATAGATTGTATATGGACACATATGGCAATTAATTATATGTACATTTGTATGCATTGACACTATACGGGCATATATGGTTAATACATATAAAACTATATATGAATAATAACTATACATAGATATATGTTTTATTTTGTATATCCAGGATATATGTGCATATATATCACAATATATGAACATGTATGGAATCAAAACACATATCTCTTAATTAAAAGAAATATAATTTTCCAAATTATTTTTGATTGAACAACATCTCAGAAGTGAAACCCACCATAAAAATGGTTAGTTTTGTGCAAGACTTCCAGCACTACTGGATATTTTCAAGGTTTGTCCAGTGTGCATGAGATTGAAAAATAAGGGTTTTTTGACAGTGGAGTCATTAAAATGCCCCATAGTCTATATTATGGTTTTAGTGTAAACATTATATATTATATATGATTTAGAAGCTCATCGTAAAGCTGATTCCAAATATATAATTTAAAAGCTTCATAAATTAAATCCTGTGGAGTTATTAACCATATAAGATCCCTAATCTCTGCCCCAAATGCATCATGGGACTTCCATGCAAATTCTGGAGAAATGTTCACGCCCCCTCCAACCAGTCTCTCTGCTGCACCCTGGATTACTTACATGAACATAGATGATCACATGTATGAGAATACTCAATGTTAATTGCTTATATGAGCATACCTGCTGACATGTAAGTAAAGTCTTCTATGTTAATTGCTGATTTACACATATATGTAGACATATGTAAGTTTAACCCTATATGTTCAATGCGTAGACAAACATATATGATTACACGTATGAGAATATCCGCATATGTTAACTGATTATATGAGCATATATGTTGACATACATAATAGTAATCATATATGTTTAATGCTTATACGAACACATATTTTGATATGGAAGAGAATAACATATATGTGTGTTGCTTGTATTTGCATATATGCTGAAATATGTAGAAATATTCTTATATGTTAATTGCTTATATGTACATATATCTAAACATATGCGAGAATAACCCTGTATGTCCATTACTTGTATGAACATATATGATCACATGTATGAGAATACTCATATGTTAATTGCTTATATGAGCAAACATGCTTGCATATGTAAGTAAATTCTTATATGTTAATTGCTGATATGCACATATATGTAGACATATGTAAGTTTAACCCTATATGTTCAATGCTTACACGAACATATATGATTACATGTATGCGAACATCCGCATATGTTAATTGATTATATGAGCATATATGTTGACATACGTAATAATGATCATATATGTTTAATGCTTATATGCACACATATTTTGATATGCAAGAGAATAACATATATGTGTGTTGCTTGTATTTGCATATATGCAGAAATATGTAGAAATATTCTTATATGTTAATTGCTTATATGTACATATATCTAAACATATGCGAGAATAACCCTGTATGTCCATTACTTGTATGAACATATATGATCACATGTATGAGAATACTCATATTTGTTAATTGCTTATATGAGCATACATGCTTACATATGTAAGTAAATTCTTATATGTTAATTGCTGATATGCACATATATGTAGACATATGTAAGTTTAACCCTATATGTTCAATGCTTACACAAACATATATGATTACATGTATGCGAACATCCGCATATGTTAATTGATTATATGAGCATATATGTTGACATACGTAAAAATGATCATATATGTTTAATGCTTATATGCACACATATTTTGATATGCAAGAGAATAACAGATATGTGTGTTGCTTGTATTTGCATATATGCGGAAATATGTAGAAATATTCTTATATGTTAATTGCTTATATGTACATATATATAAACATATGCAAGAATAACCCTGTATGTCCATTACTTGCATGGACATATATGATCACTTGTATGAGAATACTCATATGTTAATTGCTTATATGAGCATACATGCTTACATATGTAAGTACATTCTTATATGTTAATTGCTGATATGCACATATGTGTAGACATATGTAAGTTTAACCATATATGTTTAATGCTTACACAAACATATATGATTACATGTATGCGAACATCCGCATATGTTAATTGATTATATGAGCATATATGTTGACATACGTAATAATAATCATGTATGTTTAATGCTTAAATGCACACATATTTTGATATGCAAGAGAATAACATATATGTGTGTTGCTTGTATTTGCATATACGCAGAAATATGTAGAAACATTCTTATATGTTAATTGCTTATATGTACATATATCTAAACATAATAGAATAACCCTGTATGTCCATTACTTGCATGAACATATATGATCACATGTATGACAATACTCATATATGTTAATTGCTTATATGAGCATACATGCTTACATATGTAAGTAAATTCTTATATGGTAATTGCTGATATGCACATATATGTAGACATATGTAAGTTTAACCCTATATGTTCAATGCTTACACAAACATATATGATTACATGTATGCGAACATCCGCATATGTTAATTGATTATATGAGCATATATGTTGACATACGTAATAATAATCATATATGTTTAATGCTTATATGCACACATATGTTGATATGCAAGAGAATAACATATATGTGTGTTGCTTGTATTTGCATATATGCGGAAATATGTAGAAATATTCTTATATGTTAATTGCTTATAGGTACATATATCTAAACATATGCGAGAATAACCCTGTATGTCCATTACTTGTATGAACATATATGATCACATGTATGAGAATACTCATATATGTTAATTGCTTATATGAGCATACATGCTTACATATGTAAGTAAATTCTTATATGTTAATTGCTGATATGCACATATGTGTAGACATATGTAAGTTTAACCCTATATGTTCAATGCTTACACAAACATATATGATTACATGTATGCGAACATCCGCATATGTTAATTGATTATATGAGCATATATGTTGACATACGTAATAATAATCATATATGTTGAATGCTCATATGCACACATATTTTGATATGCAAGAGAATAACATATATGTGTGTTGCTTGCATTTGCATATATGCGGAAATATGTAGAAATATTCTTATATGTTAATTGCTTATATGTACATATATCTAAACATATGCAAGAATAACCCTGTATGTCCATTACTTGCATGAACATATATGATCACATGTATGAGAATACTCATATATGTTAATTGCTTATATGAGCATACATGCTTACATATGTAAGTACATTCTTATATGTTAATTGCTGATATGCACATATGTGTAGACATATGTAAGTTTAACCCTATATGTTCAATGCTTACACAAACATATATGATTACATGTATGCGAACATCCGCATATGTTAATTGATTATATGAGCATATATGTTGACATACGTAATAATAATCATATATGTTTAATGCTCATATGCACACATATATTGATATGCAAGAGAATAACATATATGTGTGTTGCTTGTATTTGCATATATGCGGAAATATGTAGAAATATTCTTATATGTTAATTGCTTATATGTACATATATCTAAACATATGCTAGAATAATCCTATATGTCCATTACTTACATGAGCATATATGATCACATGTATGGGAGTACTCATATATGTTAATTGCCTATATGATCATACATGTCAATTTATATTTGGATCACATATATGATCCTCACATATATATGCATATATCTCAGGTGGGTTTGTATGCAAAGTGCATACATGTACATGTATGGTGACATATATGTGGACCTTGTGTCGGATGTATGTCCATATATGTGTATATATGCCTCTTCCGTATGGGTGAGCACAAAAGGCAGAAAGTAAATGAGTATCATGATTTGATTAAGTGTTTTCTGATTTCATTGTCATTGTCCATGGCACTGTTCAGTCCATTGTTTGCTGCTGCATGCTCAGCCCTCTCTCTGTGACCAAGGTTTCTAACAGTTTTTCCTAAGAAGGTTTTCTAGTAGGGAAAACCATGCAATATGCTTGTATGTTTCGAGGCTCTAAGGCAGGGCTGGGTAGGTTGTGTCCACCACAGCCTACCTCAAAATGTAATTTTTTTTGCGATAGATTTTTTTTTTTGCTTTTGTAATGGGTTGAGCCTCCCCTGTACTGTGGCCACGCCCCCTAATCAGAACAGGTGGGCACCTGACAATACTATTAGGTTGGCAGCTAATTTAAAAGGGAGCCTTGCACGGCTTGTGATAGGCTTGCCTCACTCTTTCCTGACCCTGTTGCACTGCGTGTGAGAGATTGACGCCAGACAAGGTATGCACTCTACCATCATTCCTTCTAGATCTTGGTTTGGCATATTGTGAGTGTTTTCCTGACATTGTTGTAGTCGCTTGGCGGTGGCTTCGCCACCCGCTTTACAGCAGCACATGGAGAGATGTGGTGGTGTTCGGCTGATCACACGCCATTGGTTTGCTTGCTGTGGCTCGCTGATGGGGTATGAAATCTCTTGTTTTTAGTTTTATATGTTAGAGATTTGTACTTAATTTATGGATGCTCGAGTGAACATCAGTGTGGTCCAGTGTATCGGCTTTTCCTCAAGCATTTTGTGAATGTAAAATAAATGTATCTAACATGATCATGTTGTCTCATAGGACCAAGGAGCATGACGGCGTGGCTTCTCATTTGGCCTAGTGTGGCTGTATTTAGTGGAGGTAAGGCAGTATGGCTGCCTATAGTCCATTTTAAGTGATTATTATTGTCCCTCTGTCTTGTTAGGAGCTACCGTGGCATGAGCTATTCTCCATGCACCTCGTGCAGCACCAGGAATGTGGTTGGTCTCCGTAGCTCGTAGGCCAAGGAATAAGGGCCCTGACGATTGGGTGGCCTTCCACATGGCCTAGTGGCCGTACTTTGTGTGTGGCTCTATTGCCACTGCTGTTTTTGTCCTATAGTGTTTTTGTCATTTTCGTTTTGTTCATTTTGTTAGTTTATTTTTTATTTTTTTCATTTTGTAAACCGATTTTAGTGGTTCTCAATGGCTTTAGTACTTTAAAGATTCCTGCTTGCCAGTTACAGCATGGTTGGGAGGGCCATAGTTCTGCACGGGTTTGGGTCACTGATGGGTGCAGGCCTATGTCCCGGGGTTCCCTAGTATAGTGCATGCTATATTGTGTGGTTCCGATTTAATCTGTGTGCATTTGTCCTACCTGGACAGAGTGACTTGTTTCTACTGCATGTTTCTTTGTGTGAATTAGCCTGTGTGCTTCTGCCTTGCAGTGTGAAAGAAAGCAGTTTGGTGTGCCTGAGTTTGCTGGTGGTGGTAAAACCCTCTGACCCCCTCCCTTCCCCTCACTCAATCCCTCCTCCTGTGGACTCCACTGGCACCCTCCTGCTGTACTGGTAACGGGTCTGTTTAATGGCCTTTTAACCTTTTCTATACATTTTGCAATTCATTTAAAATAAATCATTGTTGTAATAAAGGAATATTTTAACCTGAATTTTACCTTGCCGCTCAGTCCTTGCAAGTGATTTGCCCTGAACCAAAATAAAAATATATTTTGTTTAAACTGGAACAACATGTCTCTGCTCCCCTTCCTTCACTAAACCTGATGCTGGGTATTTTATGAAGTTTGATGTGGTATTATCTGGGTGACAGTCCCAGAGTGGCATTGTCTGGTATGTACTTTATCTCCGGGCCTTAGTGCCCTGGTTACACTTTCATGTTGACTGAGTACATGTACACACTACAGATGATTCTAAACGTCAAAGCTTTTTATATTATCATATCACAGCGGTCATAACTTATCAAATATATTTGATCATTCACTGTTTTTTATGGAAAATGCAAAACCAATCATATAGAGCAAGGTTGAAAATTAGAGGTGAACTAATAATTTACTGCTTACAGAGCATACACAATGACTACGTTTACATGCACACAATATTCCACTATTATTAGGAAAATTACAATATTCAGAATGTGATAAGGGTCATGTAAACGGCATATTCCAGTTGCATTTTCCGAATTTGCCCTTTTTCCAAAGTTAGCATTTTCCGATTGAGACATCTGGGTTATTCCAGTATTCGGGTTTTGGAGGATTATTTGATTCTTTGATCATTGAGCATGTTGCCTGTTTGTGGTCAACTGATGTGTGCTAGAAAGAGCTAGAAGAGGCGATATAATTATATAATCCGTGATCTCTGGCATGCGAAAAGAAAAGCCCACATTTCTGATCGGGAGGAGATGAGAAACATCGATTGATGCCCACGGAAGCCTAACGTGCCTGCGAGGTATAACGTAGGCTACTAGCCTACTTTTTATGAAAGACTTTGATGCGCAAATAATCGCAACTCCAAACTTTCCAGCAGCAAGCTCCTGAAATGGACTAAGTGATCCTCTGTTTATTCTCAACAGAAAAACTCTGCCTACCTGCATCTCTCTCTCCCACCTCCCTCACGTGTCGGGGGGGCGAGCTACGGCTGCATGTAAACGGGAATATTAGTGGATTATTCATTTAGTCGGAATATTGTCATTTTCTGAATATGGGCAAAAACCGGAATATTGTGTGCATGTAAACGTAGTCAGTGGTTCTCTATTGCGTGGTTGATCATTTTCTTCATTAGCAAACCCTTTTTGCACTGTCCCAATCACCCAAAATCATGCTGTCCTATTCAGCTAAACCGTGGATGGGCCAAAGTGAGGTTTCCAGACCAAATTTCAAGCAGAAGGCCACACATGCATAACCTGATCACCCCGCGACGTCAGTCAAGTTCTAGTATGACGTCAGCTATGTTGTCAGTCAAGTCCAAGTATGACGCCTGCCATGACGTCAGATATGACGTCAGTTCATTCTAGCAAGGGTTCTACATCACCTCCCTCTCTCTGGCCGATCATAGCAGCAGCTGGCTTCACGGCAGCCCATCTCCCCTGAAGCTGTCCTCTGAAGCGTCGTTTTGCCCCACCCACCTCCCCAGTCCGCCACCGAGTCTTGACTCCTGTAGGGGATCCCCTATCCTAGCCTATGCAGATGCCCTCTGTTAGAGCGGTCCGTAAAATCAATGCACATTCACTTGTTCTCAATGTCACAATACGTCCTTTTATTTGGACAGCAAAACATCACAGTTATCCAACTTAAAACATAAGGATCTCGTAGGCTATAAACAAATGCGGTTGAAAATTGTTTGCCCTTCCACTCTAGTGAGCAGCACCTGTCTGCTTGCTCTAATCAGTGCGCACAGGTTGCATCCACCCCCTAATAGGTGACGCTCCTATTCAGCATCAAATCATCATCATCACAATAATAGCAACAATCAACCAAACAAGCACGAGACAGTCCAAACATGATTGACATAATTAACAGAAAATGCATGATGTCTCAACACAACATGAATTATGAATAAGAGAAATATGCAAAATGGCGTCAACACCCTCCTCTCGCCTCAAGAGGCGCGCCACCGTCCAATGGAGTCATGCGCCAAAGTATTTGCCATGCATGCCAATTGCTAAATAAAGTTTGTTAAATCCTACCAACTAGCCTCTCATGATTGAAATAAAAACAACAGTAATTTAAAAAATCCAAACATGAAATTAACACATTTTGACTAATGTATCATATTCATGTTTCCATCAAAGTTTAACTTATGCATTAGTTCCGCTTTTCCCCCCACGTCATATTTTTCCACAACTTCTCTATTCTTAGAAAACAAACCAAAAACACTAAAGTACCTTCAGACTCCTTTCACAGGCTCTGACTAGTCTCTAAGGGGATTTGTACCTCTAACAAACCAGCAGACCTGAGGGTCCTATAACCACTAAGAGCTTTGTATAGAAGTAAAATAATTTTCAAATCAAATAGAAAGGACACTGTCTGGGAGCCAGTGCAAAGTAGTTAAAAGTGGAGTGATTACGCTTTTGCTAGCTGCAGAGTTGTGGATGAGCTGAAGGCTCTCCATAAACTTTGTATGGAGGCCAGTAAAGAGAGCTTTGAATTAGTCCAGTCTACTTCTCACAAACGTGTCAGCTTTTCAGCATCTTTCTGGTTACTGTAGGTCTGCACCCAATATTTTTAAGAGGAAAGAATGCTGTTCTGGTCACCTTCTTTATATGCGAACGGAAACTTTGGTTTGATCCATAGATGCAGCTTCCCAAGTCTTGTGGAGGTAAAATGCATGCTATTCAAATTGCCATCTGCTTGGCTGAGGTGATGTCATCTTTACGTACATCTCTATAGAAGTCGTACTCTATATTAGACGTGACTTCACCTGGCTCCAAAGATCACACAAGAGCAGCACGATTTTTACCATCAGCGGTCAGGCGTGACACAGATTTGGGTTTGGTTTACTGCATTTACTCACATTTAGCTACTCTTAAAATTTAAATATGAAAGCACTGTGCAAAGTGAATCTGTATTACATTATAATTATTATAAAGAGGGTCAGTCCTCACCGGAGAAGAGGCAGCACAAGACAACATGGTGAATATTCATCCTCAACATGATTCAGATGTAGATCTGCTGGAACCTCTGTCACTTCTCCACTCTCCGTGTCAAAAAGTGTCTTAATATAGCTGTCAACTCTCAAGTTCAACTCTCTCTCTCCCTTCCTCTCTCTCTCTCTCTTTCCCTCGGTCCTAACATGATGATGTCATCAGAAACAGACCAGTGATGAGTGATGGGTGCAAAGTGAGGTAAAGTCAGTGGAGCCCTCCAGATCCAAACCCAACTCTCTCTCTCTCTCTCTCTCTCTCTCTCTCGTTCTCTCTCTCTCCAGATCCAAACCCATGGCCTTGACCTGTTTAGACTGTTGGAGAACGAGACAAGAGGGATGCATACATCTGTAACAGAGGTGTCAAACTCAATTTCATCCAGGGCCACATCAGCATTATGGTTGCCCTTAACTCATTGAGTGCCAATGACGACTTTAGTCGTCAATTGCTTTAGTAACGTTGAGTGCCAAAGACGACTAAAGTCGTCAATTGCGTTTTTTGACGGTGGGACGTGTATCAAAGCCAGATCCATCTCCTGTGAAAGTATGGTGGCTGTTGAATGTGTAAAAGCTATTTTAGGGACCCATTAGGTGGCGACAGTGCTCTCCAGATTAGAGAAAGGCCAGGAGAAAAGAGAGAAGAAGTCATGAGGAAACGGAAATCGCATCGATATGCATGAAGCATAACGTTAGCTGTGCCTGTGAACAGCAGTCAATCTGCTGACACCACAATTGAGCTCCTCCGTCTCTGCTGCAATAGCCCCTCCATATGATTTAGTTGCCGACACCAGCCTCTTTCTGAAAAGTTACATTATTCTCAGCTGGGAGCCGGGACAGGCTGTGAAAAAGCGGGGGGATGCAGCGCACTTTTCAGTGCAGACGGAGCAAAAGCAGAGCGAGAGCAAACGCAGCGACACTCAGAGTCGCGCAGAGACACTCCCACGAAGGAGGAGGAGGAGGGGGGTGGGGCACGCAGGGCAGCGTACAACACACAACACCCACACAGCAGGCTCGATTGACAGAGACAGGCAAACAAGCTATCTGATGCCCACCAGCAGTAAATCAAGACCAGCAATATTATTTTGCCAAACAAAATTCCTTTGTTTTCACTGTTTTATTGAAGTAAATTATTTTTGAGGTGTCACATCAGAAAATTTTACCTTCAGAGTCAGTCATGTGCTTGAAATGCTATATTTCACAAAAGGCTCAATATCTCAGCTTCTAGATGGAAACGCCAATTTTTTCTGTTTTTGACCTATCTTCTCCGGCTGATAACTAAAGAAGGGAAAATGATATCAATAAACTTTTTTTTGCTGCTGATACAATAGAGTCTCATCGTTCTTTGTGCGTGTTCGGTGTTTACATAGTAATATCACACAATATTCTGTGGGCCTCGAGAAATCACTGAAAATGCTCTGAAACTCTGGCACTCCGTTCTCCAAAAGTGGCTGGCACTCAATGAGTTAATGGGCCGGATGTAAATGTAACACGATAAAATGTATCTAACCTACATGTTATCATATGTCATAATTGCCTCTGATTAGATTATTATCATTATTATTATTATTATTATTATTATTATAATTATTATTATTATTATTATTTTGTAATAACTTAATACTTAATAGCTGTGAAAGCAGAATTATAGGAAAAACATGGCAAACAGACAAATAGTAGCCTACAATATTATTAAATTTAATGCTAGGTATTTTTAGCCATATTGCAAAGAATTGTATTGGACAAATTGTATTTTGCTTTGCTAGCTGTCGCGGGCCACATAAGATGAGGTGCCGGGCTGGATTTGGCCTCGGGACCTTGAGTTTGACACGTGATCTGTAAAGTGTTGGTGATTTAGGCTTTACCTGCTTTTGTTCCACTCACAGGTGCATTTAAATAAGATACCTTTTGTTTTCTTGAGTGGATTTTTACTCATGCAGCAGTAACTTTACTTCTGTAAAAGTAACATTCCAGCAAAATAACATAGTGGGGCATTTAAGTTAAGTTATATAACAACTGTTCATTTTCTGATATGCATATAGGCATTCCAAAAATAATTGGATGTGTGTGTGTGTGTGTGTGTGTGTGTGTGTGTGGGTGGGAGGGGGATTGTTTTGCAACCAGTCGGCGACTAATCTCTCAAGACAGACTTTCGACTTGCATTGAAAATTTGTCGGCAGGCTCTGTCAAAAGGGGTGTAACAGCGCTCGCACGCATGCTGCGCTTTACCCGATCAAAATGAAGTGAACATGACCGGTTTGTAGTCAAAACTTACCATTTTCAGCGTATAGCAAATTGCTACTTGCTACTAGCAATAAGCTAGAGTTGTTATTGTTGTTTCATACCAATGGACGGATTTGAGAGTGACACGCAGGTAGCGGAAAATAAATCCATTATGGGCAGAGCCGGTCGGTTGGAGCCAATGGCAGACCTTGCAGGGAGCGCCTCTTGAGTTCCTGTTGCACCACATTGAAACGGGGCTGCCCCCAGAGGTTAGAGATTTTTGTTTTTGTTTTTTGTTTAACCGATGGGTTCCCAGATTGGTTGGCGACAGACTGGCAGCCTATGGAAATTGCAAATGCAATAAAGTTGTGTAGACTAATCTGATATGGATGATCTTGGTGTCCAATCATACATTTCTTTAGGGGGGATTCAAATTTGGAAATTTAGAATTGCTCAGAAGCTTCCTTCTATCTCACAATTCACTACTCAAAATAAGTGATTGCCATAACTGCCCAAACCTGCTGTAACCTCTGGAATTGTGTGATAGAAGGAAGCTGAGCAATTCTAAAGTTCCACATTTGAATTCTTCGTGATGAAAAACGTATGATTTTGACACCATGGTCATCCATATCAGATTAGTCTATATACAATAGACTAATAGACCCCCCCCCCCCCCCCCCCCCCCCCCCCACACACACACACAGATTCATGATGCTCAAATATTCTTTGGCTATAGGTGTTGTAAATTATGCTTTTATCACAAAATGCACAATAATTGTCATGGGATCATTATTAATAAGCTATTTTGGTATTCTTCCACTCATGGTGGTGGTGATGATGATGGTGTTGATGACAAATCATACAGAGTAAAAAAGTAGTCAACAACCACACACCTCCTTATTGTGGATTCATTGTGCAAGCCGCAGATTTCTCCATTTGTTGTTGCAACCAGCAGTTAGCTCGGTCGGTTGGCATAAACTTCCCCAACCTTTGGTGGCCACATTTTCTCTCCTAGTTGGGTCACAGCTATTGCGAATTCACACTTGGTTGCATATTCTCATTTTTCCTGAAGTGTGTTTGCACAACGTCTTAAAATGTCCCTGAGAAACGTTAACTATTTATGTTCATTCAGAACCTTTCACTTTATTTTCTTGTTTACCTTACTTAATATAAACAATAATGTGTTCATAGGCCTCGACTTCAATTAAAATCTTCATCACATGAAAAATAAGTCACTTCTCTCTGCTTCTCATCACAGACTTTTATGTATTTATGGATCTAGGTATGCATGTTTATCTTGGAATTTATTTATGTATTTATGTATGTATGTATTTATGTATTTGTTTGTTTGTTTGAATGAGTCTAGGTTTTCATAGGGATTCCAAATAAGTTCCAGGGAGATGCACTTTTTGCTTTTCCCTTTACACTGAAATGTTAGACGCAAGCGACAACAACCTAATATTGCAACACACTTTACCAACAGAAGTCACAAGATGAACTGAGGAAGTTCACACAAGAGGAACCTGCCTGTCACTCACTGTTTGAAATTCATCTGAAAATACACCTCTTCACATCCTCCTCTCAATCCATGAATCATAACCTCCTTCTCATTTAGTCAAGTTTATTTATTTTGTATTTATTTATGTATTTATTTATGTATTTATGCATTTATGTATTTATTTATACTGCCATAGAAGTTTATTGGGGGGAAAATACAATACATCCTTTTTTGCGGGGGATCCCCTGGAGCCCCTCAAGGACCCCTGGGGGTCCCCGGACCCCACTTTGAGAACCACTGACCTAACCTACCGGGAGCCCTCAACCTTGACCCTGAGAACTTCAGGGTTCCCACTCTTTTCTAGAGATGATTTTCCAGGGCTTTTCCAGGACAGTTTCAGTGATGATCTAGCTGGTATGATGGCGATCGTGCCATACACTAATATGGTCCTCTCTGTGGAAGTCTGATTTAAAAGACGTGCAGTATATAACTGCAACTTATTTAGGAAATCATCTCTTACATGCTTTGAAAAAACGACAAATTGATCATAGAATAATGCAAACATATACTGCAGATGTACATGTACGGCGATGGAATGTATACTTTTAAGATAGGATGTTTTCAGATATAAAAAAAAAAGCCACAGTTACCAGCCAGCAGTCATTGAATAATATTTACATTTGAAGGAGAATGTAGCATATTTTTTAGAGTTTCGGCCACTTAAATTGTAATGTCGTCATCCAATCTGCATGTGCTACCATGTCACATGACTTTGGGGTGAGTTTCCAGCATTTCCACAACATAACCAGGAGGAACCCATTCAAAACACTCTCATCCATAAATGTCCCAGTAGGCAATAGCCCTTTGAGATGGCAATATGGGGAGCTCTCCAGCCTACTAGTTCATTCTCAGCTCAAGGGAAATAGGACAATGTTGAAATATCAAAAAAGGTTTTTCAGGACATTTTACTCTTCCTCTCATTCTTCATGTGTTTTCCCTGACTGGAAAATTGGTCAAGTGTTTTTCAGGTTTTCCAGGATGCGTTGGAATCCTGAACAAGCATAACACGAAAGAAAAGAAGAAAACCATCTATATATACTACTGCCTCACCTACCGGCAGCCCTCAGCCTCAACTCTGCATTGCCCTGGCCTGGGCCAAATGCAGAGGTGGAAAGAGTACTGACAAATCCTACTCAAGTACAAGTATTGTTACTTTAGTGGAAATTACCACAGAGAGAGACAGAGAGAGACGATGAGAATCATTCTCATTTGATCGTCACCTCAATTGGCCAGTCTTGAACATGGTTTAATTTAATTGTCCACTGAACCAGTTTGGTCGCCCTAAATGCGGAAGTGATTCTGGACCAATTCTGGCGAGCAGTCCCAATGCTACTGTGCTGTTTTAAAAAATTTGAATTTACTCATTTACTCAGTGTACATTTAAAAGTACTCAAGTAGAATATACATGATTAAAATTAGTCAAGTATGAGTAAAAGTATAGCATTGTAAAAAAATACTACTACAATGCTAGTTCAATCATGAGAGGCCAGTAGGTAGGATTTAACTAACTTTATTTAGCAATCGGCATGCATGGCAAATACTTTGGCGCATGACGGCATGATGGCGGGGGGGGGGGGGGGGGGGGTGGAGAGGAAGAAGAGAGAAAAGCGAAGCCCAGTCAGGGTCAGTTGGGAGGTGCCAAGTTGGGGGCCAAGGAGGCCAAGTTGGATGGCGCCTAGTCAAAAGGTGAGGTGCCAAGTTGGGGGCCAAGTAGGCCCAGTTGGGAAGCACCGAGTTAAGTCGTTAATGTACCAAGATCGAAGGCCAGGCCGAGCGCCAGCCGCAAATCGCTGTAAGTCGAGAAACGTCGAAGGCCAGAAAAGTACAGTCAAATTACTGGTGCCCGCAGGTCAAAAGCAAGGCCAAACCGGGAAGCTCCAGCAGCGAGTCGTTGCTGTAAGACGTCTAGTCAAAGTAAGGCAAGTGATGGACCGATCTCAATTAACCTCCGGTAATCGGATCTTCCTTTTGGGGGATCTCCTTTCCTCAAGAGGAGCGCCACTGTCCAATGGAGTCAGGCGCCAATTTATTTATGGTCGCATAAATAAATGTTTTATTTATTTATGGTCGCACCATGGCGGATTCACGGGGGAGAGAGGGGGAAGGCCTGAAGCCGCCGCACCATGGCGAATGGGAGCTTCAGGCGGGGTGGGGCTCCCCATTCTCTTTTAGATGCCGTTCCTCCTCCAGGTGATGGAAAGAACAGAGGACATTGACTGAGAAGTGGGGAGCGGAGAACCAGAACGCAAGCAGTAACAGCAGCGGCATTATCCAGATTGCCGACCAAGGCGAAGTGCGAGACACACAGACCATACTGAGCCCTAAACACCACACCCTAGTGGTCAGCAGTGGGAGGGAGTAAAATTTCGCCCTCCCGGGTAAATCTCTGATCAGACCAGTGTTAAAGTGGCAAAAATAACATAAGTGGCTTAATGTAAAGCTACGTGTAACTGGGGTTGAGCCTCCAGGAGTGAGGCTTCTGTGAGTTGTGAACGCAGGATCCCCTTAGTGACTCGGCACTCGCACTTTATGGGCTTTGCCCTTAGGTTTTAGCCTGGCTGCATTTTAATTACACATGTTCATAGCTTGCATTTTTAATCCCCTGTTTTTATTTGTAGCTTTTAGAAAAGCACTTTTTTTTTTTTTTTTTTAATAAATTTGTTATTCCTTTGGCACATCTGTGTTTGTGTTAACTTTTTAATACACCACTGGTTCTAACTGATCTCCACCAGGGGTGAAAGTGGTTTGAATTTCTTACAGGAACTATAGCCTACTACCCCAACCTTCATCGTTTCATATTGTCCTCCTCCCGCCCCCAGCTTCATGCATCCCTGAACACACACATCCATTTTTTGAATGCCTGTAGCCTATGGTGTAGAAATTAGAAACACTTGACTATATGTAGGCTATAGTGAATTATTTAGGCCTGTTTAAACATTACAACAACAGACTATCCTATGTGGACTATCATGTCTGATTTCAACTCTCCTTTTTGACCAAAACATTTACCACACACTGAACAATTAAATTGTTTCTCTCCTGTGTGAACTATTATGAATAACCGCGGTAGGCTACATTGTATGCTTTGGTGCGATGTAGGATTTTGTCTTTCAATAATAATATCCTCATTGCAGCCTTGCTGTAGTTGTTGGTGTTGTTGCGGTTATTTGACTTTCTGACCACCGCCTCAGTACTTATTATGAGGCCAGAATAACAGATGCTGCCCTTGGCCATTGGGAAGGCTAACCATTTACTTTTGGCTTTATTGATTGTGTATGATTCAACTTTGTATCAATGATTTTATATTATTGCATGTTTTTGTAGATTGTTGGGACTTCACTGGCCTGGAACAAACTGCTGGACTCGGGGGAATGAATAGCTGTGCCAAAAAAAGAAGAAGCTAGGCCTATGTATTTTTAATTTTATATTTTTTATATTTTTCATTTGCAAGTTCAACTGTCAGCTGAGCTCTGTTATTGAAGCTTTGGCTAAAGCCCTGAATTTTACAATGATGTTTTGAAATAAATATGTTTAAAAATCATTTGTGTGTTAAAAGCTTGTGCTACGTTTTCATTAGCGTTAATATATTACAGTAATTTATTTTCAATGTCCGCGCAAGAGCAATTTGGTTAGGCCTAGTAAAATCGCTGGGCTGGGCGCAGTGTTTGTGGTGTGGGAAATGTCTTAAAAGCTTGTATTACGTTTTCAATAGCGTTAATACACTAAGGAAGGTATGTGACCATCATTAATTTCAATGTCCGCTCTCAAGAGCAATTCAGTTGGTTCATGAAATCGCTGGGCTGCGTGCTGTGCAGTGTTTGTGGTGAGGGAGATTCCAGCTGTCAAAAGAAGACAAAAGACTTGCTCCTGGCCAATCCCGGCGCTTGACTGCTGCGTAGGCGGGCACAGGGCGTGGTTTTGGCTTAACCTATGTGGGTTTCGAAATAACGCAGTATGGACAGACAGCAGCAGCGCAATCGGATTTTGATTGACAACAGCTGCGTGTCTTCCAGGAACGCCGTTCAGGCACAGAATTTCTTAACGGAACTGAGTTCCGGACGGTTCCGGCCCACTTTCACCAGTGATCTCCACCCAATATAAACGAACCTCTCTGTTAAGTATTTTTCTTGGGTCAATTTATTGTAACTTCTTCCCCTTTACTTTAACCCTATATTGCCCGTCTTAGTTACCCTTATCCTGGAGTTCCTAGGCTCTTGATTCAAACCTAGGTGGCGTTGTCGGTCCAGTACAAGAGTAGCCAGCACCTACTCACAAATGTCCAGCCTCTAGTGGTGAGAATGAAAAACGCAAGATCAAGGACCACAATGGTCTTTGACTTTATTGTGTTCCTTCCTATCCTTGTCAAGTTTTTTTAAAGCTATGATGTATTTTGTATTGCTTTTTCTATTGCAGAATAAAATAAAATAAAATCAAAATCAGTGGAAAGAAGATGGGAGGGAAGAGAAACAGTTTATCTGCAGACGTCAGGGCAGGGCCGGCGCCAGAATGAAATGACTGAGGGGGCGGTTATAACTGGGGAGGGGGCAGTTTTTTTTTTTTTTTTTTTTTAATATGATATTTTTATATCGTAAAACATAGGTTATATACCCGCTATGCCTATTTCTGGACTTTTTAAGCATAATAACCTCTGAAAAGTGCAATAACAACACAAGAAAGACTTCAAAATCAAATAAAACATTTATTTCACAGCAGCAGATTAGGGCATTAATAGAGCTGAGCTTTGCATAACGTGAAATGCGAGACCTGTCTGGAGCACTCTGAACATATATGTCTATATGAAAACTCATAGAATAAACAATTGCTGCAAAAATCGACAAAAAACTAAACAAAATAATAGCCAGTCAGTGCCAGGTTCATTAAATTAAAGAAATCAAGTGATCAGATGTGTTGTCTCCATCTCTCTGCTCATGGCATGCTGTGTGCTTGGGTGCAGCTGATTTGTCTCTGTGTGTGTGTGTGTGTGTGTGTTTTAATCACGTCATGATCACTACAACATGCAGTGAGGTTCAAATTTAATAAATAGCTACATCTCTGACACCTTGTGACAACCAAAGCATAGCAAATAGCGCTTCCCTGCCAATTCTGAAACAACAGAGCTATGTTTATAGGGGGTAGCCTACATCAACTTAAACTGATCAAATTTGATGAAGACTGCAGAAACAGCAGCCGAAACATGTCAGGTACAAACACAGTAACATAGATTAACTATTCTTAAAAAAAAAAAAAAAAAAATCAAGTGAGGGGGCAGAAAATTTAACTGAGGGTGCAAAGCCCCCTGGTGCCCCCTCGTGGCGCCGGGCCCGCGTCAGGGTTTTGTGTAGACATTCTCTTCTGCCGTGGCTTATAGGCTACAATAACTCAGAGCCAAATACTCCTGGAATGTGGAAAATAGCACATTTCATGTTTTTTTCTTCAGTTTTTCTTTTCTTTAACTATCCTGGTACGCTATATTTCCTAAAAGCAAGACAACAGCTTTCTCACTCTGTTTTATTTCTGTCACTGGGCTTATTTTCCTGTCAAGTGAAGTTGAAATATTTTGTTTGCTCTATACCCATTTAATAGTTGCTTCTGGAAATACTGTAAGACAAGTGATAGTGATAACTCCACTGTGATGTATCATCAGTCTTCCTATTCTCCTGCAACTCCCCCTTCTCTCTCTCACACACACATTTGAAATATGTATTTATGTCCACATAAATACAAGTATGCAAAGGACATAAACAGTAATAGTGCAGTAAAATGCTGGGAGTTAGTCAGTTACATGAGTGCCCAGACGGCAAACACAATAATGCATACACATAAGAAACACACAGGATGATAACATGGCAGGTTGATATGTCAGTATCCACTTCATGGGTACAAAAAGCAGCGCCTCCTCCATATTGAGCGGCTGCCGATAATAGTAGATATTGAACAATATCTCGCTAACTGCTTGGCCCTTCTCTTTGGGAGACCAGCCATCTGAAGGCCTCTCACAACCAGTTGATGGACATGACCTAGGCTACCAAATATGAAAACTAGAAGTTTACACCTGTAGCCCAGCGGTGAAATGGTCTGTTCTAGCTGTTGGTATTTCATCATCTTGGTTAGAAAGGCCTCCTCTAGGCTGTGGTCAAAGGTACAGCCAACCTCTAGAACAAACACCTCTCTACGATTTTCATTGACAACAACATCAGGAGTGTTAGCTGGAATATTCAAGAACACATCTGAATCGTCACTACACAGACTGAACATGCTCGGCTTCACATAGAATGTTTAAAAAGCGATATTGAAGACCCGAAAATAGAAGAGATATCTTTTGATATCAGATCCACTAATCTGTCATGCACACATTTGAAATATGTAAAGCCCTTTGTATGCATGGCAACCATTTAAGATGTGAGCCATGGTTTCAGTTATCGTTATCTGTTCATGACCATGATGTATACAGTGAGGATCATGACTGTCAGGAAGCCAGATGGAAAGATTGAGCTTGGTTGGTAAAACTTGCAGTCTTGATTTTAGAGTGAAGATGATAATGCTCTCATCCAGAGCGACACTTTTAAACACTGCATGAGAAACAGAGTCATCTGCTGCAGGGAGACATGCAAGTTTCCCTTGGAGTTTTAACTCAGTCCAGTGTTGTCGTTGTCTTTGTTGTTGCGCCCTCATGAGGTGACCTCAGGCATTTGTTAGGGGGATATGATGATCTACTCCACAGATATTCACGGTTGCTCTCAGAGAGATACTGGGGTCAGATATAACCTCTTCAGAGACATTCACTGCCTCTGAGTTAGGCCCCACCCACTCCAGGGCAACTTCACACCAGCCACATAAGTCATTCAGGTCAGGCCAGTCAGACCACACGCCAAAGCCAGGAGAGCGACTGTCCAGCTTCCCGCTAGGTTTCGTCTTGAATCCTAGGAAGTTAGAATCCGACCCACGTGCCTTGCGTCTTTTTAGGTCTATGAACAGAGAAGCTCTGGCGAGCTCTCTGACATATCGGTCATCACTGTTCAGCATATTTAACACATTGAGTGCCAGCCGTTTTTCCAATCCTGTAGGTAAGTTGTGCCAGGTTTTTTTTGAGGATTCTGGCTCATTTTACAAGAGCCGAGGATTCTTTTCTGTTAAGACTTCGTGAACACCAATCATCTAAAAATAACTAATAGAATGTGTGCTTTCTCTGTCTAAAAGAGTTAGTTTGCAGAGTTAGTAGTTATGTAGATATTAGCCGTTGAGTACAGCATGGTTTTAGCGTCTGAGACAGGAAGCTGAGATAATCGCAGTTTTGTGAAATTCAATCAAACAGCAGAACAGTCACCTGCCTGTGATTATGGGTGCCCTTGGGCAAGTCTGTATACTGTATTGTGTGTGTGTGTGTGTGTTCGCTGCGTTGCTCCGCGGCTCTGAGAGGAAGAGATCTCTGTCCGTTCTTTGCCCCCACAGCGTGTCTGTCTCCCACTCTGTGTGCTCTCTCTCTCTCTCTCTCCTCTCTCCCCTCTCCCCTCTCCCCTCTCCCTCTCCCTCTCCCCTCTCCCCTCTCCCTCTCCCCTCTCCCCTCTCACCCTCTCCCTCTCCCTCTCTCCTCTCTCTCTCTCTCTCTCTCTCTCTCTCTCTCTCTCTCTCTCTCTCTCTCTCTCTCTCTCTCTCTCTCTCTCTCTCTCTCTCTCTCTCTCATCTCTCTCTCTCTCTCTCTCTCTCTCTCTCTCTCTCTCTCTCTCTCTCGACAGAGAGAGAGAGAGAGAGAGAGAGAGAGAGAGTGTGTGTGTGTCTCCAAACTCCTCCCTCCGTCTGTGCTGCGGAGGGGGTGGAGGCTCCGCGGCCGCTTTCGGGCAGTCTGGACTGTAAAAAAACTGGCTCGTTCGTGTCGGCTGAGAGCTTTGAAGAAGCTTTTGCGATTCTGGTCTTATTTATGCGCAAAGGTACTCGAGTGTGTGTGTGTGCGCGCGTGTCTTTCTGCAGCGGACCCGCCGTGGCTGTGGCTTTCTCTCTGTCTTGGGAGAGAACTGTCGCCACTTAGTGGTCGGTAAAATAGATTATACACATTCTCTTCCTCCAATATTGATATAGAAGACGTAAAAGGGGTTGATTGATGTCCCACCGTCAAAAAAAAAAATGTTTATGTAAGACGAGATATCTCGTCTTTGGCACTCAACGGTCGGATTATGTAAGACGAGATATCTCGTCCATGGCACTCAAGGTGTTAAAAGGTGGCCGAGCCTCGTAGCAAAATAAGTCCATTCAAAATTCAGAACCCCCAGCATACCCTCCTGTTTACTGTGAAATATGATGTCACGTGTACTATGAGTATTTAGTCCAGTCCACTGCCTTACCAAATGCACAGTTCTATCATTCATTTCACGTAGAGATTTACATGGAATATGTACATTGGAAAACAAGTGTTGAACCTTGGCCAGTGCTATTTGTCTGATTGCTTCTAGCTTCATGATGAGTGGCAGGGCATCAATTAAATCGAGTCTGGTGGAATACTCAGATGTGATGTCATCTACTTGATCTTTCCACTCACCTGCCACATTGAATTTATGACCTAGATATGTATATGTCTCATGGCATGAATATACTCTTAGTGGCTTATTATTGATTGTAAATACAGGTATTGAATCTGATTTGGAATGGTACCAGCGGTTCCCCCCGCTCCGCCTCTCATAAAAAAACTGCACATTTGGAATCTTTTACCTCTAAACCAGACCACTCCAAAAAGGAGTCAGTTCTGGTGAGCATGGTGTTGATAACACCCTCTTGACGGGAGGATATGACGACATCGTCTGCGTACCCCTGAACGGGGTTAGGGGAGATGACATTGAGAGGAGCACAGTTACAAAGCCACTTCAACCATTGATTTATTGCGAGTACAAAATTAACTGCACTCCATGGACAGCCAGTCTTAATACCTACTTGGAGCGGGATTGGGTCTGTGAGCTGTTTGCCACAGATCACCTGTATAAATGAACCAGAATAACATTTCATGTTTTTTTCTTCAGTTTTTCTTTTGTTTATCTATCCTGGTGCGCTATATTTCCTAAAAGCAAGACAACGGCTTTCTCACTCTGTTTTATTTCTGTCACTGGGCTTATTTTCCTGTCAAGTGAAGTTGAAATATTTTATTTGCTCTATACTCATTTAATAGTTACTTCTGGAAATACTGTAAGACAAGTGATAGTGATAACACCACTGTGATGTATCATCAGTTTTCCTATTCTCCTGCAACTCCCCCTTCTCTCTCTCACACACACATTTGAAATATGTATTTATGTCCACATAAATACAAGTATGCAAAGGACATAAACAGTAATAGTGCAGTAAAACACACACACACACACACACACACACACACACACACACACACACACACACACACACACACACACACACACACACACAATAGCAGAGATTGTCATGGCAGACCGGAGGCAATGGACCCTTCTCTTTTTTCCCCTCCAGAAATCATCTGTTGCAGACAAGTGAGCATTGAGGAGGAAGAGCAGAGAGTTCATAAGTTCACAGAGAACCGGGCTAAACCGTCTTTTTCACAGCAGCCATTTTGTGTCTAAAAGGCAGGAAGTAACACAGGTGCAAGCAAAACATTAACGAGGGCCCCAGCACTATCTGGAACACCTAAAGGGATTGGAAGGTTGGAAACCCTCATTTACGTTCCGCTTGCACCTGTGTTACTCGCATTCATGTGCTCCTCGGATATATCAGATTTACCATATTAACGAGTTGTGAGCACATGAATGGCCCATCAATGTCGTATTTACCAGTGGGAATTTCAGAGATTTCGATGCTACACGAGTTAACGACATTGTGACGTTGGACGAGGATTCAAGACTACAACAATGGCGGGAAGTATGGAGTCCGTGGCACCAATTGACTGTAAAAAGTTATATATTTTGTTATTCTGTTCATAGTAGCTATCATTTATTTTTAGTTGCACATTATGTCCTGTGTAGCTACCATAATGACCCACGACTTGCTTTTAGTAAGAAAACACCAGCCACGAGAAAACAAGCGTCCATGTTTGTTGCTCTTTCCGACCAAGAGCACTTGAAGTTCGGGGTCCTGTCGTAATTACCACGTCACCCCTGGTAAATCTGATATATACGAGGACTACATGAATGCAGCATAACATTATCTGACCCCAATGGCCCTGGAAGGCTGAAAACAAGTGAGCACAATTAGTGTGTGTGAGTGTTAAGTTGTGGTGTGAGTTTTATGGTGGTTGCTATGACAACTGCAGAGTAAATAAAATGTGAGAGAGGAATAGCCGGCCATGTAAACCTGGGGAATGGTGAAAAGGGGAGAACGTGAGCTACACCACGCAACTACACCACGTCACTACATCAGAAAATATTAGCTTCAGAGTCAGTGAATGTGCTTGAAATGCTTCATTTCACAAAAGGCAGATTATCTCAGCTTCTAATTTGAAACGTCTGTTTTTGCTGAAAACAACCTATCTTCTCCGGCTGATAACTAAAGAACGGAAAATGGTATCAATAAACTTTTTTTTGCTGATGATACAATAGAGTCTCCTCGTTCTTTGTGCGTGTTCGGTGTTTACATAGTAATATCACACAATATTCTGTGGGCCTCGAGAAATCACTGAAAACGCTCTGAAACTCTGGCACTGGGAGCGTCCGTTCTCCAAAAGTGGCTGGCACTCAATGAGTTGAAGGGGAGAAATAATCGACCTAAAATAACATTTCCAAACTTTCTTTGAGGAGTTTATATATCGGTGATCGGTGATCGGTAATCGGTGATCGGTCGATGATCGGTTGGGCAGATATTTCCCATAGGCGATCGGCAATCGGTGATCGGTGGCAAAAAACGTGATCGGTGCACCCCTACAGTACATGTATGGTAAGTAGTTGGCAGCAATATAATTTGTATTAAATGAGCTCCACATGTCGAAAACACCAGTATGGACCTTAAAGTTGTATCTTACCTGACCCGGAGTAAAACAAAAGTTTGCTGCCTTCTGGTCCCACAAAAAGAGGACTACCATGTAGGTATTCCATGACAACGGTGAAAAATTCCCGCTTTGGCCCTCCTATATCAACAGCTCCTTCTGCAACTCCAATGTCATCCATAAATTTGACACTTATGCGCAGGTGGGGATCAAAAGACTTCCGGCTGAGGGCCAGTCTGGCACCCATCCAGATGTAGGATCTGCACACACTAATATACGATGCTGGCGCAGAATCCGAAGCAGCTATTGCTCCTCCAAGATCAGCAAGAATATCTCCAATTCTGTATAGATGAGAAGATTGAAGTGCAATGGATGGATGTAAAGTTTTTGCGAGTAAGATGTTTGATTGTTATAAAACAGTAAATTTATTATTGATGCCTCACATCTTACCCATGAGACCCATGAGATCAACCGCTCTGCCTAGCAACCATAGCAAGGAGAAGAATCCAGGGGCTTACCACATCTCTCGTTATATTGTAACAGTTTGTTTGGGAGTTATTTTGTGGTTATGGCCAAACTGGCAGATCAGAGCTATGGTTGCTAGGCAGATCGAAGCAGTTTAGTGCAGCTGCCATGAACCGTTTCGTTGCACTTCCGGGTAAACCGGGGACGGCTCACGGAGCTCACAGACTGTATAATGATATCAATAGCGCTCGCCTATTCAATCACGGACCTTCACGGTTGATCTCATCTAATATTATGAGTAAGATGCGAGGCATTCAATTTAGACTGTTTTATAACAATCGGAAATCTTACTCTCAGAAACTTTTAAGAATAAAGACATTGCTGCTACTAAGGGGCAATGCACACCGCCTACGGAACTGATGCGGAATGGCAGCGAACAGACTGGAACAAATTGCAGTGTGGAATTTTTGTATGCATGTATCGGGCGAGGGTCGATACGGCAGTTTTGCCGGCTCCACAACGCAGCCATACCAGAGGCAGTGTACATTGCCTGTAACACTGTAGACAAATGGGACAATTCAAGAAAACTACACAAGATTGCATTAATAGTTGCACGATAGTACATAGACAAACTCACAAATCACTAGAACTAGAAGTACAAAATACATTCGTTTTGTATACACACAAAATGCAATAGAGAGGTTCACATGCAGTAGACGTCTACAATGGTCCAAAAGTATGGTGTGTTCTAACCGTGCATTGGCAGTGGAAGAGGTGTCCTGGTCATCAGTTGCTGGCTCAGGGTGCTGCTGATGTGGCAGAGTCCTAGGAATAAAGAATTAAACTAGCTTAAATCTGACAGCTGGTGTGAACGAAATAAGATAAATGACATAAAAATTGATCAAGTGGAGATAAGACATGTATTGGTTTTTAATAACAAATAAAATCCTTGCAGCTATTCCAACTCGAACGACCGCACCGCAGATATGACTACCAACAAGTGAGGAGTTGACATACATGTCTGTCCAGATGTTGACGTTTGAGCCAAATGTGAAGAAATGTCATCAAGGTGTTGCTGGGATCTGGCGTTAGAGGTTGGAAATGGCGTTTGTGAGGTCTGTGATCTTGACCTTTGACCACCAAAATATCAGTTTATCCTTAAGTAAGATGTTACAAATTAGATGAAATTCAGTCAAGCGTTCCTAAGCTATCACGTTAAGCTTGGAAATGGGGTTCGTGAGGTCACAGTGACCTCGAAATTTGACCTTTGACCACAAAAATATGAGTTTGATCCTTGTCCAAGTGGACGTGAGGAAAATCGGATGCAATTCCACCAAGGCATTTTTCAGATATTGCGTTAACAAACATCGGATGGACGTACGGACAAACTTAATCAATAATGCCTCCTAATAATGCCTGGCTATCCCAGCCAATATGACTAGAGACTAAAATGCAGTAGAATGGTCCAAGTATGGTAATGTTATGTTCTTACCGTGCATGAGAAGTGTGTAGAAGATGTGTACTGATCAGTCGCTGGCTGATTTTGTGTAGTCCTAGGAATAAAGAATACATTTAGCCAAAATTGCATCTTACTGAATGACAGCTGGTGTGGAGTGTGGACAAAATGAGATAACATAGAAAATCAATAACATGATCGCCATTGAGGAGCTGCATAAGCAAGCCTCTCGTGCTATGTTTGCCCTTTTTTCTAAATGCAGAAAATATGATTTACCAGTAGATATCACACTGGACCTTTTTGACAAGTTGGTTTTACCAGTTATGTTGTACTCGTGTGAAGCTTGGGGGTTTGAAAAAATTGATATAGCCTATTGGAAAAGCTACACCTCAGATTTCTCAAGTACATTTTGAAAGTTAAAATTACAACGTGTAACAATATGGTCTATGGGGAGCTGGGGAGATACCCACTCTGTGTCACTGTCAAGAAAAGAATGATTAGTTATTGGGCAAGGTTGATTGACGGCAAGGAGAACAAACTTAGCCGTATTATGTACAACTGCCTGCTTGACTTGCACAACTCTGGCGTCTATGCCTCGCCGTGGGTCGTGCGTGTCAAACAGATTTTGGATGACTGTGGCTTGTCCTACCTCTGGCTTACACAGCAGTGCAACAACATTGACTGGTTGAAGTTAACTGTTGAGCAAAGTCTTAAGGATCAGTTTATGCAGAAATGGCAAAGTGAGCTCAAAAGTATGACGTCATGTGACTTGTACGTAGAATTCAAAAAAGAACTTAAACTGGAAAATTATCTGCTGTATGTAAACCAGAGGCATAGACATGCAATTTGTAACTTCAGGGTTAATAACACCAGAATCTCCAAGGTTGTTGGCAGATATAAATGACTGCATAGAAGGGTGTCACCCCTATGTTCCCACAGCCCAATGTTCCCACAGCCCTATGTTCCCACATTTCTAAGATTTCAGCCCTATGTTCCCACAGCCCTATGTTCCCACATTTCTTAGATTTTTTTTTCTTCCAAAATAAGGCCCTGTGTTCCCACATTTCCCAACAATAGTCTTGTTGCACAACCACACCAGTCTCAAAGTTTTGTGTGCCTTTGATCATGCAAGAATACACATGATCATGAAAAAATACACAATATGACTAGCACTAGTTAGCAATTCATCCATATCAGATTTGGCCCCAGCCCCCTAAACTACAAGAAGTGGTTTGCACTAGTTCTCATAATGTTCCCACGTTTACTAAGATTTACTTACTCTTTGTCTGTGTGCATTTTAATTTTTAATTTTATTTTATTGTATTAATGAAGAATCAAAAAGGCATTCACAATCCAACTTACACAATGCATCACTACGAATGACTGAGTAAGGTCAAAGAGACACAAAACCACAAAAAATAACAAAACACAATGTGATCTAAACGTTTCGATGCAGAATGTTCCAATTTGCACCAAATTTGGTGAAGGCGTGTTGCGTGGAACACTTTTGTGTTGATCATGATCCGTCCATAGTTGTTTCTATTGCGACAGTTTGAAAAACCAAATGCACAATTTCGTAAATACTACAGCACGGATTTTCACGATATTTGGTGGAGAGGTGTAGTTCCGACGACCCCCTTATATTTTGATCGTAATTCGCGGCCATGCCCCATTGGTGCTGAGTGGTCCACAGTGTTTGCTCAGATGGTTGCTATTCATGGAAGCTTGATCCCTGGAAACCGTGGAGGAAAGGTTTTAGTTGTTCAGAATTTCTGTTTCCACCGTCATGAAACGAGAGGAGAAAAGATCCATTGGCGTTGCTGGCGCCAGAAATATAAATCTTGAAATAGTCTTCAAAGGACAGCACTTGCAGATTGCCTGTTCCTGGCACAAAAATGTTGAGTGAACTGCATAAATAGTGCAATAAAGGTTGAGTTAACTGCATAAATAGTGCAATATTTTTATTTATTTAAATAAATAAAAAAATTATCTTATTTTGATTGTTTGCTAGTAGCCCTGGCCTGTGGACATGTGCTGTTCTCTGGCATAATTTTGACACGTCCTTTGCTAAACTTAGCTCCTTAAGGCCAAAATACACCGAACATGTATGTCGCGCAAAAAAAACGCGCCGCGCCTTTTAGATTCAATTATATTTAATGTAAAGACTCACACCGGCCGTGGCTTGTCAGCATGCAACGCGCAGCACACGCGCTGCTCTATTTTACGCCACTGTTCTATTTTCAACGCGTTGCTGCTCTATAAAATAGTCAAGAAAGGGCTGTGGGAACATAGGGCTGTGGGAACATAGGCATGCTCCCCATAGAAGTATGAGGATCTGTAATCTCTGTAGTGACAACTGTGTGGGAGACGAGTATCATGTTTTGTTTGAATGTAAGAATGTAATTATTTTGAATTTCAGACAGTTATATTTACCCAGATATTATTTAACTCGTCCATCTATGTTTAAACTGATTTTGCTACTACAATCAGACAGACAAAAAGTCATGTGTAAATTAGGTGCCTTTTTGAAGAATGTCCTGCCTTTGTTCAAATGACATGCACTAGCCATGCCGTGTGCCATTGTATATTGTTTTTGTATGTTTTGTTTGTGCTCCATACCATGTGATCATGGTCAATGAGTCACATTAAATAAATGAAATGAATGAAAAGCGATCAAGTGGAGAAAAGAGCGATCAAGTGGAGAAAAGACATTTTGCTGATTTAAAAGGGACACTACCAATGTTCAATGTGGATTTCTTTTGCACATAATCTCACACATACTTGAAAAGTGTAAACAGTTTTGAAGGCATTCATTTAGTTTGACAGTTATTGAGAGTTGATTTGTGTAAAGTTGTGGAGCAGTGATGTACTGTAATTCATGCACAAACGACATCACTGGTCCACACCGAAACTCAAATCAACTCTCAATAAAGGTCAAACTAAAGGAATACATGCAAAACTGTTTACACTTTTATGTGTGAGATTATGTGCAAAAGAAATCAGCATTGAAAATCGGCAGTGTCCCTTTAAGTAATATTTTTAAGTAAGTATCCTAACAGCTAACAGCAATACTAAAAACAGAGCCAACATGAGTGAGTCCATTTAGTTTTACGTGTGCCCTCTCTTCTACTGCACTGCTTCGCCACAAGCAGCCCAGAGTGACTTCTCACCAGAGACCCGACGTGGTTCATTCAACATGTAGAATCAGCCGAAAAAGCCTCCAACAAAGCAGAAAAAATGCAGTACATCTTTACAATGGTCCAAGTATATTAATGTATGGTCTTACCGTGCATGAGAAGTGGCCTGTTCATTGGCAGCTGAAGATGTGCTCTGTTGATCAGTCGCTGGCTCATGGCGACACTGCTGATTTTGTTAAGTCCTAGGAATAAAGAATTAAATTAGCTAAAATGTCACCTTAGTGAATGACAACTGGTGGACGAAATAAGATAAAATGTGAGAAGTGATGTAGACGCGTAAGAAGACCTCAGACTTGTATTGCTTTTTAAGTAGTTTTGAACCTCGGGTACACACTTGGTTGTAACAATCACTTGTGTCAGTCCATACATGGACACAATATCTAGTTTCAAGTTAGCAAAAGTTCAAAGCCAGTGCCACACAGCAAGGTTGTAACTGGGTTGCTGCAGGAGCAAAAACAGCAGTGGGTGACATCTAACTGCCATTGCAGTCATTCTGAAAATCTTGCTTTTGGAAGATTGAGTTAACGTAAATTAACTAATTAAACCAGTTAAAACAGAACTCAAAGTCATGAATATCTTTCTCCAAGTCTAGAACAGATGGGAATAGACAATTTAATTAAACAAAACTAATAATCACTGACGAGAATGACTCTTCCCGTCGTGTTTGCAAGGGTTGCAATGGTAGATCATCGCTTTCTTCTCCACAAGCTTCACTTGTCGACTTCTGGAATAGTTCCTCATCATCGCCATCTGTCTCCATCTCATCATATTCAGGATTGTCCTCGCTGTTTCTCTCCATCTCATCATCCATTTCTTTTGTTAGGTCAACGCATGACCTAAAACAAAGTAAGCAAGCAATGAGCTCAAATTGTGTGTCTGTCTGCGCGCGCACACACACACACACACACACACACACACACACACACACACACACACACACACACAATATCTCAGGGGTTATTTCAGACTTCCCTAAAAGAGAACCTCACTGAAAAACAAGGCAGATTTGTTTTGCACATGATCTCACACATACAAAAGTTTTCAGATATGTGAGAGTTCATGTGCAAAATAAATCTGCCTATAGATTCTCAGTGAAGTTCCCCTTTAAGTCTAACTACATTTAAAATAGTAAACATCTTTTTGTATTATAGCAACGCAGTCTATTCACCTTATCTGCCCATATCAGGACACGTCCGCATAACGGCATCTTGTAATAGTTGTTCCGTTTTAAACCAGGAAGTACATTACTCCTAGCTAGCCAATGCTTACCAGTTTCTCCACGTTGGGCAGACAAAGTTGGCCGACTTTCTTTTTTTTCTGTTTACACAAAAACGTTATTAGTTACTGCAGTAACTAAAGACTATTGTTTAAACGAAAAGTACACAGTCGGGAGGATTTTGGCTCTCATTCGGCTCTCATTAGCTGGTTACGTTTGCTTTGGCGATAGCTGTGTCTTTCTGTTGTGCATGGTGACTGACAACAGCGTCAGCCAATCAGCGCATGTGATTTTCTGAACCGGAACAACAAATACAATTGCGTCTGGCATGGAGGGTAAAGTGGGCGGACCAGCTCAGTGGCCTTGTGGTTTGAGTGTCCGCCCTGAGATTGGGCGGTTGTGAGTTTGATCCCCGGCCGAGTCATACCAAAGACTATAAAAATGGGACTAATTTGCCTCCCTGCTTGGCACTTGCATCAAAGGGTTGGCATTGGGGGGTTAGATCACCGCTTCCCCAGGGGATGGGTCAAATGCGGATAACAAATTTCACACATTGTGTGACAATCAGTGGGACTTTATACCTTTACTTAGGTATTTCCGAGTTGAAGAAAATTAAATTAGCGTTTTGAGTTTTTTCCCCCTGTAAATCACTACTGGAATAAAAACCATACATACCCTTCGCACTGGCTGAAATGTTGTTCAAGTTTGTTGAGGGGGAAGTCTTCGTGGCAGGATCTGCACTTCTCCATAACCAGGTCCTTGAATAAAACAGAAACTGGCATCATTACTAGACACAAGTAATTTGATCTTTCAAGCATGAATTCACCTTCAACCACTTTGTGAGTTTGATACCTAAAGGTTAAAAATATAGCCAAGCTGATCTTGGTGCCCAGGATTTAAGCATAGCAAGACAAAGTCAGCTGCAGCTATTAAAACATAATCCAAATCATGCATAATTAATTATGTGTAGTTCCTGCTTAAAGTTTTTAAATCACACTTAAATGGTGTTATATTGTACCGTGTCAGTTTGGTTGCGCTCCTCAGTGGGCCCAAGCTTCATCTGAAGTGGCACAATGTACGCCAAGGCCTTATTCAGGCCACTCTCCAGTCTTAGATATCTGACACTGTAGCCTGATGGCGGAATAGGGATAGGACACAACACCCTATTACGGCCACACCGCATCAGTTTGAAGCCGCCAGCATCAGCCAGCTGAGGATAGGCGTTGATCACAGTTTCAATGAAGTCTGCATGTGTCCCATTATTATTGGGAAACGTCAGCCTTTTTCTGCCCAACCCCAAACCCTGGAGAAAGTTGCGCTCCTCCAGAAGTGGGGACACATCAGCATCTGGGTCTGAGAGACAGAATAAGTCATGAGACCATGGTGTCTCATATAATCTTTTGGCAGTAGGATAGGGTGCAAATAAGTTATGCATTCTTGACTGGATCATGTCTTCCCTGGATGTTCCTGGGCGCACTAGGGAGTGGGACTGGAGGCCCTGAGCAGGAGCAGTTCCAGGTTGACCTGGAGGCTGCAGGACACGAGCAAGAGCAGGAACAGGAGCAGGAGCAATAGGATGGACAGAGGAGGATGGGGTGATAGGTTGAGGACTGACAGGAAAGGGGTGCAGGCTTGTGGGGGCTGCATGGGCATGTCTTTGAGAGACATGAGAGGCGTTCTCCAACAGAAGTGGAATTAGACACTGCACAGCATCCTGTATAAGCGCAGCAGCTCTTTGACTGGCTTGTTGAATGCTGTAAAAAAGGAAGAAGATATTTGTATTAAATGAACAGACAGAAATGCAAACACGACACAGACACACCTTAATGTTAACTGATCTAAATTTGCTAACTATTCTTTTATTAGGTTAGCCTCGTAAACCAGCCGGTCACGTGAACTCACGTTCTGTTGAATTCTGCCGAGCATCTGGTCCCATCCCCTTCTTGAGATTTTTCAGAAAGCTAAATGTGTTTGAGCCAATCATCGACTGCGCTGTGTGCCCTGTGATTGACAGCGCACATTAGCCAATCAGGGACGAGTGCCCTGTGATTAACAGCACAAGTTTCACTCCTTGCCGGCCCGCCCGGTTACATGCTGCCACTCCGACGTGCTGCCACTCCGACGTTCTGCCACTCCGAAATATTGGCACTCCGAAAGGGGGTCTATATTCCCCGTTTTTCACTAACCTCTCCCAGCCCCCACGCCAAACCTAACCTCCCCCCATGCCTAAACCTAACCTCCCCCAGACCCTAACCCAAAACCTAACCTCTCCCACCCCCACGCCTAAACCTAAGGTCGGCATTGCGGCTTCTAAGGTGAACGACCGCCAGTCCGAATAATGGAAGTTAACGTTCGGAGTGGCAGCATGTCGGAAAGGCAGAGGAACCCCGGCCCGCCCCATGGAAATGTCGGTGTTTGTCGAGGTTAGACAGAAATAAATTGCAGTTATTGCAGAAATAGACTAAATAAATAACGATTAAACAACTCAGGATTATCGCTGCAACTTCGGCGGAAATTATGTTTTTGTTGCTCTCCCGATTGAAAAAAAGACAAATTCCAGGGTTGCACCACCAGCGCTATCAATTTTTTTTTAAGTCGCTCAAAACCGACCTCTATTGGAAGGCTTTGAGTTAAGTTTTATTTTATCCCCATGCAAGTTCTTGGTTTTACTATTTTACAGTGTAAATTCATTTTTATGTCTACTACAGAAGATTTAAAGAAACAGCCCACCAAATCCAAATAAATATTTTTCTTCTTGCCTGCTGTGCTATTTATCCATCTGCATCGTTTTGTGTTGGTTGCCTGAGTTTCAGAGATATTGGCCCTATAGTGATGTCTGCCTTTTCTCCAATACAATGGAAATGGATGGCACTCGGCTTGTGGTGCTCAAAATGACAAAAACATACATTTAAACTCACCAGCAATGTCTCTTTCCAGAAATAATGGCCCGGTTTTTCTAGATAAGACACAGACCTAGTTATGAGCAGTTTCATGTAGGAACGCTTTTCTTTCAGCTACACTACTCTCACAGCTGCTGCAATTAACTAGCAGCTAGTGGGTGTAGTTCGGTCTAAAGAAAGTAGTTCCTACATGAAACTGCTCATAGCTAGGTCTGTGATTATCTTGAATAACCGGGCCATTATTTCTGGAAAGAGACATTGCTGTTGAATTTTTCAAATTTATGTTTTTGCCACAAGCCGAGTGCCATTCATTTCCATTGTATTTGGAGCAAAGGCAGACATCACTATAGGGCCAATATCTCTGAAACTCAGGCAATTAACACAAAACGATATAGATGAATAAATAGCACCACAGGTGAGAGCAAAAATATGTATTTGGGATTTTGGGGTGAGCTGTCCCTCTAATGTATTTAATGCAGCGGCATAACGTCATTGCCATGGGCCCCGGTGCAAATATTTGCTCTAAAAATATGGACTCACTCATTATTTTTTCGTCAGGCAGATTGTTAGCCGCCTGTTGTGCCCCCGAAGGACCCAAGATGTAAACAAGACTGAGCCATGCGCTACGTGAAGGGATATTGTTCCAGCTCCATATATGGTCAATGATGTCACCAGAACCTCACAGGAGACTCCTGCTGACACTGGAAAGAGAACACGTTCGTATTTTCCCATAAATGACACCAATCCACTGAATCTAGTAAACTCAACTTAAAGCTATAGCACTTGTTAGCCTAGTAGATGAGGGCAATTGCTGACTGCATAATACATGGAAGTTTATTTGGAGTGGGACTGCAGCAGAAACCGCAAGTACGTTATGGCTCCCCAAAGCAAGACTCGCTCTTCATGGGCCCTTGACAGCTCTGGGCCCCGGTGCACCGCACCGCCTGCACCGTGGATCCTTACGCCAGTGATTTAATGCCATGATTTTAATTGCTCTAGTTTTAAATGTCTTTTTCTTGCATGTACAGCAGTTTGAGCTGCATTTTTGTATGAAGGTGCTATACAAATCAAGTTTATTATATTGAAATAAATCTTTATTTTTCCCCAAATTCCGTTTCCCCCCCTCCATTGTGTTGTTGTTGACTCTCAGAAAGCCTCTTGACATGTTCCTCAAAGTGAAAACCAAATTGTGAGGGTCCCACAAGACCGACCCCCCTCAAAACACACCATTCCAAAACGGAATTATTTCTCTGTGCCTATTTTACAATTAGGAAATAATTTAGGTATGCATGGAACAGCAGAACGACACACACACTCGCACATCTAGAAACCCCCCCATTCCCCCCCACGTTCGGCGCAGCCCAGCTGGCGCAGCAGCCGATCCTGCCTCCGCCCACGCAGCAAGCCGACGTGCTCCCCACCACCGCCCAAGGATCTGCGACAACCAAGCATCAACCCTGATCCATTGGCTGACAATTCAGGGAACATGTGGGCCTTCGCGCCCAGCTGGGGCCCTGTTCCTGGATAATAGTCCAAGTTGACTTATCACCGCAAGATGACCTCACAATGTCAGCGGTGACATCATCGTCCCAAGTGTCCTGAGTGACATATTTCACAATCTTTGCCTTAACACATTGACTGCCAGCCGTTTTTTTTTTGCTGTAGGTAGCTTCTGCCAGGCCGTTTTTTGAGGATTCTGGCTCATTTTAAAAGAGCCGAGGATTCTTTTCTGCTTGGAGTTTGTGAACACAAAGTTCAGAAAAGTACTAATAGAATGTGTGCTTTCTCTGTCTAAAAGAGTTAGTTTGTAGAGTTAGTAGTTATGTAGATATTAGCCGTTGAGTACAGCATGGTTTCAGCTGTCTGAGACAGGAAGCTGAGATAATCGCAGTTTTGTGAAATTCAATCAAACAGGCAGAACAGTCACTTTAACCATTTATTTTTGGCATCAGTGAGAGATCAGACATCCAAACAATATAGTTCCGAACGCCCTCTCCTTCAACTCCTCCCTCCGTGGGCGTGTCTAGTGGCTTTCAGCCTGCGTTTGTCACAAGCGAGTGGTCTGCTGCTGCTGCTGCTGCAGCGAGTTCGAGCAGCCTCCCTCCCTGGCAGCGAGTTTGAGCAGCCTCCCTCCCTGGCAGCGAGTGTGGATAGGTCTCACTCGTCTCTTGGGTTTGAGAGCCCCGATGAAGCCCCGTGCGACTCTAGGCTTATGCAAATTTGCAATCCCCCGTGTGCTGCTGCTGGCGCGGCCCGAGATCGGCGAGTCTGGTGACTGATGACTGTAAAATCGGCAAGCCATTTCCTTGAGAATGGAGGAAGCAGCCGCGGGAGGCGGCTGCTTTTGGTTGACTTTCTCTCTGTCGGGAGGGCACCGTCGCCACCTAGCTGGTCGGTAAAATAGATTATACACATTCAATACTTCCAATATCTCCATAGGAGACGCGGGGGGCATTGATCCACGTAGCACCGTCAAAAAAAAAAATCAATTTTTTTTGACGTATATATACGTCAGTGGCAGTCAACGTGTTAATGACAAAAAAAAATGCTACAAATGTGTTAATATCCCGCTTACATCAGATAATCATTCACAAATCCCAAACCTCGAATCATGCCTAGTCTCCGTCACCAACTGGATGTCGCATAACTTCCTACAACTAAACGCAAAGAAAACAGAATTTTTAGTAATAGGCCCAAAAAGCAAACTCCCTCTTTTTACTGACCTTACCCTAACTGTTGTTGACTGTGTGATTCCCCAGTGTCCCACAGTAAAAAACCTTGGCGTCATTTTTGACACAACACTTTCGTTTGATGCCCATATTAAGGAAATCACTAAGGTAGGATTTTTCCATCTCCGTAATATCTCCAGGATCCGTTCCCTGCTGAGTATGTCTGATGCCGAGACCCTAGTACACGCCTTTGTCTCATCCAGACTTGACTATTGCAATGTCCTTTTTTCTGGTCTTCCACAGTATGCTACTAGAAAACTCCAACTTGTCCAAAACACCGCCGCCAGAATCCTAACTAGAACTAGGAAATTTGATCATGTCACTCCAGCCCTGATCTCCCTTCACTGGCTCCCAATCCAGGCCAGGTCAGACTTCAAGGTGCTCCTGCTAGCGTTCAAATCCCTCCACGGGCTTGCCCCTTCATATCTCTCAGATCTCATCATCCCGTACATCCCCTCACGCTCCCTCCGTTCCCAAAATACAGGCCTTCTTACTGTCCCTTTAATCAAAAAAAAGTCAGCTGGCAGTAGAGCTTTCTCCTACAGGGCACCCTACCTCTGGAACAAGCTTCCACCCAGTGTTAGGCAAGCGACATCAGTCGAAATCTTTAAATCCAGGCTCAAAACACATTTATTTGCACAGTCATATGACTTGCAATAGTACTTTATTGAATGTTATATTTGCTATGATTATTGTCATATTTGCTATGATTATTGTTACTTGATATGTCACTTTACTGAGATAGATACTATATTTGATGATGATTATACTGTGTAATATTTCTCTGTGTATTGTTTTACCTGATTTTAGTGTTCTGTTGTTATTGTGAAGTGTACTGAGACACCTCGGTGTGATTTTGCACTCTAAATAAACTTTGATTGATTGATTGATTGAATATTATAGCCTAATACTGAATCCACCATTTCCAATAATGGCATGAGGGCATATTTGGATATTTTCTTCAATGTGTATGTCAACATTAGATGTATCTGGACACAATATACTATATGAGAAAAATATTGCTCAGTATTTGACCTGACATGAAGTATATACAGCAAATCTCCAGATATGCACCTGATTCTTGCATAGTTTGGAAAAAAAACATCTCTGGATTCTGGGGTCTTTCAATGTGAATTTGCTCACATTAGTCTCTAGTTGGACAATATACATTTTCATTTATTCATATGCTTTCATTTAAGTTACACATAGTTAGATATTGGCAATCCACATAGCTCACACCATGCACTGTCATGGTGGCCTTGCAGGGCTCAGAGTTGCCTCTTTGACTGTGTGGAGAGAGATGCAGACGCAGGTTTACATAGTTACTCCATTCTTCCATTCCACATAAACAGACATGTCATTTTGGCCATGAGTAGAGCGCAGGGACACAACTTACTCAGGCAAGCTCAGAGATCTAGCCTTGCTGGATGGCTGTATTGTAATACACATAGTTTTACTTCGTTTCGAACTCAAGCTCTCACTAGTGCCTTAAACGCTGCAACGCAGCCCTATGGAAGACTGTTATTTTGCTCCAAAATTACTTTTCATTAAAACCTGACCACCCACCCGTAGGTGGCGTGGTATCCCCTGGGACTGACACGGATCCACGTGACTACGTCACGTCCTGCCAGTCCAGGGAATAATCACTTCCGCTTTCTTCCACCCGCTGTGAAGACGTGTTTTGTGAAAGCTCCGCGGTTATCGAGGAGTTATATTATATAGCTTTAGATACTAGGCTCGTTCCGGCTGACGTGCCCACCTCAAGAGGGTCGCGTGGACGGGATAAAGCAGGCTTCGGAGACCCGACCCTGTACCCTTCACCTGCGGCGTCGGAACAAGTCATCTAAAAAGCTAAGAGTATCTTCCTTAGTTAACTGTTGTCAGCTGCCGCCGTGCAGTTGATGTGAAACGTTTCCCCGGGAACGGGGTAACGTTGTTAGGCTCGAGCGCATGACTCAGGTCTGCACTCATAACTCTAGCTAGGTTTGCATACATGCAGAATAGCTTGTACCGTTAGCACTAGAACAACAGGCTAAATAGCACAGTTGTCACAGTAGCTAGCTGCATCCGTGCGGTTGTTTCTGTTGCTAGGTACTTTAGGAACGCCGGCTTTAGAGCGCGCGCGTTAGATAGTTAGCTAGTTTGCTCAGTGCAGCTAGCTTGGACTACCTTGTAGCACTCCATATCTGGCTGCGTCCCCAGACAGGGTAACACACCCGGTTATTGTGGCAGATAGCTAACGTGCACACGTGCAGTTAGTGTCTGTGTGCTAAGTACTTCGCGCCAGCTACCTCTGTGTAGGGCGCGCCTTAAGCGAGAGTAGTAGCTAGTAGCCATGCTCTTCAGTGAAATAGCTAGTTAGCTGCTTGCTCCCGTGCAGCCAGTATCTAGCGATGTGTAACCCCGTTTTCCTGTTAGCAGAGAGAGGGGGGAACAGCTAGGTGCTGTATTAGCTGTGAGGCTACTGGCCGGTTACGACCGGCACAATTAATTTGAAACCTACATAAATGTAGTGTAGCTTTTACTGGCGTCTGAGATTTTAGCTGGGCGATTCGCTAGCTAGGTGAGCTCGCCCCGCACCTTGTGTGGGCCGCTTCTCTCAGTACTTACGCCATCTTAGCCAGCTTGCTTGTCTGCTAAGTGTTGCTTGCCTCGTGCAATTAGCATCTACTAGATTGCAACTCCCGCTGAGGAGTTTCTTCTGAGATTGACTAGCTTCGCGGGCCGCTGGCCTTTGCTTGCGGTCACGCTTGCTTCCCTGTGATACAGGGTAGAGACGCGCTGCACCGGCCTGTGCGCAGGCTTGTGTTAGCGCACGCTTGTCTCTCAGTGCTTATGCTAGCTTAGCTAGTGGCTTCCACGTCTGTTCTCTCGGGTTAACAGGTTGTGTGTATTGGTGCCCCCCCTTCGGGATGGGCTATTGCCGCTTACGTTACCATTGCACGCGCACGTTCGCTAGCCTCCGGGTTGCTTACTGTCTAGCCTGTGCTTCTTGCTAGCTTGCTTAAGCAGTACTCCCGCTATTAGGGTGCGCCCTGCGGGAGCTTGCTATTAGTGGTTAGCTTCCTGCTTCCTCTTGCTACTGAGCAGGGAAGGTCAGGGAGGGGATGGGCCGTGTGTAAAACTACTTGGCCGAGTATGAATCGGCACGTTAAGTGCGTGTTGGGCACGAGCACGCGGCACAGGCGCCTTGAACCTTCGGTCTTGTCCGCAGCTAAGCTCTTTAGAGCTGACCAAGGTCCGCTCTCAAAGAAGTGTTAAAGCTAGCTTGCCTTGCATAGGTGCAGATAGCAATATTAGTACTGTTTAGCACAGAACGATAGCATTTTGCAGATAGCTGGCGTGCACCCGTGCAGTTAGTACCTGTGTGCTAAGTACATTGGGCGCGAGATACCTCCGCTACAATAGACATACTGCTCCTTGCTGGCGCTACGCGTCCAGCAGGGCTTACAGCTCGCCAAGGTCTGGGCTCAGTGCCAGCCTTTGGCTTGTAGCTCTAAGGACAAGCCCACCGCCCTTGGTGCCCAAGGCCCGGGGTGGTTGGGAGCTCTCCATGGGTCGCACTCCCTCGTTGGGGCGCCCCCTGCAAGTGCAGGGAGCCCGGCTGGGGGCACAGCGCACCTTGGTCCATGGCCACGGCCTGGCCTCGGTTGGCAGCGCCCAGGTCAAGCCCACCGGTTGGCTCACCAAGGCTGGGCTTAGTTCCAGCCTGCGGCTTGTAGCTTTAGACCCACCGTCCTCGGTGCCCAAGGCCCGAGTTCGGTCAGGAGCTCGCCCAGGGTCTCATACCCAGCATCAAGACTCGCCTTGGTCCATGGCTACGGCCTGGCCTCGGCTAGAGGCTCCTAGGACAGCCCACCATCAATGGCACCAACGGCTCATTGCTGGTCGGGAGCTCGCCTGGGGGCCGCACTGTCGGACAAGTCCACGTGCGTCTCGAGAGAGAACGTTACCTCCGCAGTCCCCCCAGCCTGCGAAAGGCGCACGGCAGGGGGGGGGGGGGGTTACTTCGATACAACAGCGCGTCAGTAGGCGGAGCTTGCGTAAGAAGTTCTCCCCCAGCATGCACAGCTTCTACGGAACTGTCCATGCGGCGGGGGGGCGTAGCCTCTCACGTCCCGCCCCCCCATCAGGGCACCGGATCGAAAGGTCCCGGTGCCCAGCAATATGCTCATGACTATATTTCAGGGATCATTTCTATAGTTTCTAACTTGAGAAATGTGTTTCTAAAATGTTCAGTCTCGCTATCCACGATGATGAGACGGTGATACTCTTTTCTGAGCGCGAAGTGGGCAGAGAGACTTGATTCAGTTCATATGCTCTCTGCTTTTGATGACCGTTCACTGTCTCCTATGGGGACATTGAGGGAGAGAGTATGATCGGAGTGGTGGAACGGGTTCCGCTCCGTTGGCCACAAGAGACCATCTTGTCCAACAGGCTCGATGCCTGGGAGCATCTATGTTCCCCCGTCCCCATTACGGCGCACCCTCCAGAGGGGATACGCGCTACAGTTGGCCCACCCACGTTCGACGGGACCCCCGATTTGGCCGTGGAGGAGGAGGCCATGGACGGCTCCATGCGTCCAAAATTGGACCTTCGGCGTCTCAACAAGACGCTGAGGAAGTCCCATCCCGAATGCTCTCTTCCCCGCCTGTTCAAGTTGAGACAGGGGGTTTTCTTACTTCCAGGGATCTGGAAGGTGCGGTCTTCCATGTCCACATGGTCAGGAGACACAGGAAATACCTGAGGTTCTCCTTCCTGGGGAAGGCTTACGAGTTCTGTGGCTTGCCATTCGGCATGTCTTTGAGCCCGCGAACCCTCACGGTGTGCGTGGAGGCAGCCGTGGCTCCCCTCCGCACGAGGGGGATCCGCGTCTTCCTATATCTCAACGACGTTCTCTTAGCGGCCGACTCGAGGGTCTGTGCCGTGGATCATACCAAGGTGGTGACCGATCACCGGCAAACCTTAGGGTTTTTGGGAACTGGCAGAAGAGTTGCCTCGTCCCAGCGCAGGCGGCGACCTTCCTGGGGCTCGAGCTATACTTCCTGCGAGCCTTTCGCCAGAGCGACAGGCTCGCACGGTTCGGACAGCAAGCCAAGGACGTTAGGTCTGTGCCCTCGGTGTCAGTGCATCAGTGCACAGTGATGTTGGGCCTGATGGCCTCAGCACTGCATGTGCTCCCGCTAGGGAGGCTACACATGCTCTCGTGGTCCAAATATGGTTCTCAGGCTTCGCCTGGACTCGGCCGGGGACCGTCATCGCAGGGTTCCTCTGACAGGTCAGGCCTGGCGGGCGCCGGCTATATGGGCGGACCCCTGTTACCTCTCGAGAGGTACTCGGTGGGGCCCTGTCCCGCTCAGGATGGTTGATTCGCACAGACGCCTCCCTCTGGGGAGGGGGTGCGATTTGCGGGCATTTTTCGGCGAACGGCCGGTGGGAGGCTCAGGAGCTTCGCCACATAAACGTGCTAGAGCTGAAGGCGATTCGCCGGGCTCTGCCTCAGGACAAGCCCACCATCAATGGCGCCATGGGCCCATTGTTGGTTGGGAGCTCTCTTGGGGACCGCACTGCCGGACAAGTCCGCGTGCGGCCAGACTCGAAAGAGAACGTTGCCTCCGCAGTCCCCCCGGCATGCGGAGGTAACACTTCCAGCGGCTCACACATGGGCACCATGTGCTGATTCGCTCGGACAATAGGGCAGCGATCGCCCACCTGAACAAACAGGGCGGTGTGCGGTCGGGGGCGCTGAACCATAGCGGGGATTCACCTGTGGGTGTATCCCCGTCTCCTTTCAGTGTCAGCGGTCTATCTGCCGGGACGGCGGAGTTACAACCGGCCTGCTGTCTCGAGGCAATCCCCGTTATACGGAGTGGTGCCTCCACCCTCGGGTGATGGAACAGGTTTGGGCCAGGGTTGGGCGCGCCTGCGTCGATCTCTCGCATCGCGGTGCGCGACACACTGCCCACTGTGGTTCTCGATCCAGGAGGACAGCCCCCGTTAGGTCATGACGCGCTAAAAGCGCACGCGTGGCCGAGGGAGGGGCTCTATGCGTTTCCCCCGACCCCCCCCTGATCCGTCAGGTGTTGGACAGGGTGAGGGAACAGCACCTCCGGCTCGTTTTAGTCTGTTTGGCACAGGCAGACATGGTTTGCGGACCTGGTCTCCCTGGCGCAAGATCCGCCCTGGGCATTGCCGGTACGGGCCGATCTCCTATCCCATGCGGAGGGGGAGGTGTTCCACCCCTCCCCAGGCAGGTGGAAGCTAGCGGTCTGGCTCCTGAACCGGACCAGTTGCTAGCCCAGGGCTTGCCTGATAATGTGGGATGCACTATGCAGCAAGTAAGGGCGTGGATCCAGTGAACTGCAGTGTGCGACCAGTTCTCTGTTTCCTTCAGAGCCTGCTTGACGCGGGTCAGTCCCCGCAGTCGTTTAAGCTGTACGTAGCCGCGATTCTGCGTGCCATAGGGGAATTGAAGGGAGCCCCGTGGGGGCGTACCCTTTGGTCTTGCGCCTCATGAAAGGGGCGCGTAAACTGCGCCCGCCGCCGCGGTGCGTTTTTTCCCCCAAATCGGACCTGGTTACGGTGCTGGACGGGCTAACGGGTCATCCGTTTGAGCCCTTGGACTCCGCCGATTTAAGGGTTCTGTCTTTAAAGACCGCGCTGCTGCTGGCCTTGTCGTCAGGAAAGAGAGTTGGTGACCTGATTGCCCTCTCGGTGCAGCAGGCCTGTGTGGTAATGATGGGCGCAGGGTTACGTTGCGACCTAACCCGGCTTACCAACCTAAGATTATTAATGTCAGCTTTAGGTCTATGGTCATAGACTTATCAGCATTCTGTCCCCCGCCGTTCAGTTAGAGACGGGCGAGGAGAGACGTTTGCTCATGCTGTGCCCCGTAAGGGCGCTCTCGGCCTATGTGGCCAGGACGCGTTCTTTATGCATTACAGATCAGCTGTTGGTTTGCTTTGGGCAAAGGGCCCAGGGCGGACCCCTTTCCAAGGATCGCTTATCACACTGGATAGTGGAGGCGATCGCGTTGGCATACTCTGCCGTGGGCAAGGTTCCCCAGGAGGGTATCAAGGCGCTTTCTACGCGAGGTGTTGCGACATCCTCTGCGTTGTTGCGCGGTGTGTCGGTGGAGGACATGTGTGCCGCGGCCTCATGGTCCTCTCATCACACTTTTGTCAGGTACTACAGTCTCGACGTGTCCGGTGCGCAGTTCGCGCACGCGGTGCTGTCGGTGGCAAGAAAGTAGTATCGTTGCCACTCTAATATGTCAGACGGTTAGGCATAAACGTTGCCATATGGCCGTGGTTCACCGGTGCCTTTCGGGTCGCCCTGTGGGGTGCTCCCGGCAGCAAGGTCGGTTGAATGGAGGCACTAGTGAGAGCTTGAGTTCGAAACGAAGTAAAACGTTAGGGTTGTGCTACAACCCAGGTTTTACGAGTGAGAACGAGAGCTCTCACTACCCAGCCTTGCTGTGTCGATGCGTCACGGGGTGCGTCGGATCTCAGCGGGCTGGAAGAAATTAGTGATTATTCCCTGGACTGGCAGGACGTGACGTAGTCACGTGGATCCGTGTCAGTCCCAGGGGATACCACGCCACCTACGGGTGGGTGGTCAGGTTTTAATGAAAAGTAATTTTGGAGCAAAATAACAGTCTTCCATAGGGCTGCGTTGCAGCGTTTAAGGCACTAGTGAGAGTTCTCGTTCTCACTCGTAAAACCTGGGTTGTAGCACAACCCTAACGTTATTGTGCATACACAGACAGACAGACGCTATATTCCTAAGCACACGGAGCATGATGCTCCTTGCAGGTCAGCAGAATGCTAGGTCATCAGAAAGCTACAGTAGGCTGTCTACAGAATGCCTGTCAAGATGTTAACGTCATGTCTGCAAAATGCCTTCCAAATATGCCTATAAATGTCTGTGACTTGCTGATCATTGTTATGTAAACTTGTGCATCCATTGGTGGAAGAGCAAGCCTGCATCTCTTGGCCAAGATATCTGTCAATACATCATTTAAGACGACTTCTGACTCCTGGCTCCATCACTTTTTGGTCTCAAGTGATTTTCTTCAAGTGGTTCACTGTTTACCTTTTGGCTGATGAAATATTTCTACATCACTGAAAGTGACATCACTAAGCAAGAATGAGATGACCACAAGATGACATCACAATGTCCCGACAGGTGATGTCATAATCCTCGAACAAGTGTCCAATCTTACAGTACAAGTGTCTAAAGTTATGACAACACTAGCTGGAATGGAATGAGTTATGAAATCAAACTGGTGCAGGCTACCATGCAGTTCAATTGGAACTCCCCGGACCAGATGGACTAGCATGATTTCCATGAGAGCAAGCAGCTAGAGAAGTGGACACCAACCCCAGAAATATGATATGCATGAGGATGGAGGAAGTGGAGTGGGCTATGGAACATCGGACATAGCAGCCAGTGGTGCACTGGAGTAACCTGGAAGGATGGTGGATCTCCAATTGGGATTTACCCCCAAGTTTCACCACAAGGTCCATCAAAAGGAATCCAAGATGGGCTTCAGCCCAAGACCCTCTATGCACCCTTGCAGGTGCACCTGTATTAACCATAGTATCAACGCAGGCTTCGAAACCTGAGCTAGGTTCAGACACACAGGTGAGTTTGTTGAACCTGCAAAGCCCTGAGAGAGAGCTGATCGCCACAGGTGGAAAGGGACAGTACACTGTGGGATCTTCTGATAGTAGGATTGAACCATCCCTGGCTGCTTTTCAACAAGCAGGCTCTCTCAGAACTCTAGAACATGTGCGCTACGCTTGCCTGTCCTGCAGCTTGCCAAGCTGGCTCAGATTCGCAGCAGAGTCGATGCATGGCGTTACCCACAGCTCGGTTACTGTGTGGCCTTGTCTGCCCTATGGCAAATGCACAATTTCTCCCTTTCTCTCTCCCTCAGTCTCTCTTGTAAGCCTCAGACTGATGACATTATCACTGATGTCACTGTGGCTGCCATCACTGTGTGTGTCTGTCTCAATTGTGTGTTTGTGTGTGCCTGTGTGTGCCTGTCTGTCTCTTGTGTGTGTGTGTGTGTGTGTGTGTGTGTGCGTGCGTGCGTGCGTGCGTGCGTGCGTGCACGCGCTTTGTGTGCGTGTGTATGTGCATCACTTATAATGTCACTTATAACGCCTGTGACATCACTGATGATGTCACAAATGTCACAATATAACATCACTTGATGACATCATCACTGAGAATTTGTGTGTGTGACAGAGACAAACAGACAGAGCAACAGCTCCCTTTTATAGATAATATATAAGATAAGATAAGATAGGCCCACTAGATGGATAGATAGATAGATAGATAGATACATAGAGCTAGATAGATAGATCGAGAGAGCTAGATAGATAAGATAGATAGATAGAACCTAGCACTTAGCTGAGTCAATTTCTTGTACATTTTTATTTTTGTGAATATTCTCAAAAGGTGTGTTCATAAAATATATTTTATTTATCAATGTTAGATTATGTTACACAAGCCACTTCTAAAAGTAGGTCAACCTTGTAGGTCAACCTTTGTGCTGGTCGACACAACAGTAACATTTCAAAAATAGGAAGCACACTGCTATAATCGACCTTTAAGTTGAAAATCCATTGAAGCTTTCCAGGAAGTTGAACGAGGTGAACCTATCCTGACGGTCCTGACCTGAACCCGAAAAGGAAGGAAGCTGGCCTCACTGTTCCACGCCGACGAGCGACCAACACAAGGTGGGTCAAGTAGTCTCTCTTTTTAGTCCTCTTCTGTGCATAATTTAATGACCAGGCAGTGAGCATGTGGTGGTGGCAGCCAGGCTGGTGTGAGTTGGGAGCAAACGTTAGCTCTAATGCTAATTAGATATTAGCCTAGCTGTCATTGTGAGCTGCACCTGCGTACTGTTTGCCAGGCTCAAAAGTCTTGAGGCACCGTCCACGTTTCAGGACTCTTGGAAGTTGGAAGAGTAGCCCTTGTTTAAAAGAGATCCTAATAAAAACTCAAACTCTCTTGCTGTAACTAGTGTTTACATATTAACTAGTAAAGGCCCAATTATACTCAACGTTTAAGACGGAGAGGCTGTCAGCCTCAAGCCTGCTAGGCTAGCCTTGCTTGAGTCCTACACTCAAATAAGTCAACAAAGTGCTGAGCTGACAGCTCATCTATTAACTCACTAGTTATCATGTAAAGAGCAACAACAGAAGAGAGGCTTTCTGAACTGTAATTCCATAATATTTTTTGTATTGATTATGCGCCTATTTACACATTTTCAAATGCACATCAGAATCAGAATCAGAATCACTTTTATTGCCACAGTATGGAAGTTACATACGAGGAATTTGTCTTAGTGTCTGTATGCAGCGTAGCGGTTACATCAATATACAGGGATAAGAAGTAGGAAGATAACTAACGGCAATCGCAAGGTTGCAAGTGCAATCAAATCAAATTGAGTCAATATATACAATATGTACATGAGTGGTGAAGTGTTCTGTGGATAATAAATATGAATTTACGTGGGATTTACATGAGATTTACAGACTGAGTTAAATATACGTTAAATAGGCAGTGGATTTACATGAAATTTACAGGCCGAGTTAAATAGGCATTAATGTGCACGGAATTTACATCAATTTACCAGTCCCAGTTAGACAGGCATTAAATTAGATACAGTATGAGTTCCAGTTTTATGGGGGGGGGGGGGGGGGGGGGGGGTTCAGTTCAGTTTAGGATGAGTGTGTGTGTGTGTGGGTGGGGGGGGGGGGGGTTGTTGGTGAGGCCCTTGGCGGAAGGGGTTTCCGGGCCTTGTTGGTGAGGCTGATGGCGGTTGGGAAGAAGCTGGTCTTGTGGCGGGTGGTTCTGGTCTTGGCAGACCTCAGTCTCTTGCCATGGGGGAGTGTCTTAAAGAGATTGTGGCCAGGGTGGGAGGGGTCAGCCATGATCTTGCGAGACCGCTTCAGTGTCCTGGCTGCATGCAGGTCCTGGAGGGATGGCAGGTTGCATCCGATTATCCTCTCAGCGCAGCGGATGATGCGCTGGAGTCTGTTGTCTTTTATATATTTGATATATGAACGTTACAACTGTAGCAATTACAAGAGTTTAAAAAACGATAACTAAAAACCCTAAAGTACCTAAGATGTTTTAATATGTTAATACATGCCATGCCCAACGTTGTTTCCTGCTCCTTTCTGTCTGTTGTTAAGGCATGAATAGGTGTCAGGTGTCTGTGGTATATGGCTTGGTGCTGTTGAAAACCTTCTCTATTCTACGTTTGTGTTTCTGGCAGATATCCACTTCCCTGGAGACATCCCAGCAGAACTGGCAGCTCCATCCAGCAGTCCCTATACTCTGAAAGGCCCACAGCCTACTGCCATTCTCTCGGACTCTGAGGTAACACTGAGTACGTTTACATGCACATTGCACAAAATATTCCACTATTAATCGGAAAATGACATTAGATAAGGGTCATGTAAACAGCATACTTGCATTTTCAGAATTTGGGCTTTTTCCAAATTGAGCATTTTCCGATTAACTCATTCATGGCCAAAGACGTCTTTGACGTGTTATCAGGAATAGCCCAGAGGGCCAATGACGTGTTTGACGTGTTTTTGTTTTTATTAGTGCAGCGCGTAGTTCAAACACTTCCCCAGCCTGTGACATGTTATCAGGTCCCTAGCCTCAAAGCCAAGCCGACAACACGCGATCAAACACATACCGCAGCTGTTGTTTTGAAATGAGCAGGAGGAAAAACAGAGAAACGCGCTTCCTTGTAGAGAGGAGAAACGCCATTGAAACGCCCCTCGGCGCGCTGCACTGCTCGCCTTGCTGCAGGGCGAACCTGGATTGAGTTGTTCGCAGTAGTCAAACCCGTGACGAACATGATCGATCCGGTTCCAGCGCCTGGTCCCAAAGCCAAGCCCGACCCGTTCCTGTGTCGCAGCATTCGTCCCAGCCCGAACGAGAGGAGGAAAACGATGCGAGGCAGAGGAGGCTAGACGCTGATCTCAAACCAGTTTGGTGTTCCCCTCCTATGCTAATTTGCGGGGGAAGGAGGTGCGATCCAGCAGCAGCTGTGGACAGAACTCTCTCTGTGTGTGTGTGTGTGTGTGTGTGTGTCTGTGTCTGTGTCTGTGTGTCTGTCTGTGTGTCTGTCTGTCTGTCTGTCTGTCTGTCTGTCTGTCTGCACACTCACTCACACTGAGTAAACTGTATTGTTGAATGTAAAAAAAGCACTTCATGTATATATATATATATATATATATATATATATTTTTTTGTCATTTGTGTCATAATGAATAATATTTACATGTCTGATGTCAATACAGTTCAAAATAAAAGAATTGAGAGCGAGTTCTGCCTGAGATTGTGTCTTTTACAAAAATTGCCTTTTCTGCTGTTTCTCTTCTCCGAGAGACCTTTTTGGTGAAAACAGGGTGTATATAAATGGCTATAAGTAGAGTACAGAACATGCTAAAAGCTCACTTTTTTTTCCTGGTGAACCCAGAGACGTACATCTTCATTTTGAGGTATTGCAAATCACTTTGGTGCTAATAGATAATTTACTGTGGGTCTTGAAAGATGACCAACAATTATGAAAATCTTTGGCCTGTGCTAAATATTGGCAGTCCTAAACTGGCCATGAATGAGTTAAGAGGTGGGTTATTCCAGTATTATTCTCGTTTTAGGAGGATTCTTTGATCATGTATACAGTCAGTGGGTTTACATGACACTAAAAAAATCGAATTATTGCCTTAGTCCGCTTCAAACCGGACTTTTGAAATGCATGTAAACATGTTAGCTCAACTGAAATCGACCTTCTCATAGTCCGATTAGATTGGACCAGGCGATCGGCGCATGCGCTAAAGTTTCCTTGCCATAAACCCGCGTGAACCCCGGAAGACAGGCAGAGCGCTACTGCGTTAGCAAGCTAACTTGAAATAAATAAAAAACTTATCTCTGTCGTGTGGGCTCTCTAGATTTTTATAATCTTCAAGGATTCGAAAATCGTGAGGGGGAGGCATAAGGCAACGTCCCAGCAGAACTGGCAGCTCCATCCAGCAGCCCCTACTCTGAAAGGCCCACAGCCTAGTGCCATTCTACCAGACTCTGAGGTAACATTTAGTTGAATAAAACCTATCTGTGTGGTCTAATGTAGTCTGTCAACACTATGTGTGTCTGTCTGTGTGAAACGGCTTGGCTCTGTTGAAACTCTTCTGTATTCTACCTTGGTGTTTCTGGCAGAGATCCACTCAGAGCATCCCAGCATAAGTGGATGCTCCATCTTCACACAGACATACAATGTTGAATCGTCATGAGGTGAGGCTAATTTTGTTCAGCACGTCATTCTGGGCAAGCTTGGGGCGCGTAAACACAGATAACATGCTCCTACCTGCATTTGCGGACACAAATATGAGCTGCAGGCTGATGAGCAAAGCGAATAGGCCTAATAGCCTACTAAGCGCTGTTCATGAGTTTGCTTGTTTCATTAAAATGCATGAACGATTAAATAATACGTGGACGTTAATACCGGGCACTTATCACCCAATAGCCTAATGTGCATCTCTATTGTGACATCATTGATGTCATAAGAGGCTGGATTTCATAAAAGCAGTTGTGACATCCCCAGTGCTGTCATAAGATGACAGCACTGAAGATGTCATCAGTGATGTCATAGGAGCAAAACAAGTCTGGCTTCAGACCCCCGTCTTCAGCATGGACAGCTGTATGTTGCTAGGACAGGTGATCCAGCATCCCTGAAGTATGCCATCAAGCTGCAGGCAGGGCGAGGCCGCTTAGCGGCCAAGCACCTTATGTGAGCTGCACGGCGGGCGTAGCAAGCCTGCCTAGGAATCGACCGCGCCTAGTTATAGAACAGCCGACATTCACTTTTGAACAAGTATGATTTGAGATATTTTGTTTACACTTGCAGTACAGTAGCTAACTTTATAATTTACTTTTTCCTCAGTCGACACAGCTGCAACACAGCTGTAACTCGAGTTGCAGAAGTGCTGAACTCCATTAGCTGGACCCTATCTCGGCAGCATTCATCCGATGAAGCGGACAATGCCTACTACCAGTTGGAAGGCATAATGAGGCTCCTAGCAAGATACGATGACCAGTTTGCAAATGTGAACCAGGCCTTGCGTAAACTGGAACATCGTTTACTGGCTTCCAACCCCCCGTAATTATGACGGGTGACCGAGGTCGACCATATTTCAACATAACCCGGGAGCAGTTGGAGTATTTTCTTCAGTTTGATTTCACAGTTACAGACATTGCACATATTTTGTCTGTCAGTGTAAAGACTGTACATAGAAGGCTAAGAGGTTACTATCTGTCTGTGCGACAACTTTATAGTGACATTACAAGTGAAGAATTACAAAGGGCTGTATTTGCGTATCTGGATACACACCCAAACTCGGGTTACAGAATGGTAAATGGCTATCTGAGGAGCATTGGCATCAGGTATGGTTAATGTTACAGGTGAAGCTATCATATTTGTCATTGAAAAATGTGTAAGCTGAATCAATTTCATATGTTGTGTTGTGTGTTTTTTCTGACATGAGTCACTGAGTCCAGGCTTACTGAGACCATGAGAGCTGTTGATCCTGTTGGGACCCTTCTTCGTGGACTTTTCTTGAACCCCATTCAACGGCGGTCTTACTCTGTCCCTGCACCATTGTCATTGTGGCATATAGATGGTTATCACAAACTAATTCGGTAAGAAACTTTTTAAAGTTCCCCTATTCACAGTAATCCAGTGACAGTATTGTAGTATTGTCTTAGCATAGTACTGTGTACTATTATTTATCTAAATTTGATCATTTGGTATAAATTAATACATATTTTCATGTCATGCCACCTGTTTGTGGCCCATCTCATAGTGCCCGGATTTTTATCCCAGATAAGAGATACACCATGCCTTACCGGCACTGTCCACTCAGTTTACAGTAGGGCTGTCAAAATCGGCCTAAAATCGTATTCGAATATTCCCTCTAAACAAAGCATTTTTGTTTGAATATATTTGAATATTAAAAAGTTCTACTAATAATAATATTATATATATCATCATCAACTTTATTTGCAGACACAGGGTCCAGATATAACAACAGACAACACAAATACAGAGAACACACAAATACACAGTATATCTATAAAAGGCACTTATACCAAAACTTCCACATATGTGATTGGTATCTGACAGAACTAATACCAGGGTTGGTTAGTAGCATGATATTCGAGTTCTGAGAGACATTTAGACGCCCAATAAATTTGTACATCAAGGTTCTTAAAAGTGCCTGAAAAGTGCTGACACCTGCATGGCAGAACAGTTCACTTGCACTAGTCCACCTGGGTTTTCTCAGCAAAATCCTCATACAGTCATTGTATGCAACCTGAAGTTTGTGGAGGCTAGCTTTTTTATACTTAACCCACAGGGGGGCAGTGTACAAAGGGGTACAGTAGGCCCTAAAGAGACTTATCTTTACCTCCTCAGAACAAAAGTGGAATTTCCTAACCAACATGTTAGCCTGGGCATATAACATACGGCGCTGTCTGTACATGTCGTCATCATCAGACATTTGGTCTGTCATAAAATGACCCAGATATTTAGTTTTAACACAGACAGATAAAACATTATCAGACAAATAAAAAGCAGGAAAAGTGAGATCCCTGTCCCCTTTAGTTCTACAGATCATAACCACACTTTTTTTGGCATTGTACTTTACATCGAATTTGACACCATAGATGGAGCAGATATTCAATAGTTGTTGAAACCCAGCACTGCTAGGGGAGACGATGGCCAAATCGTCCGCATACATACAGTAAGGTGGTTGACTAAGGTATTGCCAATCATACAACCAGTCCTACAGTGATTTAGCTGGTCAGATAAATCATCCATGTATAGATTGAATAGAGCTGGGGAGAGTAACCCCCCCTGCCTCACCCCATTACCAACACCAAAGGGGGTGGATACTCTATTGCCCCATCTGACCTGCATATTCTGGTTGGCATACCAGTATGCCAGGAGACGGGTTATGCTGCCAGGCACACCTCTTTGACTCAGTTTTAAAAACAGTTTATGGTGATTGACCCGGTCAAACGCCTTAGAGGCATCAATAAAACCAATTAGTACAAAAGAATTCTGCCTTCTATAGGTCTCAACAATTTCTTTCAAAGCATACTGTATATACACAAATCAGTACTATGCTTTGCTTTAAAACCAAACTGATTGTCTGTTGTGGAAATAAAAAGGCTTAAATGATCTAATAAAATCCTTTCCAGTACTTTGGATAACACACTAGCCAGATCAATCGGCCTGTAATTATCTATGCTTCCTACCTTACCTGCTTTGTCTTTTATGACCGGCACAAGAGTAACAGACAACATAGTGAGGCAACACACCATGGCTCATGAAACCAGTAAAGCAAATGGCAAGCAAAGCTGCGACCCTAGGGCTTGCTAGCTTAAGGTGCTCTGCAGTGATGTCATCTAAGCCACTTGCTTTATTGTCAGCCAACTGTGCATTAGCTTGATAGACCTCAACAGTTTTAATAGACACTGCCTCGTCATGGGCAATGTTTCCCACATTAAAGGGATCGCTTGTCACACAATTAAAAAGGTCAGAGTAGTGTTGCCTCCACAACTCAGCTATGTTGTCTGTACCAGAGACCCCCTCTATGGTGCATGGCAACACTGTATTGCTCTTGTTCAGGGCTCTCACCTCCTTCCAAAAGCCAGTGACATTGTTACCAAGCAACTTCTCAGCCATAGAGTCAGCTCTCATTGCTTGTTCATTCTTACCTACATAGCGGACTGCATATTTGAACTTAGCATTTGTGCTTTTTTTGTGATCCAAGACAGGACCCTGCCTAGGCCTACCCTCCAAGACCCAGGCCCTATAGGCCTCCTTAGCCTCTGTATGAAGTGCAGCAACATGCTTATTCCAGCCAGGCTTGATGTTGTGTGCCTTAGGCTTGGTATTGTAAGGCCTACTGGCCTCATACACAGCTCCCACAATACAGTCATACATGGCACAGAGGTCTTTACGGTGTGACTAATTTTTACAATTGACATCAGCACACATAACAGCACCTAAGGGTAAATATACATTACTCAGAAGGTCATCAGTTTTCCCATAGTAAGATAACACATCAGCCCTGGATAGCTTAGCCCAGTCAATTCTAGCCTTACATGCACTATAAACTTCATGAGCTAGCTCCGGGAGATTATCTATGTCCAAACACATAATGAATGGAATATGATCACCTGTGGACACCTCGTACACAATCTCCATTGACCGTAACACTGCATGAGCGTCAGCAGTGCTGATACAATGGTCAAGCCAGGAGGTTGTGTGCCAGGCTTCACTTATATAAGCATAACTACCCACAGGGGGGACTGCCCCCTAGTCCGATACCTCACGAGTCCGATACCTCACGAGTCCGACACCTCATGGTTTTGGGTTAGGGTCTGGGGGAGGTTAGGTTTAGGCGTGGGGGTGGGAGAGGTTAGGTTTTGGGTTAGGGTCTGGGGGAGGTTAGGTTTAGGCGTGGGGGTGGGAGAGGTTAGGTTTTGGGTTAGGGTCTGGGGGAAGTTAGCCTCTTTTTTCGGACTCGTGAGGTGTCGGACTCGTGAGGTATCGGACTCGTGCCATGGCACCCCCACAGGTAGGAGCAATTGACTGGACAGTATAAAATTATTGTCTTCACAAAACTGTAACTTGTGATTGGCAAACAGGGAGCTGCCGTCTGAGAGGTCAGCATTCAGGTCACCTACCACACAAACACTGGTCGGCAGGTTGTCCACAATAAAATAATTTATAAAAGCAAGTCGATTCAGGTACTCATCCTCATATTGTAAACACTCAAAAGGAGTATAGACATTAAGAATGGTGAATATCTTATTGTTGATTTTTAGCTGAATAGCAATACACCAATCAACATTAAGCCTTAAAATATTAATGACAGAGTCCAGCTTCTTATGCCAGAGGATAGCCACGCCTCCAGCTATCCTTCCTCTCACTATCCCCAATGTGAGATCTGTCGTGGACTCTCCAGCCCCATGAAAATTATCATTAAAAGAATTCAGCAGCCCCAGATCCTGCTTTGGTAAAAAGGTTTCTTGTAAACATAAAATGTCACATTTCAGCAGCAGACTATCCACCACTATGCGTCTGGCCTTGTCACCTGCGCTGTTCCCGAGGCGCAGCCCCTGACAGTTGTATGAACCTACACGCATGATGATGAAGAGGATGGTGTGACCATAGTCCCGTTGCCAGCAGCGCCAGCAGCGTTGAACCTCAATGCACTGGAGCCCTTCATACGAGGCTCATATTAACGTCTGACAACAGAGCCTTCAGGCCACAGCTCTGGGTTATACATCTCTGCTACTTCTTTGCATTCAGCACATACTTTAAACGAGCTGTATCTGTTGCCCACTGTAACAATACGTTGACAGGTAACATCACGGGCAAGCTTAATTTTGAGATAGTTAGCCAGTGTCTCAGCATCCAGGTCGGGGGCAAATTTGGAAGCGAAGACACTTACCAACTTTGTGCTGACCACTTTAATGTTAATTTTATTGTTTAGTCTATAAACCATACTATTATGTAATATTTTTTCTGTTCTTTCTTTCTTTCGTTCTTTCTTTTTATTTGTTTTCCTTTTTTAATATTTATCTGTTGAATTTGATATGGGGGAGGTACCTTTATAAGCAATTTTTGGCTTCCAACCTCTCCTGCACAATAAGCAATTTCTTTTAAATGATTTCTGTATGTTATGTATTTGTGTGCAAATAAACATAAAATAAACATAAAAAAATGTTACCTAGCTCCCCTGTGCCAACAACCAGGGGCTTATTCTTCCTCTGTCCATGTTTTTCAGCCCGCTGTGCGGGCAGGGCAGACTGCACCACTGAGCGAGGCTTCTTTCCCCGCTTCACAACGCCGCTCCAAGCCGGTGAGTCCACCACCACAGCAGCCCCCCCGCACTCTCCACAAGGGCCCTCTCCATTCGCGATGATGTAGGGGAGGGGGCAACGTGAGCAGCAGAGCCCGGTACACTACCGGCCCCAGGCTCTCCTTTCTCTGCCGTCAAGGCACCGGGCGGTGCACTCCCGCAGTCAGGTCCAGCGTCGCTCGGCTTGGCCAGGTCTAGCCCTCCACTTGGCTCCAGCTGGCGCTCCAGGGCAGTGAGTCTGCAGTCAACAGCTGTTGCTACAGCCCGCAGATCCTCTCCGACATCGGCTTGTAGTTTAACTGCATGTCTTAGTGCACCAACCTCACTGTGCAGGCGCTCCATTTTGCAAAGCAGATTCGACACATCCACATTATTAAATGTCACTGGTGGCAGCTCATCCAGGTAGTGAGAGACAAATCTGGGGATGTCTTCACCACACTCATTTAACACTTTTAGGCAACTTTTTACATTATTCGCATCCTTCTGGTTGCCCTTAAAAGCCACACACCGTTGCTTGGAGTTAGGGCACAGATCAAACAGTGTCTTTTTAGAAGCCTCAATCCACTTGGAGTCAAAAGTGCTGGTGGCTACAAGTACAATTTCATCTTGACTCATCGTTTTGATTTTGACTGTAAGAAAGTTAAGAAACTCACCCTCAACGATCCTCAGCCCATCAACAGTCTCGTAGATCACAGGTTTTAGTCGAGGTCGGTGACCAACCTTGTCATCCATTCTGGAAGTAAGCCGATGAGAGCTGCCAGCTAGCTCCCTGGTTCAGGCTGCTTCAGGCTCAGCAGATGAGTAGGCCGAGAAAGAGTGAATCCACCAAATATCAGGAATCACAAAAATCATCCAGCCCTGTTGTCTGCAAATGCTCTTAGCTAGTCACTCAATTGTTGAGTAGCAATTTGAATTAAAAACTTTAAAATCTATAATGTAAAATTATAGTTGAAAACAGGCTGTGGTGCCTGAACTGCTGAGTGAACACACACCACACATCCACACCCGTCCCGTGGATATATATATATATATATATTTGTTTAATATTCAAATATAAATTTTCAATATTCTATATTTTTATATTTCAATATATATTCGAATATAGAATATTCTTTGACAGCCCTAATTTACAGTGAGCTACGGTCGTGACTGTTAAAATCTGACAAAACACGCATCTCACAGCGCCAAAATACATCATACATGTTGTGCTTCGGGTACTCGCCACACGATGAAATATTTTATTTCATTTATTTAACCTTTATTTACCCAGGCAAGCAAGTAAGAACAATTTCTTATATACAAAAGCAGCCTGACAAAAAGCAAGGGCCTTTTGGGGGAAGGGGGTGGGAGGCTGAAATAAAAACAAGGTTATATAAATACAAGTAAAAACTTACAGTAGTAATAGGAGCAAACTATATACAAACACAGGCTACAATAACAATATGAGAGAGAGAGAGAGAGAGAGAGAGAGAGAGAGAGAGAGAGAGAGAGAGGAGGGGGGAGGGGGTGAAGGGGCAGGGAAGGGAGAAGAGGAGGGACTGGGGGTATGTGTGTGGTTGGGAGGAGGTCAACAGGTACAACAGTCGATTACAATCTGTTGCAGGTTTTGCTTAAAAACAGTGAGCGATGAGAGGACCGTGAGTTTGAGGGTGTTTTGTAGAGTGTTCCAGTCGTAAGCTGACGCAAAGCGGAAGGCACTGCGGCCAAAAACGGTGCGGACTTTCGGAACGGAGAGTCGGATGAAGTTACTGGATCTGAGATTGTAGTCGGAACTGGAGAAGTGTAGAAGGGAGGAGAGGTAGAGAGGAGTTTTGCCTAGAATGGATTTGTAGATGAGCTGGAGCCAGTGAAGAAGCCGTCTGGTGTGAAGGGATGTCCAGTCGACCAGGTTGTAAAGGTCACAGTGATGAGTGGTGAATGGTGCGCCAGTGGCAAAACGGATGGCAGAGTGATGAAGCGAGTCCAGTTTATTGAGGGCGCTCTGGGATGCCATTCTGTAAATGGTGTCGCCGTAGTCAAAGATGGGCAGGATGGTCATCTTGACAAGCGTGTGTTTGGCAGAACGGGTGAAAGAAGCTTTGTTGCGGTACAAGAAGCTCAGGCGAGCTTTGACTTTAGACTGTAGGTGTTTTATGTGAGTGTTGAAAGAGAGGGATTGGTCGAGCCAGAGGCCAAGGTATTTGTATGATGTGACAAATTCCAGCTCGTTGCCATCGGCACAGGTGATCTTGGGGGCGCTGGTGGTATCATGTTTTCTGTCGAAAAGAATGCATTTCGTCTTCTTAGAATTAAGAAGTAGATGGAGGCTGTGAAATGACTGCTCAATATTGGTGAGACTGAGTTGAAGGGTGGATGCCGCAGAGTGGAGAGAAGGGCCCGTTGAATATAGGATGGTGTCGTCGGCATATAGGTGGATGAATGAATTTCCAGCAGCCTTGGCTACATCATTGATGTAGATGGAGAACAGCAATGGGCCCAAGATGGAGCCTTGAGGCACCCCTTTAGAGATGGTAAGAGGGTCGGACAAGATGCTTTCTGACTTCACCTGCTGAGCACGGTTAGCAAGGTAACTGGCAAACCATTTGCATGATCTTGGTGAGAGGCCAATGCTGGAGAGCCTCTGTAAGAGGATGGAATGGTTCACTGAGTCGAAAGCTTTAGCTAAATCAATAAAGGCAGCGATGCAGACCTGCTTGGAGTCCAGGGAAGTGATGATGTCATCCAGGACTTTCAGGGTAGCTGTGATGCACCCGTGCCCCGGCCGGAACCCTGACTGCAAGTTGGTCAGGATGTTGTTTGAGGCCATGAAGTGGCTGAGCTGATTATGAACCAGCCTCTCCAAGACCTTGGCCAAGCAGGGCAAGATGGAGATAGGCCTATAGCAGTTGGGGTCTGAGGCAGAGCCACCTTTAAAGAGCGGGAAGACCAGTGCAGATTTCCAGTCAGAAGGAAAGAGAGACAGCTCAAGAGACAAGTTAAAAAGCCGCGTGATGGGGACGACAATGATATGAGCAGCAGCTTTTAAAAACATGGGCTCGAGAGTCCAGCTTGGTGAGCTCCTCTAAAACCTCCGAGGTCAAGATGGGTTTGAAGGAGAAGGCACCAGAGCTAGCACCAGAGCTGGGAGGAGAAAGAGGAGACTGCGACGAAACAGCAGAGGGGGGCGTGGCCATGAAGACATGGGCCGAGTTAACAAAATGATGATTGAAGAGCGAGGCCATGCGAGACTTATCAGTGACAACAGTGTCACCAAATGTCATCGCATTGGGAAGATGAGGAGAAGAGAGCTTGTTCTTCATAGATTTAACCGTCTTCCAAAACCTCTTGGCATCCGAGCCACAGGTTGAAAATTTGTCCAAGAAGTGGCTGATTTTGGCTTTCCTGACAGCCTGAGTTGATTTATTTCTACACTGCCTAAAGGCAAGCCAATCGGCAGGAGACTGAGAGGAACGAGCTTTCCGCCATAAGGTGTTCTTTTGACGGATTAGTACAGCCAGGTCATGGGAGAACCAAGGGCTGAAGCGATCCTTAATCCGTAGTTTTTTAAGTGGGGCATGTTTGTTGATGATCCGGCTAAAGGTAATCTTGAGGTAAGACCAGGCGGCATCAATAGTGGCGAGAGAGTTAATTTTGTCCCAGTTCTCAGCGGCTACATCGTGAAGAAAGGCTTCCAAGACAAACTTTTTCAGGGAACGCTTAGTAACGAACACTGGTGGTCGTTTGACCGAGGAGCCAGAGCGGATGCAGGCAATGGCACAGTGATCACTCAGATCTTGACTGAAGACACCAGATTTATAGTTAGATGGGGCATTAGTGAGGATGACATCAATCAGTGTGGCAGATGAAGGAGATTTCAGATTGTGTCTAGTCGGCTCGGATATGATTTGAGAGAGATTTAAAGCATCAAATTGTTGTGTGATTGTGTCCGGGGGGTTGGTCATGTCCCAGTTTAGATCACCCAGGAGCACAAACTCAGAGGAGATGTGAGGGGCCAGGAGCTTGCTAAGTGCAGCTAGAGTGCAGGCTGGGGCAGAGGGTGGTCTATAGCAGACAGCAACACAGAGAGAGAAGTTAGCAGACAGTTTGATTTTTAACACTAGTAGTTCAAATTGCTTAGCAACAGATTTTGACAGTAAAATAGAGCATTGCAAGTGGTCCTTGACGAATAAGACTACACCACCTCCTTTAGTGGCTCTGTCCTGGCGAAAGACATTATAACCTGGTAAGGAGATGTCTAGGTTGGAAACGCTTTTTCTTAACCATGATTCAGAGATAGCTAGAACGTCAGGAGTAGCAGTGTGAACCCATGATTTTAGCAGGTCAATTTTGGGTAATAGGCTACGGATATTAATGTGTAAGAAACCCAGAGACTTGCGATCACAGAAATCAATTAGAAGCAGCATGATTGTCAATAGCAGGGCCTGGGTTGGGATGTACATTACCAGAGATAAATAGCAAGAGAATAATTAAAATGCGCCTTAGAATAGAGCCATAACATTGCCTTAGATTGCTTGGTTTCTTAGAGGGTTTAGCAGGAGTTAGGAGAGAAGGGTCAGTAAGTTGTTGCAATAGAATAAATGAGCATAGTGGAGAGCAAGACACAGACATTCTAGGAAGACCTGTGTTCTTAGTAATCCAGAAAGAGGGGGCATCTCTGGGCAGTAGACTGAAGTCCAACGTGCCACCACCATGGGAAGTTATGGCTGGCCTGTTGAAATGCCCGTTGGCAAGACCAGGAGACTGGGCCAGAGTATGCAAACAAAATACCAACAATGTGGCCCAAAAAGCGGATTTTGTGAAGAAGATTTTGTGAAGAAGAGCATATTAATCCAAAATGCACATAATCTGTCTTGTTGAAAGGAAAAGAGCTAGCCACTACTTTCCAAACATGCCTGCCGACCTCACCGCACATACAGAACTTAACTTTGTTTCTGTCTGTCTCTCTTTTTTACACTCTGCCTGTATACATGCTTAGATCCACAGGGTTGCTCCTCATTTGAACAGACTGCAGACAAGTGCTCTACGAATAAACGCCAGAGGCTCTGTGTGTGGAAATATTTGCATAGTCATAATTATTTTTTAACTTTTAAAAAACTTTTAAACAATTTGAACTTGAATAGATAGGAAATATGTTATATAAGAGATGTTAAAAACGACAGCCTACACCGTAAATACTAACATGGTATTTAATCAGAAACAATGAGTGCACCTAAATCAGTTTTTACCAGCCTGTTATTAACACTCATGTTTAATAAGTTACTTTTTAGTTTGGGACAAAAAATGATGAACACGCTAATTAACTCTCACTCTCTGAGAGGGCGCCTAGAGAGAGAGGCGACCGGCTGTGGAGCTCCGTGAACTTCGTAGAGAAATAGGTCTTTTTTTAGAGTAATTTCGTTTTGTTTATAATTTCGTTACTTCTATTCGCTTTGTAAATATCTAGTGTATATATCAGTGTCTTTTATACAGTGTACATAGTAGCGTAAGTGCACTTTTTTAGCAAAGGGAAAACAACAACAGCTTGGATTACAGCGTGGATTACCGCCGGGCGATCGCGCTATTGTTCCCACTGCGCCCCCCCCCCCCCCCCAAAGGGACCACCAGCAATGGAGGACAACGACAACAGCAGCTTCAACAACAACGACGGCACCAGCAGTACCATCGTACGTAGGTACAACAGGGGAGCGCTGCTAGACATCAGAAATGCGCAAAAACACCCCAAACAAAACTGGATGGCTCCCGACCTCTCTGAATACCCTGAACTTAAACGGCAAAAGAGAGGAAATAGAGGGGGTCTTCTTGCACGACAGAGAAGGAGAGCGCATAAGCCACCACTGCCCAGCATTCTGCTGGCTAATGTCCAATCACTGGAAAATAAGTTATGTGAACTGAGAGCACGGGCACAGTTTCAAAAGGACATAGCGAGATGCAACGTTATATGTTTGACTGAGACCTGGCTTTCAGCCGACACTACGGATCAGGCCATCGCTATCCCAGGCTTCAGTATACACAGAGCGGATAGAGACCAAGAGCGCACCGGGAAAGCGAGAGGAGGCGGCGTCTGTCTGATGGTAAACAATAACTGGTGCACGAATACCACTAACATCGAAACGCACTGCACAGCGGACCTGGAATACATCATGCTCCAATGTGTACCGCATTATAGTCCTCGTGAATTCACGTCAGTCACTCTTGCTGCAGTATATATTCCCCCCCAGGCCAGCGCCATAAACGCAGCCAAAGAACTCCACCGCGCGATCAGCGCACAGGAGCTGAAACAACCGGAAACAGCAATGATACTGGCAGGCGACTTCAACAGAGTCAACCTGAGGAAGCGCATGCCTTCACTCCATCAGCACATCAACTTCCACACAAGGGGAGAACGCACACTAGACCAGTGTTACACGAACATCAAACACTGCTACAAGGCGACCCCCCGCCCCCCCTTTGGCAGATCGGACCACGCCTCCATCCTGCTCGTTCCCAGGTATCAACAACAGCTCAAGCGACACCCCCCGGCCTTCCGAACCACCCACTGCTGGTCAGACCAATCAGAGGACATTCTGAGAGACTGCTTCGACCAAACAGCATGGGAAGAGTTCAAGGCTGCAGGAGACCTGGACGAGTATGCAGACACAGTAACAGGCTTCATTCAAAAATGCACAGAGGACATAATCCCCCAAAAAATAATCAAAATAATGCCAAACCAGAAGCCCTGGATCAATAGTGACGTCCGGGCAGCCCTCCACGCCAGCACCACCGCCTTCAACTCCGGAACACCAGAGGAATACAAACAGACAAGATATGCCCTCCGAAGCACTTTAAAAAGAGCACGGAGAGAATATGGCAGACAGCTGGAAGCAAAACTGGACTCAAACAACCCCAAACACCTGTGGAGAGGACTCCACGCTGCCACTGACTTCAAAGGGGCAAAACAGCAAAACAACAACGAGTCACCCACCCTGCCAGACGAACTCAACGCGTTCTACGCCAGGTTCGACCCCTCTGCCAGAGCGCCTCCCCTCCTCCCCCCCTCCTCTCACACCCCTCTCCTCCTCTCCTCCCCCCCACCACCCCCCCCTCCCTCCTCCTCTCCTCCCAACCCTCCCCCCCTCCTCTCCTCCCCCCCCTGCCACCTCCTCTCCTCCCCCCCCTGCCACCTCTCTCCCCACACCACCCCTCCCCTCCTCTTCTCCCCCCCCTGCCACCTCCTCTCCTCCCCCCCCTGCCACCTCTCTCCCCCCACCACCCCTCCCCTCCTCTCTCCCCCCACCACCCCTCCCCTCCTCTCCCACCCCCCCCCCACCACCACTCCCCCCCTCCGCCCCCCCACCACCCCTCTCCCCCCCACCTCCCCTCCCCCCCCCTCCCCCCCACCCCTCAGCACCCCCTCCCATCCCCACCTAACCACCAACCCCCCCCACCTCCCCCCCCCCACAGACCCAGACCGCCCTCTCACCATCACTGAGGAGGAGGTGCGCCGGTCATTCCTGCGTATCAACCCTCGCAAGGCGGCCGGCCCGGACGGCATCCCCGGGCGGGTCCTCAAGGCCTGCGCCCACCAGCTGGCAGGCGTATACACAGACATTTTCAACCAGTCTCTCTCCCTCCGACGAGTTCCCTCCTGCTTCAAAGCAGCGACAATCATCCCCATTCCCAAGCAGCAGAAAGCGACCAGCCTCAACGACTGGCGCCCAATAGCCCTCACACCAATAGCCAGCAAGTGCTTTGAAAAGCTGGTCATATCAAAGATCCGCCCCACACTCCCCCCGGACCACGACCCGCTACAATTCGCATACCGGCCCAACAGGAGCACAGCGGATGCAGTAGCACACGTGCTCCACACCGCCCTGTCCCACCTGGAGGGGAAGGACACTTACGTAAGAATGCTGTTCGTGGACTACAGCTCAGCATTCAACACCATAGTACCCTCCAGGCTGGTATGCAAGCTCAAGGACCTGGGACTTAACACAGCAATGTGCGACTGGATCCTGGATTTCCTGACAGACCGCCGCCAGGTGGTGAGGGTGGGCAACCTCACCTCCTCCCCACTGACCATCAGCATAGGAGCGCCCCAGGGGTGCGTCTCCAGCCCCTTCTGGTATGACCTCTACACGCACGACTGCGTGGCGACTCAAACCTCTAACACCATCGTGAAGTTTGCAGACGACACAGCAGTCGTGGGGCTGATCTCGGGGAGCGACGAGACGGCCTACAGAGAGGAGGTGGGGGCCCTGGAACAATGGTGCCAGGACAACCACCTCTCTCTGAACGTCTCCAAGACCAAGGAGATCATTGTAGACTACAGGAGGGGGGGGGGCGCACACCCCCCAATCACCATCAACGGCACAGTGGTGGAAAGGGTGGACAGCTTCAAGTACCTGGGAGTCAATATCCACCAGGACCTGACATGGGCCGGCCACACCGCCACTGTCGTCAAAAAGGCCCAACAGCGAATACACGGACTCAAGCGCCTGAAGAAATTCGGGCTAAGGAAAGAAATCCTCAGGGACTTCTACAGAGGCACCATTGAAAGCCTGCTGACTGGCGGCTTCACCACCTGGTACGGGAACTGTACCACCATGGACCGCAGGGCGCTACGGAGAGTGAGACGCGCGGCACAGCACGTAACAGAATGTGAGTTGCCAGATCTGCATGAACTGTATAAACAGCGGTGCCTCAGGAGGTCCCTGAAGATCATCAAAGACACAAACCATCCCACAACAGCCTGTTCTCCCTGCTACCCTCAGGGAGAAGATACAGGGTTCCGAAAGCACGCACAAATCGCTTGAGGAACAGTTTCTTCCCGCAGGCCACGAGACTCCTTAACATACACAAATAGTGTAGTAGCCGCACTGTACCGTACTGTAGCTGCTACCACTACGTATGTCTAACGTTTAATTGTATGTTTAATAAGGAATATGCTATTTGCACCTGTATGTCAAATACGCCGAATTTAAAATGCCGAGTTTAATTGTATGTTTAATAAGGAATATGTTATTTGCACCTGTATGTCAAATACGCAGAATTTAAAATGTTTAAGCACGTCTAAAGTATGCACCCGACACGTGCACCTATGTACAGTGAATATGCCACTGTCTCTGACTTGTCTTATCACTATACTGCCTTATGCTTGTTGTGTCTCTTGTTGTTTTTGCACCCATATGCCCTGCTATATTTGTTATATTTGTACTATTTGCACTATGTTGTAAACGGAGTCCACAGCACAAGAATTTCACACGTGATACTTGTACCATGGAGTGACAATAAAAATCTTGAATCTTGAATCTTGAATCTAACTCACTGTACATGAGCTTTGGCTACTTATACCCCTGGGAAAACTTTACTTAAACATTTAGACATGCGCAGATCACTCCTCATCTTGGGTCACGCCCTCCTTCTCCAACATTCTCCATGAAGCCATCAAGCCCTGAAGCTGAACACTTCACGGACATTTTCCTCATTTTTCTGGGACTATTTTTGATTCTTGTGCTTAGCACACTGATTTGGTGAGTACATATTTTATCCTTGCTTGTTAATTCAGTGCTAGGTGTAGGCTATGTGCTTTCTTTGTTGCCGACAAGACGGTGCCCAGTTTAATTAGCTAGCTAGGCGACACCATGCGGTCCACCTGTTGCAATGGTCGCCCATGAGTAAGTTAGTTAGGCTACACGTTTTCAACCCGTGACTTAAATGGTAATTAATTTGGGTGTCTTGTTGTTTTAACTGGTGAGTACATATTTGATCCTTGCTTGTTAATTCAGTGCTAGGTGTAGGCTATGTGCTTTCTTTGTTGGGGACAAGACAGTGCCCAGTTTAACTAGCTAGCTCGGCCACACCATGCGGTCCACCTGTTGCAACAATGGTTGTTAGATGACTAAGTTAGTTAGCCTACTGTAGGCTACACGTTTTCAACCCATGACTTAAACGGTAATTAATTCGGGTGTTGTCATTTTTAACTGGGCCACAGTATTTCTACATATTGGTTCATAACGTTAACTTGCGCCCATCCCCCACTCTTCCCTTGGATGTGCGCGTTCCATTCATTAACGTTAATCACCTTGTTTTTTCCCCCGCTTTGTCATTCCCATGTGGTGCGCAAACGGGTTTTCCCCAGTAAATTCAGAGGTTATTATGTGTGATGGCGGGATAGCTTTTCTCAGAAGGCAAGTGTGACAGATCTTTATCCTGCCCTGGTCATGCAAACTTTCTAGTGAGGATGTACAGTACGCTACAGTAACGAGAGATATGTTGTCTGGTCTGGTCGGCCCCTCCTGTACAGAGTTGGTGTGTGTGTTGGGGGGGGGGGGGTCCTGCCCTGCCCTGCCCTGTTCATGCAATCTTTCTAGTGAGGATGTACAGTAATGAGAGAGAGAGAGACCTTCTCTGGTCCCCCCTGTACTGTGTGTGTGTGTGTGTGTGTGTGTGGGGGGGGGGGGGGGGGGGGGGCTTGTGGTGGTAGTAGAATCGAAGGGGGGCAAGGTGAGCAGATAAAAGTAGTTTGTGATTAAACATTAAAATAAAGGGGAAATAAGTTGAATCAATACCACACAAGTCGATTTAAATAGGGAAACACTGTTTAGCAATTAAATTTTTGTTCCATTCATGAACAGTGTTAAGAAGTTAATTTAGTGAATGATGGAGCTTTTTAAATGAACATAACAGTAAGCCAATGCAGGTCAACTATTTGGCATCTGATAAGCCAAAGGTCCTGCCCACAACTAAATCATGGTGAGCAGTTGTGCTACAGGCCTAAGTAGCCTACTGCTAATTTGACCCTGATTCCATCAGAAACCACATCTACTGTAATTAATCTAACACGAGTATAATGCTTACTCTATTTTATCATAACCTGTGATGATAGTGAATATATTTACTCATTTGGCTGGCATATTCAAGTAGCTTAGATTATTTTGTAAGCTCATGTCCAGCATATCTAAATGTCATTACTGGCAACTGTATTTGTGGTTTATACTGTATTTGTGCTATTTTTACTTGCACTTGATACGTGTGGTGTAGCTGTTGGTCACATGTGAGATTGCTGCCATGTTGGTTGGATGCAAGTTTCAATGTCTGTTTTTAAATAGTTGCCTTAAATCTGATTCTTCACAACTGCCCTCCATCCAGGCTCAAGCTGAGAGTGACCAGCTGGCAGTATCTGCTCTCCCAGCAGTAGAAAAGGTATTTTCATCCAATGTCTCCACATTGAACAATTAATAATCTCTCAGCATGTGTATTTTATGATGTCCAGTCAAAGCTATGCTTACGTCACCACAATTGATTACAACCAATGATAATCAAAGTAAATGCATTGATTCCTATCTTGTGACTTTGTAAACAAGACTAGGTTGGAACCGAGATCCAACTGTCCACCCTGTCCCTCTCACTCTATCATCCCCGTCTCCTCTCTTTCTCCCTGTACCTCCCAGCCTCCCCTCTCGTTCTGCATCTCATCCTCCGCCCCACGGCCAAGCCGGAGAGTTCCAGGCCAGGGGAGAGACGCAAAGCCCTGTTCTTACTGTCCCAGCCCTCTGTGTCACCATCCATTGTATGTGAGTACTGACAGCCAAAGTCAAAATGACCAAAACAATTGCAATATTCTTCTGTTGGTATTCACTCTTGTTTTGAGTTGCTTGGTGGATTGGATGATTGCACTCTCCCACAGTGATAAGGAAAAAACAACACATATTGGCCATTTTTACACTTTATTCATTTGACAGTGTCAGGGATCTCAGTAGCGTGTGGAAGATCCATATGCAGCCACAACAGCTTGGCACCGCAAATTAGGTGCCAATCAGGTGCCAGTCACATACCTGCGACTGGCACACACCTGCACTTGAAGCTCAAAACAAGAGTGAATACCAACAGAAGAATATTGCAGGAGATTTTGGCACACTTTTTTTGGGGAGCTACCCACACGTTGAGCTGTGTTGCTCCTTCCACGAATGCACGATCCTTAAAAGTTGTACCCCGTTGTAAAGGTGACTAATCAGGCTTTCCAACGATATAAAATACAATACCAATTGGTATTAATAAAGGGGAGAAATAATCGACCGAAATAACGTTTCCAAACTTTTTTTGAGTTTATATATTTTAATAGTGCCTGAAATGCCAATCAAAACACAACCAATTCTAGCTGTGAGGGCAGAAATGGCAGCACACTTAAGAATGTTAACACATAATTACATTGTTACACATTATTTTCAAGTTGAAGACATATTTTTCTTACACTCAGGATTTATTTATACAAATCAGTATTTTGTGTTGGTTAGAAAGTAGTATATACACTAGTGTCTGATAATTTGAAAATGGTATTCTATTTTAGCAAGCTAGAAATGTAACTATCTTGTAAGCTATAGTTGTTGCTAGTTTGTACAACTAGCAACAATCAAATCAATGTCAACTTAATGTGCTGGTTCTCTTTCCACACTTGCCCTCTGTGTTTTTTCAGGTATTTGCTGAGTTCAATAGAATTGCCAGTAAGAATCTTGAGGGAGATTTCTTTAAAGCTCTGGACCAGCACACCCCACGTCTCATCGAACTCTTCAAGTCCTAAAAAGGAGCTGTTGGAGAGAAACTCACCGAGTTAATGCAACACATCAACTTGGTGGTAAGTAATCTAATTTTGCAACTTTGAGTAATCCTTATTAGGGATGTCAACCGTTACAAAATGTTCTACATGGGTACACAGGACCTTCTGGCAGCGTGTAACCGGTTAACCGGGCGTTTTGTTTTTTGTGTGTGTTTTTTTTATACCGCATTTCCATTGCCATGCTTTTTTTGGACCGCATTTCCATTAACGTTACTGCACTTGTGTGAACACTTTAGTGTCACATTAAAAAATATTAGCTTATTGTTACTATTGCAACTTTAGGTTGGGAAAATAAAGGTATAGTCAAATTCATAGTCATATTAAAGTTGAATCTGCCGACCGAATTGGCAGGTGGTCGTCAAATTAGTTGATAATTGGTAATTGATAAGAGTTTCCTCATCCTGGTTAAAAGGAAGGGTGAGGTTTTCTCTGGTTTGTTGAATTTAACTTAAGAAGCTACCATCTTATTCTTTTTACATCCTTAGGGTGGTTTTAGACTAAGAGGTAGTGGTCTGGGCTGTATGATGTTTTTTCCAGTTCAGACTGGGATTAACCCATGATTAGTTGGATTTGATCTTATTTAGGATGTAGGTTAGTTTATCTAGTCTAAAGTAACCATAGATAAAGTGCTATAAGATTTTAATAGAGAAAATAGCTAAATTAGCTGACCCAAATTATAGGAGTTAAAATAGGAATTTAAATGTGTCAAGCTGGTAATATTAGCAAATATATTGACAGTTGTTTGGTAGACAGGGAAGTTAATAGATGACTATTTCAAGTGAGGGTTAGTGCGTGTGACCTCCAGTGGAAGAGCCAGGTCATGTGATGAGGACCAAGAGGAGGAGAAAACACGCCTACCATAAGAGTGACAGAAGGAGAGATTGCCTAACTACCAATACCAGCCCAGCAGTGAAGGATGTCACTAGATGGAGGAGGAACCTTCGGGGAGAGACCAGCCCACACCAGAAGAGAACGCCCCCAAAGAAATGCACTTTAAAAGCCCACGCAAAATATTAGTATTGGTCGGTTTTCAAGGGTCTTTTTCGTGACCTGCTACATATCAGCTGTTAGGAAAGACCACTGGAAATCCACCACGGAGATCTCTGAGGGGTAATATATTACTTGACTGGCTCTGTACCATTATGCAATATTCTCTATATAAAATAATGTTCTAAATATCAGAATTGCTTGTTGTATTGATTTTTCATATATCTGGAATAATTGGACACGCTGGAAAGGTATTAACATATGTCAACACCTTCTGATTGGAGTGGACAGTTTTATCTAGGTTGAACCAGGCATCGAAAAATCCTTTCCGATCTAATGGTGACCCTCGACGCGATTCCAGAAAAGTAAGCATTCTGATCAGCATTTCGGAGAACAGTGGTTTAACAAATCCCGGGAAAATATCAATAAAGGGTGAGCGGATAACCTTTTTTCATAAAAATATCTGCAATTGGCTATTCTAAATTATTGTTACACTAACTGGATTCCACAAATGCTGTAATTTATCAACCAAATTTAGGAAAAGGTACAGAGCTTTTCTAACACGTGTTTTGATATTTTGGAAGACCTGTGAGCGAGATGTACGTTAAAAAACATCTGCCCAAGGCCGCTAGCATATGTGAGGGAATAACAGTAATTTTCTCAAGACCATATAGCAGGGGCACTCAATTAAAATTCATAGAGGTCCAGTTAGAGAAAATGTCCTCAAGCAAAGGTCCGGAACATTGTAACGTACAGTAGCTTGCGTTATGATTCAGTGCCATTGAACTTAGGCTACTTCAATGATTGCAGTAGCCTAATGGTACAATGTCTGTATGTAGTCAACGACTGACTGTTAAATCAAAATAAACATCAACAATGTTTATTTAGTTTTCATATTTAACTAGATTAATTATAAATAACTAGCCTACAATAATAATAAATACATGTTATTTTCTCATTTCAAGTAAAATAATGGCTGCATTAACATACAAGTGCTTTGGGAAAATGTGCATCTTAAAAGTGTTTTAATTTGAGAAAGAAAATCTTTTCTTCCTTTTACTCCACCTTTTCTCTTGAGAGAAGTGAGCTCCCTATCTATCTATCTATCTATCTGTCTCAGTGTCTGTCTCTATCTATCTATCTATCTATCTATCTATCTCAGTGCGTCTCTATCTATCTATCTGCCTGCCTGCCTGCCTGCCTGCCTGTCTGTCTGTCTGTCTGTCTGTCTGTCTGTCTGCCTGCCTGTTGCCGAACTGATCTATCGATCGTTCGCAATGCAAACGTCACATGCCGTTGGGCAGTGAATGTGTGAGTGTGCCCTCAGTCTGGATTTGAGTGTGTTTGCTCCTGTGGCGCTTTCACAGACAGGTTAGGATCGCATCGCACTGACATACTGCCTGGTTTTGAACTGCCCGTGAGAACAATGAATGAACATCAAGAGTCTGCCTGCTCCGGATTAAAACGAAATCTTTTGTTTTTGCGGTCTACTCGTTTCTTTTGAGCACACCATGTTAAATGACTCTCGCATATCTCCGTGTCTGACAATCTCTCGCCTGCAGCACTGGAACCGACTGGCGACTGGAACAGGCAGAATCAAATCGGATATTTGATTGGCTCAGTAGCATCACGTGTGATGATTTACAGCGCATGCATTGGTCTGTGAGCTTCCTGGCAGATTAAACCAGTAGCCTACCGTAAAGGGTAGAAAAGCATGTGCCGGGTAACAATTCTCAATGATTTGTAGGTTATAGGGCTCGGTCCGGATAGGACGGCCTCTGGGTCCGGATGCGGACCGGAGTCCGGACTTTGGGGATCGCTGCCATATAGCGTAGCGAGCGTATGTGAGGGAATAACAGTAATTTTCTCAAGACCATACAGCTGACCGAGTGCATGTGAGGGATAACAGTAATTTTCCAAGATCATAGCAAAAAATATGTATATATACAGAATCGGCGTGTTCTGGAGAAGTCCGCTTTGTACAGAGGGCATTAATGCTCAGGTTTTTATAGAAAAGATCATAAAAGATCATTTTAATGGGGAATAAATAACACAGAATTGTCTAATTATGGTAATATCAATATCCATATTTTGAGTTGAATGTCAGATTCTTCCAATTTATGTTGCCATGTAAATTAGAGATAAAGGTGAATGCTATGAATTTGAACAACACGGTGAACCCCATGTAAGATGAGGTCACTTTGGGTTAGTATTCCTTTGTTAGTAACAAATGTGTTACACTGCTTTATGATCCATATTTAACTTTGCTGTAAGTTTGAGAAGAAGAGAAAATGAATGTAAATTATCCTTAGATATAGGGGAACATTTTCTATATAATAGAAAGGGATAAATAGGTTGTATAATTAGTCACACTCCTTGATTTGTAAAGTGAGTGCTATTTGAAACAAAGAGGTTTCAGTGTGCAGGGACGCCTGTCACAGTGAAACGGTAATATGCAAGAGTATAGTACATTAATAGAACATCAACAGTAATTTGACGCTTATGAAAAAACTGTTTGTGGAAGAAAATAGACCATAGGTGATGCGCGCAGCTTCCAAACAGGGGTGCGGCTGCGGGCAAACGGTCGCGGGTGTAGTTCTGCTGGCACTTTTGCTGTCTGAGTGGGCTTTGGCGTTTATGCAGGAGAAGCTTGTGAGTCTGTGAGGCAATGCCGCCCCGTCTGGCGGAGTTGGGCTGCAGAGCGGAGAATTGTAGATAGCCTAATATTGTTAAAAAATGGCAAATTTGGTCATGGAATGTGACCTCCAAATTATGCAATTTATTGGAGAACAATTTGAGTATTAAGCGACGTTTGGCTATTTCACTGAGCATTAGGCTTGCCGTTACCAAATAGCCTATTAGATTATTGATTATATTTGGCTGGGTGCAATTGGCTGCGTGCGCATGATTATTGAGGTAATGTTATATTAAATGAGAGGCTTTGGCAAGCAAATTCTGAGGAATCGATATTTGACCAAACTGCGTGAATAACATGTTTTTTGGCAAACGGGGGATCTGTTCCCTCAGCCTGGCCTCCGCCCGCAAGGATGTGGCTCCTGTCGAGAAGCGCTCGTACTGGGGCTGCCTCGCTACGGGAGACCGATGTAAAGTCAGCTCACACTTACAGTAAAACGCCGACCGTGAAGCCGGGATTAATATTGCATGAGATACGTCACGCTATGCATAAAAGCGAGTCTGAATATCATCACCGCAGTATTGTAACGGTTGACTTCCCAGGTGAAAAAGTATTATACTTAAATTATACTTTTCACAGTATGTACTAAGTACACTTTCAGTTAGCATATGTTAATTTGGCACCCTTAAGTTATACTTAAGTGTACTTAAGTAGTCATTTAGTAGTACTTATGGACTCCTTGAGCACCTTTTAAGTGTAATTTGTATGCTTTTTTGGAACAACTTTTTATAAACTTTAAGTGTACTGAAGTACACCAGTGAAAAGCATGATTCGTGAGCATTCAAAACACACTTTCAGTACAATTGTATTATATCACCAGTGTGTTGAAAGTATACTTAAAAAGGCATTATAGATCAATTGATGTAGTCTACAAGTATACTTTAAATACAGTTATCATACTATTAATATTCTTCTAGCATGCCTCAGTAATATTTCAAATAAACTTCAAATGCACTTTTTGATTTTAATTAGTACATTTAAAGTGTGCTATTGTTAATAAGAAATGTATTTATAGTGAAGTTCTATCACAATTTAAGCATAATAAAGACATGTACTTAAAGTGTACTATAATTGACTAAAAGTGTATCTGAAGTGTATTCCATCATTGCTTATGCGTCAGGATAAAAGTGTATTTTAAATAGAACATTGTTATACTTTAAGTACTGTATTAAATGTTCCTGAAGTATACTCACAATACATCACTATTACACTTCACATGGTGCCATTTTAGTACACTCCAAATGTGCCGTTTTGTTCAATGACCAATTGCACTTCAATTATGAGAAAAACACATTTTATTTACATTAAAATATTATGGTAATACAAATGTATGTAAGAAATTAAAACAGTTACCAGTAGCGATGCACAATATATCAGCAATCATATGGCTATCAGCTGATGTTTGATCTTGAATATATCGGTATCAGTCCGATGAGCCGATGGCTGGAAAGCCCTTGTTGGTGGCCTATACCCCAGGAGGGGTAGTAGACATAAGTAAGTCCGATGAGCCAAATAACCAAAATGTTAAACCATGAAGCCACAGTCCTGAAGGCAGGCTGGTTGACAACGCAGGCTGGCTGACAACGCAGGCTGTGATCTGCTCCCATAGGCTGCTGTCCTTCTGCACCGGAGTGGAAGACCTGTCCGCCGACAAGGCTGAGGGGATGAGAAAAGAAAAAGACAAATTAATGCAAGACAAGCTTTTATAGTGAACGCAGAGGTCAAGGAACTGTAAGAGAAGAGGTAGAAATTTAACAATGTGGCTTTGTTGCCTAAACCTAACCAACGGCACTACACGGCCTCTATTAGGGCTGCACGATTTATCGTATTTTTATCGCCATCGCGATATGAAAATGCGCGATGAACACATCGCAAAAGTCACGTGTTATCGCAAAAAAAAAAAAAAAATGACAGTGCACATGAACGCAACATGCAAGATACCGGCTGAATAAGTGTCCAAATGTCATTCTGGCCAATACTCCACTTCTGTTATAACATTTCAGTCTGGAATATGGAATATCTTTCAATAATCGTTATGACTAAAAGTAATCTCATGTGTAAGAAATGACTGTTCTACATTGAAGTAAAAATGTAAATAATTAACTTGTTGGTTTTGGATTTTTTTTAGCTTCAAGAGTGCATTTTTGTTCGTATGACCCTCAACACAGGCTTTGAGAATCCCGTGCCAATTACTGATACATATGCTTAAATTAACACACTCGTATTGCAAAATGAATTTAGGCCCTCACTGTAATACTTCAGAAGTTGAATTTGAAGTTCAGCATTAATACATTTGTCATTTTTTGTCTTAGATTTACCTTTGTGTGTTATTGCAATATCAAACTACATAATTGAGAATCGATTCTAGATTCTGGAATTGATAGGAAAGGATTTTTCGGTGCCTGGTTCAACCTAGATAAAACTGCCCACTCCAATCAGAAGGTGTTGACATATGTTAATACCTTTCCAGCATGTCCAATTATTCCAGATATATGAAAAATCAATACAACAAGCAATTCTGATATTTAGAACATTATTTTATATAGAGAATATTGCATATTAGTACAGAGCAGGTCAAGTGATATATTACCCAGAGATCTCCGTGGTGGATTTTCAGTGGTCCTTCCTAACAGCAAATATGTAGCAGGTCAAAAAAGACCCCTGAAAACCGACCAATTCTAATATTTTGCGTGGGCTTTTAAAGTGCATTTCCTTGGGGGCATTCTCTTCTGGTGTGGGCTGGTCTCTCCCCGAATCCTCCTCTGTCACTCCTACTTGGCAGGCGTGTTTTCTCCCCCTCTTGGTCCGCATCACATGACATGGCTCTTCCACAGGAGGTCACATGCACCAACCCTAACTGAATACTGGTCATCCATTTTATTTCCTATCTACCAAATCAACTGTCAATATATTTGCTAATATTACCAGCTTGATATATTTCAATTCCGATTTTTAATTCCTATAATTTGGGTCAGCTAATTTAGCTATTTTCTCTATTTATATCCTATAGCACTTTATCTATGGTTGCTTTTAGACTAGATAAACTAATTCTACATCCTGGATAAGATCAAATCCAACTAATCATGGGTTAATCCCAGTCTGAACTAGAAAAAACATCATACAGCCCAGACCACTACCTCTTAGTCTAAAACCACCCTATGGGTGTAAAAAGAGTAAGATGGTAGCTTCTTAAGTTAAATTCAACAAACCAGAGAAAACCTCACCCTATTTTAAGCAGGATGAGGAAACTCTTATCAATTACCAATTATCAACTAATTTGACGACCACCTGCCAATTCGGTCGGCAGATTCAACTTTAATATGACCATGATTTTGACTATACATTTATTTTCCCAAAGACCAAAACCTAGCCATTTGAGATTCGAACCCGGGACCCTCTTCTCCCATGGGCTGTGTCCTTGAGCCTGTCCTCTCTTCTGGGGAAAAAGTCAACGCATTGTAAAAACATCATTTATTAACTCCAAAATACATAGTGTTGGTCTTCCTCCTCTCCCATCAAGGTCGAACACGCCAACCAGTCGGCCCGTCCCAAGGAGAACCTTGGTAATGTTTCCCGACCTGCCTTAAACAGGGATTAACATAAACGCTTGTCAAATAGAGCATTGTTCAACTATCAGCTGAACCATCTGATGGTTAACCTCTTCAGGGCCAGCATGTCCCCTGGCAGAGAGGGAGAGACGTTTATCTTTAAGTTTCCTCACTCGCAGCTCACCCGATGACCTACAAGTGTACTTCAGGAACAGAACATAATAATAAAAATATATATTTAGATTAGCAAATGATAACATCATCTCTGTAATTGCCCTTCACTCCAGCAGGGCCTCCATGGTGAGGTATCCTCCCCCTGCTGAGTCCAATCTGGACCTAATGAGGAAATGTTTGGTTACTTATCAAAAAACCAGGGATCTGAGGAGAGAAATCCTATCAATCCCCCTTTTTACACCTCCAAAGAGGTGTAAAACCACCTATTTATTGATCTCGTCCCATCACTCCAGTTCCATTTCTCCCTGCAACATAATATGTATTACATTAGCACTGTGATTTAAGTTATCTTAAACCTATTCTTCAACTTACCCACTTCAACTTGGCTTCTTATTGAATCTAACATAAGCCCCAGTTGAAACCCTCTAATGTCAACATTCAGTCTGACCTTGATGGTCACAAGTTCATTCAGTAACATAACTGTTCCCATATCTTTCCTGGAACCCACTTCCTGTGTACACACATAGACAACATTAAACCTCAGCACTAACACAACTTAACCCATTAGTGCATCTAATCATTTTCCCAATTTGTCATATAGTTTCACTTGCCCCCCCTTGTCCCATGCTAAACCCATACCCCTGTTCCCAAACTCCACCCCCTTGTTCTATTTGCAACCAAATGAGTGCATAAGACTATTTGCTTAGATCGCACTATGCAAAAATGAAACCCACATCTTCAAGATTGGACCTGTGCTGATGTGAAAGTTTTCCTGTGATCAACCTGCAACTGTAAACATTTGACTTCACGATGTGTTTGTATTTTAGACAAAATAATTTCTTGTATTTTACGCACGTACGTGCAAGTACGCACGTATGGCAGATAATGTTTGAGATACTCTGTGAGTACCTATTCATTTGTTCACTTTATAATCTGTTTGCAATGACGCTCATAAACAAAATGACTCCTGAGTGGGCATTCACAGCTTACAGCGTGGCAATGTATTGACCCTGTGGACTTGTGGCAATGTGCAATGGGGCGGAGGGTGACCCCAGAAGGTGCTGTGAGTGGGGGCTTTACATGAGGGGCGGGCTAGACCCCTGGCAGTTCACTTGGGTGATTTTGGGGATGGCATAACCCCACTAGATAAAACAGTGAGGGCCAACATTGTTCACAATACTCCAAACGCAAACTCAGGACTGTCTGTCCTCAGAGGGCATTGTCTTATTCATAGATACTTTTGAAAACATCTCCAGCGTACTTTAAGTGTAAATTTCGCTATGTGTAGCTCATCTCAAACAGAAAAATGTTGGTGTATCTTACCTGAGTTTGGGCTAGTTCTTTTATAGAGACGACAGAGGGAATTCTCAAGTTAATCAACAAACCCTCCATTCATGCAATTCCTCAACTAAGCAAACTCATCGTATGACTGTTGTTTTTCTATATGTTTCTGCACACTTTCTATTCAGTGAGTATTACTATATAATGTGCAGTATTCAGTGTTCCCCACTGCTGTAATTTCCCAGTCCAATCTATTTTATTTTTCATAACTTATTATATCTGACACTACGTCAGTGTGTTTTTGCTGAGATTTAACCTTCCATCTGGGTCCATTCTATATTCTACGTATTCATTCACCATCGCCTTCCTCACACATAACAAACCACAATCCACAAACTTCATCACACATACCAACCCACTCAAATCCTATCTATCTCAAATATCACACTCATATCAACTCAAATATACTGGAACTTATAGCCTACATAATCAGCCACTTACAGCAGCGCTGTCCTGGTGCCTTGCTCAAGGAGCCTACATCACTCGAGCAGCCCCCCCTCCACCGCTCAACAGATCCAGGAAGCAAGGTCCACATAGCAGCACTGCCGAGCTGCAGCAAAACAGACAGTTTGGTGTTACAAGTTCCTCTGAAAGGGTTTGTTCCCCCTTGGATCAAACTGTACATTACCAAAGTAACGCGAGACACACTCAATCACAAACATACATACGGTACATACATGCTCTCCCCTTTTCGCGCATACACACACACAACCACTCCATTCTCCCATCAGCACAGGCATACAGGCACGCACATTCATTTCAAGCAACACAACACCTCAAACCCTCCTCACAAGAACAACAAACACAGCGTTTTTCCAAGCGGTCCACATCCAGACCTAGACGCCGTTCCATCCGGACCGAGCCCTATAACCAACAAATCATTAAATAGTTACATTTTCACGGAGCGTCTTCATTCTAACCGGCACAGGCTTTTCTAGCCTTTACGGTACTACTGGTTTATCTGTCAGGAAGCTCACAGACCAATGCATGCGCTGTATCTTATCACACGTGATGCTATTCAGCCAATCTACAAGTGAATCGATTCTGCCTGCTGCTGCTGCTGCTTTACAGAGTTAACACATAGATAGACGGACGGAGGAGAGGCGAGACTCAGAGAAATGCGAGAAGTGTGATGCAATCCTGATCATCTGTCTATATGGAAGCGCCACACATGAGCAAACACACACACACTCAAGACACACACACATTCACTGCCCAACGACATGCGAAGTTTGCACTGCGAGCGACCAATAGATATAAAGACAGACAGACAGACAGACAGACAAAAACTAAATAAAGGTTGTTGATGTTTGTTTTGATTTAACCGTCAGTCGTTGACTACATACAAACATTGTACCATTAGGCTACTGTCGAACCGCACACTCACAGGTTCAAACCCGGGCGCTTTACCAACTGAGCTATATTTATTTGAATGCGTAAAGAGCCGGTCATGCTTATATAATCTACCCCGTCTCACGCACACATCATGTCTACTAGTTGGGAGGACATATTATCTATGTGACGCCTATTATTTCTATTTGCATAATCTATAGGCCATAGGCCATTAAATAACATTCCATATCTTTACCTCTATCGAATCCACCACTCTCTTAAAAGATCTATTTTAATCTAAATATATCTAACGTTAAAAGCATACGCTATTGTTTTGAACTGTCGCGCGGACCTTACAACTTTAACAGCGCCACTTGACGGCAAAATAACTCATAGGCTATCTACAATTCTCCGCTCTGTAGCCCAACGCCGCCAGACGGGGCGGCGTTGCCTCACAGACTCACAAGCTTCTCCTGCATGAATGCCAAAGCCCACTCAGACAGCAAAAGTGCCAGCAGACCTACACCCGCGACCGTTTGCCCGCAGCCGCTCCCTTGGTTAGAAGCTGCGCGCATCACCTATGGTCTATTTTCTTCCACAAACAGTTTTTTTTATCATTAGCGTCAAATTACTGTTGATGTTCTATTGATGTACTATACTCTTGCATATTACCGTTTCACTGTGACAGGCGTCCCTGCACACTGAAACCTCTTTGTTTCAAATAGCACTCACTTTACAAATCAAGGAGTGTGACTAATTATACAACCTATTTATCCCTTTCTATTATATAGAAAATGTTCCCCTATATCTAAGGATCATTTACATTCATTCTCTTCTTCTCAAACTTACAGCAAAGTTAAATATGGATCATAAAGCAGTGTAACACATTAATACAAAGGAATACTAACCCAAAGTGACCTCATCTTACATGGGGTTCACCGTGTTGTTTAAATTTATAGCATACGCCTTTATCTCTAATTTACATGGCAACATAAATTGGAAGAATCTGAAATTCAACTCAAAATATGGATATTGATATTACCATAATTAGACAATTCTGTGTTATTTCTTCCCCATTAAAATGATCTTTTATGATCTTTTCTATAGCTGATTTTTTCACAATTCATAATATAGCAAAACCTTCAGAGCTATATTACAATAAAACACAAAAACCTGAGCATTAATGCTCTCTGTACAAAGCGGACTTCTCCAGAACACGCCGATTCTGTATATATACATATTTTTGCTATGATCTTGGAAAATTAGTATTATCATAATAATAATATACTATTATCCCTCACATGCATTCGGTCATGGGCAATGGTCTTGAGATTAATCACTTCTCTCACACGCGCTCGGTCATGGGCAATGGTCTCGAGATTAATTACGTCTCTCACACGCGCTCGGTCTCTTTGGGCAGATGTTTTAACGTACATCTCGCCCACAAGTCTTTCCAAAATATCAAAACACGTGTCTGACCAGCTCTGTACCTGTTCCTAATTTGGTTGATAAATTACAGCATTTATGGAATCCAGTTAGTGTAACAATAATTTAGAATAGCCAATGCAGATATTTTTATGAAAAAGGTAATCCGCTCACCCTTTGTTGATATTTTCCCGGGATTTGTTACCCACTGTTCTCCGAAATGCTGATCAAAAAGCTTACTTTTCTGGAATCGCGTCGGGGTCGCCATTTTGATAGGAAAGGATTTTTCGGTGCCTGGTTCAACCTAGATAAAACTGCCCACTCCAATCAGAAGGTGTTGACATATGTTAATACCTTTCCAGCATGTCCAATTATTCCAGATATATGAAAAACCAATACAACAAGCAATTCTGATATTTAGAACATTATTTTATATAGAGAATATTGCATATTAGTACAGAGCAGGTCAAGTGATATATTACCCAGAGATCTCCGTGGTGGATTTTCAGTGGTCCTTCCTAACAGCAAATATGTAGCAGGTCAAAAAAGACCCTTGAAAACCGACCAATTCTAATATTTTGCGTGGGCTTTTAAAGTGCATTTCCTTGGGGGCGTTCTCTTCTGGTGTGGGCTGGTCTCTCCCCGAAGGTTCCTCCTCTGTCACTCCTACTTGGCAGGCGTGTTTTCTCCCCCTCTTGGTCCGCATCACATGACATGGCTCTTCCACAGGAGGTCACATGCACCAACCCTAACTGAATACTGGTCATCCATTTTATTTCCTATCTACCAAATCAACTGGCAATATATTTGCTAATATTACCAGCTTGATATATTTCAATTCCTATTTTTAATTCCTATAATTTGGGTCAGCTAATTTAGCTATTTTCTCTATTTATATCCTATAGCACTTTATCTATGGTTGCTTTTAGACTAGATAAACTAATTCTACATCCTGGATAAGATCAAATCCAACTAATCATGGGTTAATCCCAGTCTGAACTAGAAAAAACACCATACAGCCCAGACCACTACCTCTTAGTCTAAAACCACCCTATGGGTGTAAAAAGAGTAAGATGGTAGCTTCTTAAGTTAAATTCAACAAACCAGAGAAAACCTCACCCTATTTTAAGCAGGATGAGGAAACTCTTATCAATTACCAATTATCAACTAATTTGACGACCACCTGCCAATTCGGTCGGCAGATTCAACTTTAATATGACCATGATTTTGACTATACATTTATTTTCCCAAAGACCAAAACCTAGCCATTTGAGATTCGAACCCGGGACCCTCTTCTCCCATGGGCTGTGTCCTTGAGCCTGTCCTCTCTTCTGGGGAAAAAGTCAACGCATTGTAAAAACATCATTTATTAACTCCAAAATACATAGTGTTGGTCTTCCTCCTCTCCCATCAAGGTCGAACATGCCAACCAGTCGGCCCGTCCCAAGGAGAACCTTGGTAATGTTTCCCGACCTGCCTTAAACAGGGATTAACATAAACGCTTGTCAAATAGAGCATTGTTCAACTATCAGCTGAACCATCTGATGGTTAACCTCTTCAGGGCCAGCATGTCCCCTGGCAGAGAGGGAGAGACGTTTATCTTTAAGTTTCCTCACTCGCAGCTCACCCGATGACCTACAAGTGTACTTCAGGAACAGAACATAATAATAAAAATATATATTTAAATTAGCAAATGATAACATCATCTCTGTAATTGCCCTTCACTCCAGCAGGGCCTCCATGGTGAGGTATCCTCCCCCTGCTGAGTCCAATCTGGACCTAATGAGGAAATGTTTGGTTACTTATCAAAAAACCAGGGATCTGAGGAGAGAAATCCTATCAGAATCGAGAATCGTTGGAATCGAGAATCGATTCTGGAATCGGATCGTGACCCCAGGAATAGGAATCGGATCGGATCGTGGCTTAGCCGGATAGGAGCACCCCTACCCATTTATATATTTTTATAGCATTTTTTTATTTATCGCAGGTCATATCGTCATCACAATATTGAACAGTTATCGCACATCGCAGCTTTTCCTCATATCGTGCAGCCCTAGCCTCTATCTGGTTACATGCTGCCACTCCGACGTCCTGCCACTCCGACGTTCTGCCACTCCGAAATATCGGCACTCCGAAAGGGGGTCTATATTCCCCGTTTTTCACTAACCTCTCCCAACCCCCACGCCAAACCTAACCTCCCCCTATGCCTAAACCTAACCTCCCCCAGACCCTAACCCAAAACCTAACCTCTCCCACCCCCACGCCTAAACCTAAGGTCGGCATTGCGGCTTCTAAGGTGAACGACCGCCAGTCCGAATGATGGAAGTTAACGTTCGGAGTGGCAGCATGTCGGAAAGGCAAAGGAACCCCCCTCTATCTTCCCAAAAGCGCTAATTTTCCGCTCGTTTAACGCCATGCGCAATGCAAATTGGGGGCGGACACAACCGCATGACTGTGAGATAAGTGTACTGGGCATTGGCTGCCACAAGCCAAAGCAGGAGTTTCAGCGCTAAAATGTGGGATAGATGGCGTTATCCTATCGTCAGCAGCGCGCAATTACTTTGCGCTAAGAGCTATGAAAAGGACCTCTTACGCGCAAATACCTCTTTGCGCTGGGCGCTCTGCACAGAGATTACAGCTGCGCTCCGAGCGCAGAGAGGTATTTGCGGAGTGGAAAGTGGAATTACTTTTGGATATTTATATGTAAGGGATAATGTATACTGAGCCGGTGATTACTGTGGAAATAATGACCGACAGGTGAATGATTTAGCCCGACGCGCAGCGGAGGGCTTAATATTCACCTGAAGGTCATTATTTCCAGTAATCACCGGCTCAGTATACATTATCCCGCTTAGAACACGGCCTACAACTAAATCATTCAATAATCTGACAAAAATAATTATTCAAATAGATTTTTTAATAGCGTTTTCAACACAAAGCGGTTTCATTCGTAATTGGCACACAAGACACCACAGCTGCAACTGGTTGGCCTAATTAGTAGCGTCTGCGGACAAAATGCTCTTACCAACTGATTAATCCAGGTGTGGCAGAGCAGCGGTCGGTTGTGACCGGTGAATATTGTTGATTGACCAATCAGAATCGAGTATTCGAGAGAGCCGTGTTCTAAATATTTATATATATTTGGGTATTAGCAGCAGATAATTCAGTGAGGCAATCAACTATAACTCACTGAGAAACTTTTATCACATCGCAAAGAGCGAAATAAATTGAGAACACTTGTGGGACAATGGACATAGGCTATTTACCTTCATAACCCGAAGGGTCGGCACCACAGACGATCTGTCAATAAGCTCTCTCTGTCCTCGCAGGAGTGAGTACACTCTATTACGCATGGAGATAATTACAGCATATTGCATGCCTCGGTGAGGCAACCTCACGCAAACAACCATTGTGAGACGGGAATCTGATTGGTTTTGATTGACGTATGCCAGCCTTGCCCGGTCACGCCTGTGAATAATTCTGGTAGTTAAGACCGCCCAAATCCCGTTTGCGCGGGCATTTTGGGGGGTTACATGGTGCCACTCCGACGTGCTGCCACTCTGACGTTCTGCCACTCACACAATATCGGCACTCAGAAAGGGTTCTATATTCCCCGTTTTTCACTAACCTCTCCCAGCCCCCACGCCAAACCTAACCTCCCCCCATGCCTAAACCTAACCTCCCCCAGACCCTAACCCTAACCTAACCCTAACCCTAACCCTAGCATTTAGTTAAGCTTCCTAGCTCATTTAGGCTAGGGGGCAGAGCAGAAATTAAACTTGTGTGCTTTACAAAGCAGAGATTAGAGCAAGTTTTAGCCATTAGCTTAAGCGAAGCTAAGGATGGCAGAGGGACATGGCTGGGCGGACACTCATGGTGGACGCATGGGCACACCATGTTGTGGCACTCGATTCAGAGGCAGCACGCTGAGATATCATGAGCAAGGCCCAAACATACGCCCAGCACGTATTGTAGTGACGGGAGACACTATCGATCCACTAGATCAAACAAACAGGACAGGCTATAGGCCATTTATTGATCTACCAAGGCGGTTTCCGCCTAGACACAGTCCAGGCACGTACCAGACATCAAACTCAGAGGTTTGGCGTGACAAGCATAGCCTATACAAGGCCATGGACCGTGAAGAGAGGTCTCAGAGACCAGCAAAAAGAGCACCAATGATGGAGGAAAGGAGAAATGCACACAGTGATGATGCAGGGTGGCACAGTGAAACACACACACTGTGTACACCACCTGACTTAGAGGACACTTCTGACTATAGTCCACACTCTGCAGACCCAGAGTGGGACTTTAATGATCACATAGAATGGCCACTACCACATGAAGGCCCACAAGTGTACCATGAAACTCCCACACAAGCACGTGGGGAGAGGAACAACCCAGACCTAGACTACCAGGCATATTATGATGCCATAATAGAAAAACAACTGGGAAAAGATGTTCAGATGAGCAAACAGATAGAAGAGCTCTTCATGACGGATGATACTGATCTGGGTATCAAAGTGAGAGCGTTGTATAGGGTCATTAGAACAGCACACCACTATAACAATGTCATGAAGGAAACAGCTCCTATAGGGATCAGAAAGATGACGGCAACTCTAATAGAGTCTATCAAGCCCACTGCTCCCTCTCAAAAAATCTAAAGTCTCATTCAAGATAATGCCAAGGCCTGGGAATTAGCCACAATGAAGTGTCTACGTAGCCACTACTTGGATGTGCTACAGGCTGACATCAACATATTGCCAGATATGACTACACAAGAATGGCACAAGCCATTTAAAATAGCCACAAAATGGGCCAAACATAATTTGGCTGCTAAACTACAGGAACGCACACTGCATAAGGTAGAGACCTTGATCCAGGCCAAATTTCAGAGTGATACAACCATGTCAGAGGTGGAGGAGACACAAACGTCGCAAGAGAGCCACGTCACTGTGCCCCCACAAGTGGGTAAGACACACACGGTAGAGGAGAGTCCCGTCACTGTGCCCCCACAGGAACAAGTGGCAGAAGAGATGCCACTGGTCAACAGTGCTTTGATGGAGGACACAGCACAAACTGACCAAGATACACCCCCAGCAGAGGGTGAAATTGAGATTGATCAATCCAAGACCAATATGGTAGTAGGACCTATAACACGAGGTCAAAAGGCCAAATCTATGGCAGAGATCAAACAAACCTGTCTTGTGAGACTCACACAAGATTGGTGTATAGATGACAGACTGGTTAGAACTCAAAGGCCTAACAGACACAACTCTACCAATAGGAAGCAGAGGGACTGGGGCCTCTCAGTCAAGAAGAGGTGGCTAGTCCTGGGTGATTCGAACCTGGAAAACATCCATACTTACACATGCCCTGACCTGCAGGTCGACTGCTACCCAGGAGCCAATTTCGGCCATGTCCCAGGCCTGGTTTCAGGAGCAATAGTCAAGATTGAAGTGGACAAGATCATACTGGCATTCGGCATTAACTACCACAACTGGTCTGACAAATCAACCTTGTATAGGCAGGTCATACAAGCGGTCACCAGCACACAAGAACACTTCCCACAAGCTAGGATCTGGGTACCACTAGTGAACTATTCTGAACAACTTTCAGATGAAGCAAAGGACATATTAGAGTACCTCAACGACATAATCGGAGACAGACTCTGTCCTATTCCCAAGCTCCCATCTGGCCTTTTCTCAACAGACAGAGATGAGATATACTGGACCAGAGACACAGCAAAGAGAATGCTGAATCATTGGATTAAATACATTTGTTAAGCTCTAATGCGGCCATACACAACACACACAGTATGTGTGTTGCAATAAGAGACTCTGGAGCCCTCTGAAGGCAAGTTTTATATGACAGGTGACTGCTGACAGACATCACAATCACCTGCCATGACTCTAAATGGGCCCCCATTTCTTGAGGCAGAGGCAAAGTAACCTGATCAGTCAACAGACATGTCCTGTTGAAAGGGACCTAGACAGGGGGTGGGGTACCTGGTTGATGGGACACCTGGACAGTGACAAGAAGCGAATGCAAACCATGTCCTGACTTGAGTCAGGGCACACCTCCCCCTTCCCCTAACCCACCACAGTGCCTGAACCTAACCAAGCACTATATAACATTAGAATCCCATCCCACCCCAAATACACAACCTAAACCCTCCAACCCACGTTTAGTTTAACCCAGGCCCTAAGCCTAAGAGTCCCACCCATAAAGTACTTCCTACCCTGGCTTAAACCTAAGATACAGGCCTCAAACATAGGCCTTAGTCAATTAGATTGGAGGAGATAAATTGTATTAGCATGCCTCAATTTGAAGGCCCAAATTGTGCATCAGTGTGCCCACCCTGGAGCTGGAGGGCATACGAGGAGCCATCGTCCTGGGCCGTACCAGGGACCCCCCAGCTGCAGTGATGGACCACACCTGAACTTTCTTTTAAGACTAAAAGGCCCAAAGTGTGTGCTTGTGTGTCCGGCCTGATGTTGAGGAGGCGTCCCAGGGGGACTCATGGGGGCACACTTACGGGCCCTTCAGCAAAATGGTGTTGACACATTGATCTGAATCATAAGTGTTGGGAGCATGCCTATGGCTTGCATCCCAGGATGGCAAAGGGAGATGTATTGGTTGCTCGCCTGATACAGGAGATAAATCACAAAATGGATGAATCTCACAGTACAGGCCAGAACCAAACACACAGGGACATGTATGGTCATGAATGGAGGACGGTGTTGCAGGCCATATTGGCTTGTAAACAACACCCAAACTAGAAACAGCCATATTAGGCTATTAGAATGTGATTTTACACTCATTCTTTTTTGTTTCTTTTTCGCCCTAATTTGGAGCAATTTAATTTCTATTCAGATTTAATTATGAGAGGTCGAGAGAGTGGGAAAGTGCAATTGCACAAACGTAAAAGTAAAAATCTAGCAAACTACACTGGGAGCCTGACCATGCCCCCGAGCGCCGATGAAGCTGCTCTGAGAGCAGGCAGGTCATTTGCTCCGAAAAATCCAAACAGATCACATCGCTGCCACAGCATTATTACTTCAAGCTCCATCAGAAGACTGCCTAAACTGCAATTGCATGACTTGTCAACTTATAGATACACCTGAGGAAGGTCTTTGTCGACCGAAACGTCGTGTTAGAATAAGTTGACGTTACTACGACCTAAGTTTGTTCATAAAAAAAGAGTGAACAACATGCCTGGACATGCCTGAGCAGGAACCAGACACAGAGGAAAAAGCTAGCGTCCTTGTCAGGACGACTGGCCATTGGGAAAGCGATTTAAACTCCATTTGTTTTGCGTGCTGTTCAATTGTACAGACGTGTATTATTTAGAAAAAGTTAACGCCATTTGCTTTACGTGCTGTTCGTACAGACGTGTATTATTTAGAAAAAATTAACGATCTGTTTTCAAGACGTTTTGACTGACTAAAACTGAATAGCAGTCATTTATGGCATCAATAAGACTGGATAGGCATGTCTAACGACACACGTCCAGCACGTGTTGTCCAGAGAGAGCTGCTGTCGCAATATGGCACCTAAGCCTTGGACACATGGGTCCAGAGAGAGTTGCCGTCGCAATATGGCACCTAAACCTTGGATACATGGAAAACACATTACATCCACTGCAGAGGCCTCCAGAAGCCTATATAGAGCACTGGAACATGGCAGAGATGAGTCTCAGCCAGGCTTGGATACAGTACAAGACCTGGGACAGGTAGATAGAGCACCCACAGTACCAATGTGGGTCTAAATGTGTGTAAATTTGGAAGGCCCTAAGGGGCCAATAAAGGGTTAATATGGATGAATGGGGTGCCATTCTCCAATGATATAATAAATCCAGAGTCGTCCATAGAAATCTAGGGATATAAAGCACATAAGATGCTCCCATAAATAGATCAATCTATGGAGTCGGACCTAAGGTAACACTGCGGACAACATGGCACCCCACACACACATACAGCCTAACCTAAATTATAGAGACTAGGGCCAATTTTGTACAAACTAGAGTGTCAACAGTGGGAGAAGCACAGCCCCCACAAGCAGCAAACTGTAAGCCTGCGGCAGAACTTATGCCTATTGTCAGTGATGATACCCATATGGACATCCAGACTGACCGTGAAACCAGAGTGTCAACAGTGGGAGAGGCACAGCCCCCACAAGCAGCAAACTGTAAGCCTGCGGCAGAACTTATGCCTATTGTCAGTGATGATACCCATATGGACATCCAGACTGACCGTGACACGCCCCCAGGAGGGCAGCAAGCTGAGTCAACTGACCAATCCAAATTAGACAGCTCTGTAGCACTTAGCCAGAGACTGGAAGTAGGGCCCTCATCACAGGGGAAGGCCTCTGTCAGACAGAGGGCAGAGGTCAGACATACTTGTCTGGTCAGACTCACTAAGGAATGGTTTACACAGGACCAACTGACTAAAACTCAGAAGCAGATAAGACATAACTCCACACACAAGACTATCGCTGTCACACAACACATACAGTAGAGTGTTGTAGTTGAAATAAGATTATACAGAAGAGACTCATAGGCCTCTGAGGGCAAATGGATCGGAGCAGCCCATTTCAGTTCAACTCAGTAACAGAGCAATGTCTTATGGAAATAACACAGGGAGTGGGGACCCAGTTATGGGACGCCTTGGACAGTGTGGTGGCGAGCGCACAGTGGCCTGTCAACAGGTCACAGTGGCCTGGAAACAGGCTGCACACTTCCTCCAAATCCTAACCCTAACCCTAACATGGAAGAGCAACAGGGATTTTGTGGACATGAATGGTGGACGGTGTTGTGGACAACAAATTCTTGTTCATTTAAAAAGGTGCCCAAGACTAACTATTAAAATTACATTTACCACAGTGTGTTAAACAAAGGATGTAAATCCCACCTACCCCCTTACTCTAAACCTAACCTTCCCCATCCCCTGTGAACTCCAACCTTGAAATCTAATGAAGAGGCCTAAAAAACCTCAGAATACACCATTAAAATAATTTGAACCTAATTTAAGGGCCTTATGATAAATACCAATTAAAGTATTGGAGCAGGGTGAATAGATTGAAACATATAATGGTTCTAATATAGAATAAAGGGGGAAAATGCTTGTGTAACAGTGGAAAGAGCTGCTGTCGCAGTTTGTCGCACTCTGGCACCTATCTTGGATTACAAGAAATGAGAGGATACAAGAATTCAAAAACAATTTATTCATCACAAGCTGATAAAGCTTGATGGATCAAGGAGGGACAATCATAAAAGGAGTCAATAAAAGGATTATTAAAAACAATACAAACAGATGACACCACAAATGGGTGCCACTGTGGAGGACCTTTGAAAACTCAGCACAACAGGCTGACTAAAAATAACCTATTAAAAACAATTGACACACAAAGGATATAAATCAAATATAGAGTAACAAAAAATATCATTGGTCCAGTAAAAAACAATATTAAAGAACGAATAGTTTCATCATACAAGTATAAATCTCCTTAAAAGAGTTAGTAAACAACTTTAACATATCATTAAAAATAAAAAATTTACATGAACATATTAAAAAGATCATAACTAAGTTGGAGGATAAAAAAGAAACTTTAACAGTCATAAGGAAACAACTAAATAAGAGTAAACACTAAAACTAAGAGAGTTAGTGTGACTGCATTGGAGATAGGCCACGCCTACAGTCTTCAGGGGAGCTGTTCGTCTGGCTTCCCTGTCATTCTCTCTCAGACCTTCGAGGAGAACGCATCTCTGTTTTACATTGCTCAAAGCTGAATTTCCATCACTTGTCAACAATTCTTAGCCTGAAGAAGATCTATCCAAGATCAAAACGTCGCGATTAGAACAGTTGACATATTTTAGAGAAAGCTGATTATAGCGCATTGTTAGAAAATATAGACAGAATAGACTGTCGTTAGCACTTAGAAAGTGGATAGAATGAATAGAGATTTGGATGAAGAGGGCTGGACACGGGTGTCTTACAGCAAGGGCCGAAATATATCAGGCCGTGGACCCCGTGCAGCCAACCATTTAATGGATGAATATAGCCAGGAAAGAGACGCTCGTCCAGCGTTGCCAGACGTACGATAATTATCGTATTTGTACGATAATTTCGACCTCTGTACGATGTACGATCAATAATCCCAAAATCCCCCAAATGTACGATAATTTCATCATTTTGTGACACTTAGACGAATCCTACGTCTATCACTCTATCTGTTTATACAATCATCTCTTCAAACAACATATTTGCAGCCAATACGTGCAGGGTGTTTTGTTGTTGTTGCAACGCAGGCTGAGATCACAGTGTTGAAAGATCATGCCAAGTCCAAAAAGTAGCCTGTGATCAGCCGCAGTACCCCCGACTTTGGCGCGCCGCGCTGGGGAGGGGGCGTACGATAATTTCACTCCAAAAACGATAATTTTGACCCTCTGGTACGATAATTCAACATTTGCCATCTGGCAACACTGCGCTCGTCCCACCTATGCTTCAGTGACCAAAACGGGCATAGCCAGAGGCACAGCGTACTCACAACGCCAATATCATGAACCAGGCCATGAGCCAGAATTTTTTGAAACACAGTGGCACAACGTGTCACGGTTTAAACCATATCAGAAGAAACGGCAGACAGGCTGGGCTCCTAAAATGGATGCTCAGTATGTCGGACGAAGTGCACACAGTGCACCACGCCGTGCTGGGGGCATGCCCAGACATGAGCCGCGTCCTGACTTTGCAGGGAGACGTGCGGGAGATCGCGCACATGGTGCATCACACTATAGCGACGACAATGATGGGCCCACACATAAGCGTGGTGCATCGCGCTTTGGCGACAATGATAGGCCCACATATAAGCCGCGTCCTGGGTTTGCAGAGAGACGTGCGGGAGACCGCGCATATGGTGCACCACACCTGAGCGACAGGCAGCAGCCGCGTCAACGCTTTAGAAATGAAAGAGATGAGCGACAGCCATACCAACAAAATAATAAAAATAAAGGATGGCGAGAACGCTTCAGTACTCAAAGACAAGGACGTTTTAAGAGGGGAGAAACACAAGCGCATGACACTGGAAAGTGGTGGCGCCTGCAGGACGAGCCTAGACAACCATACCAAGGTTATAGAAGGCAGGAGGGACGTGTACATTTTTACACTTATGATGATGCAGCGGATGAAGACCCAGAATTTGCAATAAGAGTGAGGGTGCTGCACAAGATCATTAAAATGGCACATCACCTCAACAACGTTATAGAGGATAGACCCCCACCAGGAATCGCTAAAATTACAGACAATCTAATCCAGTCGATTAGACCAGCCATTCCTAATGATAAAGTCATGGAGATCATTCAAGGCAATGCAAAAAATTGGGAGTACACAACTCTGTTGCTCCTATGTGAACACTACATGGATGAGTTACAAACGGAGCTAGATTCATTGCCTGAAATGACAACAGAAGAAATGAAAGAGCCCTTCGAAGTTGCAGTCAAATGGGCCACACGAGGCAAACGCCTACAATATGAAACAATAGAACAAGCAGAAGCGCTTGTTATAGCCAAAATTGAAGAGGATGAAGAAAACGCAGTGGAGGAGGAAGATGAGGAGGAAGATGAGCTTGAGGAAAATCAGGGCCAAGTCACACCACACACACCAGTCGCAGTGGTAGCCAACACGGCGCCCGCGGGCGACCAGGTGCCCGCGGGGTGGCGCTGTGGCGCCCGCAGGCCACGTTGTTTTTTTTTTTTACACAAACAAGACAAAACAGACATACAGGCTCAGACACAGGGGAAAGAAAGGAAAAACAAAAAAACAAAACAAAAAAATATAATCAGAAAAATTATTTTGTATTTGTTTTTCTCCTCCCTTCCCACAATAACACACAAATGTAGAAAATAATTGGTTTAACAATGCATACGTTTTAAAAACGTTTATTGTCTGTGTATAATTTATTTTCTGTGTATAATTAATTATTGATTAACTATTTTGATCCACCTGGGCTGGGGTCAAAGTTTAGTTTTACGTTACGTCACTACGTCATTCACTCTGCAACAGTGCGACTGCCAGCTGAAGAAAAAACATTACCAATTTCAAGAGGAGTGGGAGGAAGAGTTCTTCTTCACAACAGTGAAAGAAAAGAGTGTATGTCTCGATTAAACGCATAATACTCATTATTTAAAGGTAAATCGAGCAAATTTCAACAGGTAGCCCCCCACATGACTCTCTACCCTTCAGGTAGCCCTCGAACTCAAAAAGGTTGGTGACCCCTGCACCAGTGGCTATGACAGTGGGAAAACCACAAAGACCCAAGCAACGCACAGTGACCCACTCAGTGAGAGTCCATGCAGAATTGCAACAAGATGAGGAAGTTAATGAACTTCTCCCCCCTAAAAGCTCATCTACCCCAGCTGAATTATTAACAGAGCAGAAGATATAGATTGAGCAGGATCCTGAAATAAATCAATACAGGACACAGACATTGATGCTAGAACCAGAGGAGAAGGACATTATTCCTGACACACCTTCAAATGGGGACTGCCCCCTAGTCCGATACCTCACGAGTCCGATACCTCACGAGTCCGACACCTCATGGTTTTGGGTTAGGGTCTGGGGGAGGTTAGGTTTAGGCGTGGGGGTGGGAGAGGTTAGGTTTTGGGTTAGGGTCTGGGGGAAGTTAGCCTCTTTTTTCGGACTCGTGAGGTGTCGGACTCGTGAGGTATCGGACTCGTGCCATGGCACCCTTCAAATGAGGTTGAAGAAGAATTAGAAGGCACAGAAATGCAACTGTTATTAGAGGGAGAGGGTAATAAACAACCACCCATGAATGTAAATACAGTGGATCTGATATCCATACATTCAGACATAGAAACCCCAGAGCAGGGTGAACACTCTAGCACACTCAGCTCAAAACTAACTAGAACGACCGCAACGCGGACTTATGCCTCCGCCATTAGTTCATTCTTGAGTCCAAGTGGATGTTGGAGCCAAATTGGAAGAAATTGCATCAAGGCGTTTCTTTGCAGAATTGGATATTTGAGCCAAATGTGAAGAAATTTAGTCAAGGTGTTACTGAGATATGGCGTTACCGAGCTTGAAAATGGCATTTGTTAGGTCATTGTGACCTTGACCTTTGACCTTTGATAACCAAAATAGAATCAGTTCATCCTTGAGCCTAAGTGAATGTTTAAGGCGAATCTGATGAAATTCCGTCCAGGCGTTCCTCAGATATCGCGTGAACAAGCTTGAAAATGGTGTTCGAGAGGTCACAGTGACCTTGACCTTTGACCTTTGACCACCAAAATCTAATCAGATCATCCTTGAGTCTAAGTGAATGTTTAAGGTGAATGTGATGAAATTCCGTCCAGGCGTTCCTCAGATATCGCGTTAACAAGCTTGAAAATGGCGTTCGAGAGGTCACAGTGACCTTGACCTTTGACCTTTGACCACCAAAATGTAATCAGATCATCCTTGAGCCTAAGTTAATGTTTAAGGCGAATCTGATGAAATTCCGTCCAGGCGTTCCTCAGATATCGCGTTAACAAGCTTGAAAATGGCGTTCGAGAGGTCACAGTGACCTTGACCTTTGACCACCAAAATCTAATCAGATCATCCTTGAGCCTAAGTGAATGTTTAAGGCGAATCTGATGAAATTCCGTCCAGGCGTTCCTCAGATATCGCGTGAACAAGCTTGAAAATGGTGTTCGAGAGGTCACAGTGACCTTGACCTTTGACCACCAAAATCTAATCAGATCATCCTTGAGTCTAAGTGAATGTTTAAGGCGAATCTGATGAAATTCCGTCCAGGCGTTCCTCAGATATCGCGTTAACAAGCTTGAAAATGGCGTTCGAGAGGTCACAGTGACCTTGACCTTTGACCTTTGACCACCAAAATGTAATCAGATCATCCTTGAGCCTAAGTGAATGTTTAAGGCAAATCTGATGAAATTCCGTCCAGGCGTTCCTCAGATATCGCGTTAACAAGCTTGAAAATGGCGTTCGAGAGGTCACAGTGACCTTGACCTTTGACCTTTGACCACCAAAATCTAATCAGATCATCCTTGAGCCTAAGTGAATGTTTAAGGCGAATCTGATGAAATTCCGTCAAGGCGTTCCTCAGATATCGCGTTAACAAGCTTGAAAATGGCGTTCGAGAGGTCACAGTGACCTTGACCTTTGACCTTTGACCACCAAAATCTAATCAGATCATCCTTGAGCCTAAGTGAATGTTTAAGGCGAATCTGATGAAATTCCGTCAAGGCGTTCCTCAGATATCGCGTTAACAAACATCCGTACGGACGGCCGGCCGTACGGACGGACAACCCGGATCCATAATGCCTTCGGCCTGGCTTCGCCGGCGGAGGCATAAAAATGCTCCGCATGGCAGGACAGCTCAAAAGACCAGGGTGGTCAAAGGTCAAGATTAGGGAAGTCCTAAATAAAAGACTTGTGCAACAATCTTTTACACAGGACCAAACGGTCGGCCCACATAAACCTACTAAACACATGCACACAAGTAGAAAACTTAAGGACTGGACCCTCACGGTGACCAAAAGATGGATGATATTAGGGGACTCAAACCTAGCCAAGATCCTCTCATATGACTGCTCTGACTTACAGGTCGATAGCTACCCAGGGGCTACGTTTGCACATGTAAACAACCTTGTTCAGAATGCCATACTTCAAGTTGAACCAGAGAAGGTTATATTATCGTTTGGCATCAACAACAGGTTACAAAAAGTCCATAGGACACTATTAAGACAAGTGACACAGGCTGTCGCAGCAACAAAGACGTACTTCCCCAATGCTATGATCTGGGTACCCCTGATTAACTATTCAAGGAACCTACCAGACACAGAACAACTGGTTTTAAATGACTTGAATGACATCATCAGGGACAACTTCAGAATTCCTCAACTCCCAACTGCCTATTTCTCAACTGAGTTAGACGACATACACTGGACTGCCAATACAGCAAAGTGCATGTTAGATCATTGGTCCCAACAGATAAACTAACAGACCCTAAAAGCCTACGTCCACAGGAGGGGTCTAAAAATGTGATAAACCTGTCCAAACACTTCTCACCTACTGCTGCCCAATTAGCTTTACTCAACAAAGGCCTAACTTTCATCCCCACTCAGGGATGCAACAAAGATATAGTCGAACAGACTAAGTGGGATTTACAACAATACCACAGAAAAATCAAATTGGCCACATATTTCCAAGATGAGGGAGACACAGAGATCCCCTTATTCACACCAAAATCCAATTGGTCCCCAGAATTAGACCAATTACCAATTGAGGTCAGCAAACTCATTCAACTAGATGAAAAGTACTTTAACAGGAGATTCAAATCCCAAGCACTAACAGCTAATTTGGGCAAACAAGAAGTACTAGCAGTGTTTACACGCTGTTTGTCTTCAGATGTACTGTACTGTCTGTTACGTTTGTCATTGCCCTATTGCTGCTGTACAAATGCCTAAGACAAATTTCCCTATGGGACAATAAAGTTAAACTCAAAACTCAAACTCATAAGGAAACTAATGGACAATAAAGATATTATTATCAAACCAGCAGATAAAGGCAGTGCCATCGTCATTTTGGACAGAAATCAATATCTATGGGAAGGACTCAAACAACTGGAGGACACTAAATATTATGCTAAATTGGATAAACCCATTTACCCAGAAACAATAAATCTAGTACAAGCTATTACAGATAAGCTAGTACAAAAAAAGTTTATAAACAAAAAACCACAAGCTTACTTAATGGGTACAGGGAATCCGAGAGCACGAATATTCTACATGTTACCTAAGATCCATAAGGATCCTATAAAGTGGAGTAAACCATATCAAATTCCTCCAGGAAGGCCTATTGTGTCAGACTGTAGTAGCGAAACATATTACACAGCTGAATACATAGACCACTTTCCAAATCCTCTATCTAATAAACACCCCAGTTACATCAAGGATACCTATCACTTTGTCAATACGGTTAAGCAACTACACATCCCTACAGGAGCTATGCTGTTCACATTGGATGTTGACAGCGTATATACCAACATTGACACAAGTGAAGGCATTCAAGCCGTTAAAGATATATTCAGAAAGTACCCTGATAAAAGGAGACCTGAGAAAGAACTTCTTCAACTCCTGGATATTAATCTAAGGAGAAATGACTTTGTGTTTGATGAAAAATTCTACTTACAGGTGAAAGGCACAGCTATGGGGAAAAAGTTTGCTCCTGCCTATGCAGATATCTTTATGGCAGAGTGGGAAACCTCAGCTCTGGCCTCCTGTGAGAAAACACCATTGTATTATTTCAGATACCTTGATGATATCTGGGATATATGGCCACACTCAGAAACAGAGTTCAAAGAGTTTATGAATACCTTGAACACTCACAATCCCTCTATAACGTTGAAATCAACAACTAGTTATACATCAGTTGACTTCCTGGACACTACCACATATGTAGGAGTGGATTTTGATAAAACCAATAAACTGGAAGTTAAAGTATTTTTCAAAGAGACAGACACCCATGCCTTACTATACAAAAGCAGCCACCACCCAAAGCACACATATGCGGGCTTGTTGAAATCTCAACTTTTGAGATTTCACATGATATGCAGTCGCAAGGCAGACTTTTGGAAGGCCACAAAAACCCTCTTTTCAGCATTAAAGAAAAGAGGATACAGCCGTTCCTTTATGAGACAATCCCTAAAAAAATATCTAGAGATTAAACCTATAAGCACGGATACCATCTTACCATTTGTGACGACATACTCACTAGCCACAGTCAAATTGGTTAAAAGGGTAAAAGACCACTTTGAAACAATCTTTAAACAGACTGACCTCTTACAAGACTATAAAGTCATTGCAGCGTATAGGAAAAATAAGAAACTACAAGATCGCTTAGTTAAAGCTAAGCTTCAACCATTACAGGCCTCAATACAGAAAGGTCAAAGGTCATTCTATAAAAACATGTCTTGGATTTGGTGCAAAACCACCAACCTGGTATACAAAACCATGGCTGGAGGGTGCTCAAAGACCAAAAATTGTGTTTATCTCATCACATGCACTACATGTGGGAAACAATATGTGGGAGAAACAGGAAATACACTACTCCAACGTTTTGCACAGCATAGACACAATGTGCTACGCAATAAAGAGAGTCAGACACCCCTAGTGAGTCACTTCTCACAACATGGATGGCTAGCAGTACAAGCTACAGTTATTCAATTCAACTCCAAATGGACTCCCTACCAGAGAAAAAGACAAGAAAAACTCTGGATTACAGATCCAGCCACTCCCGTCGTGACAGATTTTTTTCATTACCTTGTGCTTGACGATGCGGTGACGTTTTTGAGATGGTTTGAGATGTGAATAATGGCATTCAACCACTAGGGGCCCTCATAGTACCATAATGTGTCTCTCACTGTTGCAGCAGTTTCAAGCTGCGGGGTCACAGTCCACGCAAACGTATTTGTTCTTCCGGTTCAGCGCTAGTAGTTGTCCTATGTGGCTTACTAACATAGCTGCTAGTTATGTTATATGGCAGTAAAATGCTACAGAATGACCAAATTGATATAACTTTTAACCATTTCGAGTAACAATGTTTCCATACGGATCACCAGCGTTAGTTTGTTTATAACGTGGCTATATTCATAACGTTTATATCTCGGATGCGTTATATACTGTCTGGTTAACGCCAACCTACAGTATGTGCCCTATCAGAGTTCGTTACGTTCGTTACGTTATTGTACAGTACACTAAACAAAACAACATGATAGCTGCAGCTGCGTCACTATACGTGTGGGCGTTAAGTTTTAATTTGGTTCAAGCATATTGTATGGTGACATTGAATCAGTGTTAGCTTAGCGCTAGCTAGCTAGCAAACACTACGATCTGTGAATAGAATCTAGAATTGGCCTGCAGCCATTTCTAACTACTGTACAGTAGCTAGTTTTTCTCGAATTGATATAACGTTACAGTAGCATGGACCCATCTCGTTATGACAGTGGGGAGATGTTAGCTTTTAGGTTGATATACATTCAGATCTTTACTACCTAACATCCGAAAAGCTAGTCACAATACTGTATTAATACCGACTAGTCACCTTTAGCTGACAGCCAAACTTTTCACCCTGAAATAGGAGGATTTACTGTATGAGTAGCCTAGTTTGATTTCTCCCCTGGTATCTATTCATTGTCACTAGCCTATGCATACAGTACATGAACCACCATCATTCAGTCAGTCAATCAATTGATCAACAACTTTATTAATCCAACTCAGGGAAATAGGTCAAATGTGAAAGAGAATCTATACTGTAAATGTTGGTCTGTAGATAAATGAAGATAAAATAATTATAGAGTTTAAGTAAACTTCTGTGGGCACTGGGCAGGGCTCTGCTAAACACTGCAGTGTATGAGATTATCCAGGCTGTTAGAGGATTATAGATTATCTAACATCAGCCATTGATAGATATTCCAATGTCTTTAAAGCTCTGTCATTGTTACTTAACCCTTAGTTAATATGGAACAATAAATGAGCTTGAATCGTCACAACTCTTATGACATCTGTATATCAAATGCTTTGTCACAGAAGAAGCTTTCTAAACCCAGAAAAAGTGCCATAAATTCACACACACAGTGCTAAAACATGCATCATCACACCAAGTTCTGTCAAAACGGTCACATTTGTACAATCAAAAGGATCTGTGGGTTGATTTCCTGCCCACTACCATCTGATATTGTCAGTGTTCCTGCAAAAAAAAATCATACACAATTCATTTAAACAGATGGACATTGGTTTGACGTACAGCACACGGTCGTTATACGTGAAAATGTTTGCTGGGATGCAAAGCCACTTTTGCCTGCTCCTTGGTTGACCCATTCAGGAAGCGCTCAAAGTTCATGTTTCCAAGACAACAAGCAACAAGCACCACAGCTGTTTGTTTGCGGAAGCCGAAAAATCCATTGAGCAAATCAGCGCAGCGTATTTAGACCACGTGCATGCACATTGTGACATCAACTGGGTTGACAAGTGACAAGTGGTTACATGGACACATGGACAGTTTCAATCCTCTTTAACTCAGAATTCGATCCCAATCCTCTTCAAATTTATCTTGTAAACACCTAAAGCAGAATGAAAACGGCCAATTCGATGTGAAGTCAAATTCGATGTAAGGGGGTGGTGTAGTTCGTTTCTCAATGCGATTGAAGTATTTTTCTATACAGTACATGCGCACATTTAGGCTACATAAAAGTCAACATCACAGTGTCTTTTCTTTAATCTAGAGGCATCATTTTTCAGTCAAAAGTGAAACGGGCATGCGCAGAAAGACTGCAGTGAGTTAGAGGATTGAGATTGGATACTATTTTCTCTTGTAAACTCGCAGGAAATAACGATCAATGCGAATGATTTCATTCGAATGATTTCATTTCGAATTAAAAGGCCTCATGTAACCGCAGCCTCAAGAATGAAATTTGTGGGGGGAAGCAGGAACGTGTTACTGTTACCTTTCAGAACCGGTTTGACTGCTATTCTGCACACAGCACACAGCATACAGTGATCAGCTAATTAGATGCATCACTCACCCCCCCTCCCCCCCCCCGCACAAAGGACACGCACACACAGTAGGCTACATAAATCGAAATCGTTTTGATAGCATGCCATGCAGTGATCTCTTGCATTTGACAAGCATGATATAAAATGAACATAAAAGTCCCATTTTCAAAAGGCTAATAGCCTATTGTGTCATTGTATTATGTAGTTATTATGATATGTGTGTGTGTGTGTGTGTGTGTGCAGTTAATACAAATCTGTATGTACATTGCTCGTACACACTACTAGACATTAATACACATTATGCAGTTAGAATAAATAACGAGGAACACATTTGCTATGTTACTAAAGTTTTATTAAAACGTAAGAGAAAAAAAAATGTAGTACAGTACAGTACAATTGAGTACAGTAGGCCTATCACAAAAAAAATGTCTCTCTGTACCTGTTTAGGCCTAAAAAAAAAATGCCATGTGAAAAGGCTATCAGAAAAGTATCAGGCTGTACAGTATAGGCAACAGTAAAACAGTCAGTCTGTTTAGCGGAGGGGGTCGTGACGTGCCCTCGGATCTACGTTTCTCGTACTAATATAATATTATAATAATAATAATAATATGGAACAATAAATGAGCTTGAATCGTCACAACTCTTATGACATCTGTATATCAAATGCTTTGTCACAGAAGAAGCTTTCTAAACCCAGAAAAAGTGCCATAAATTCACACACACAGTGCTAAAACATGCATCATCACACCAAGTTCTGTCAAAACGGTCACATTTGTACAATCAAAAGGATCTGTGGGTTGATTTCCTGCCCACTACCATCTGATATTGTCAGTGTTCCTGCAAAAAAAAATCATACACAATTCATTTAAACAGATGGACATTTGCTTGCATAGGAGTTATGAGTGTGCAGTCTGTTTCCTTTGTTTACAACTTAGAACAAAACAAAACATGCAAAGCCACTTTTGCCTGCTCCTTGGTTGACCCATTCAGGAAGCGCTCAAAGTTCATGTTTCCAAGACAACAAGCAACAAGCACCACAGCTGTTTGTTTGCGGAAGCCAAAAAATCCATTGAGCAAATCAGCGCAGCGTATTTAGACCACGTGCATGCACATTGCGACATCAACTGTTGAGTGGTTAATTTACATGGACCTCTTGCCAGCCTCAAGAATGAAATTTGTGGGGGGAAGCAGGACAACTGTTACCTTTCAGAACCGGTTTGACTGCTATTCTAACAGCATACAGTGATCAGCTAATTAGATGCATCACTCACCCCCCCCCCCTCCCCCCCCGCACAAAGGGCACGCACACACAGCACAGAATTAGATTTCACTCAATATAGACTTTCCTGATTTGAATCCAATCGAAATCGTTTGGCATCTTCTGAAAGATCACATACGAAAAGTGACCAAATTCACACAGTGCTAAAACATGCATCATCACACCATAGTTCTGTCAAAACGGTCACATTTGTACAATCAAAAGGATCTGTGGGTTGATTTCCTGCCCACTTCAGCAGAACTGAACGTGTGGCCTGGTTTAGTGGTGTTTGCTGACAACGCCACCTAGGTTTTTTTTGGCTAGAGCCTAGGAACTTAATAGACTCAAATATACAATGGAGGTTCGGCACAAGGGAGAGCAGTTTAAAATACCCAAGGACAGAGACAGAAGCAGCTTTTCCCAAATATAAATACCATTTATTGGTTAAAAAGTTTTCAGGGAAAAAAAAAAAAAAAGTTCTGTTGTTGCAAAAGCTTCATACTGTAGTTCAATGAAAATATTGTATGCTTTAAATCTAAAATTGTTCATGGATTACATTCTAATCTAACAAACCTATCAATTTAAAAGTCAAGCATGTTACCGTGGAAACAATTAAGCTTAGCCCAAAATCACAAATCAGAATGAGGGGGTCCCTGGTATATTTTCTATCTTGTAAGAGGTGCTTGGCTGACGCCAGCCAGGCCGACGTGTCCTCCACGCCCGGGCGGGGTCCGACCAGCCGCCCACAGTACCGCAGCAGCGTTCAGGCGATCCGCTGACCCACAGCGCTCTGGCTCCGTCTCCGCTCCGCCGCCGTCCGCTCCCTCAGAGCTTTGAGACCATCTTGCCACTCTTTTTGCTTTGGACGACACTGCTTACAGGCAGGCTCTGAAAAACAATGTAGAAACACAAAAATATTCTTCTTTCAGGTGACATAAATTTATGAATGTGACATATCCAAAGCGTCTTATGTTGACTATTTGTGAAGTCCCTCGGCGTGACTATACTGTATGTGAAAAGTAACAAGAGTTCGTCTGTTCCATTGTTAAAAACGACGTGTACATGCAGGGGCGGCTGTGGCTCAGGCGGTAGAGCAGAAAAATAGACTCTGGGACAGCCCTACCATTTTCCCCAGCTTCCTGTACAACAAAAGCACTCTATCTCTAGTTCCACCTCCAATGTGTGTTGAGTGTGTTTCCGTTCACATACTATAACAAAGCCTCACAAATGCACATTTTGTTTCACAGTTATGACTGCACTGAAGTTCGCACTGAAACATTTTGGGAAATAAAAACAAAAAAGAGCTAAATTAATTGGGAGTTATTTTTCTTTTTACGGTAGACTTTTCTTTGTGGGAAGCGAGGGGGGGCGGGGGGCGAGGCCTGAGCGCAGCGCGGCACATCCATGGAGATTTTTCTATCAGCGCGTCGGGTTTTGCTGCCTGTGCCTGTAAGATCTGCGTGGTAGGCTATCAGTGGATATCTGCTGTGATTGAGTCCTCACCGTCCTCATCATCGTAAAGTCGCCTTCAAAGCATGATGTTCGATTATAACGAACTAGTTGTGTGGCTTAGCCTTCCCAAATGTTGAGGGTAGTTTTTTAGAATTTAATATATAGAATTGGGAACGTCACATTCAATTTCAAATTGCTGACATGCACTAATTTTAGCTGCCTATAACATTTGCAAAGCTGAGCTTTTCAATAGCTTTGTAAATAGCCTACTGTTCTAGAGAAAGCCTCACGTCTTTTTCTGCCTCCCCTTTCCTTCAGTTTTATCCCAATTTAGAAATGCTTCTTTCTCTACACTTTTGTCTGTCTCTCACAGATCTTTGTTGTCACTCGACACTATTATTTGGTGTTGCTTAGCTGGAAACGATCATATTTTCACGCACGCACACTGTGACGAGAGAGGGACCATGAGTGTAGCCTATAGGCTACTACTGTATGCCCTGTCTGACAGCTTGCCCGCCGGGCGGAGTTGCCTCCTCCCGCTGGGTGAGACAGCTGTCTCGGTATGAACGGGCGTGCAGTGGGGGATGAGAGGAGCGCGAGCCGTGTGAAAACAGACGCGGGCACCAGCATTCAGGCGATCCGCTGACCCACAGCGCTCTGGCTCCGTCTCCGCTCCGCCGCCGTCCGCTCCCTCAGAGGCGGCCTTTAAAAAGAGAAAGGCTGGTGAGTACGGGTGTCGAATCCCACAGTAAGAAAACTGCAATACTGTGATTGCAGAATGCAGATTAACGTAACAAGGCTCCAGCCTTTCCCAGTAACGGCAATGAGGCCAGTAGATATAGTGTGTGTCGGTTAGTGCTGCACGATTAATCGAATCGCAATCGCAATCGCGATGTCAGCACGTGCGATTGCATAACCGCAAAAGTGTGCGATTATTTTATTTTTTTCACGTCTTTTTGAGTGTGTGTGTGTGTGTGTGAGAGCCTCCTTTAAACTAACGTTACACGCGACGCAGCAAACACACGTTTCTCAGCCATCACACTCAATACTAGCGGGAGACTTCTCCCATGCACTCCCGCAAATAAGTAATGTTATGTGCAGCAAGGTACATATTATCTACAGAGAGGGCGAGAGAGAACATCCATGATCGCTAACAGCAAGCTATGCTAATAACTAGCTAGCCGTTCGTTCAGAAACGCATGTAAACAGCCGTGTGATCAGTGAGAACGTCAGTAAAATAAGGAGAGAGCTGCAGGTGCTTATGCAGAACTAGTGCGCGATTAAGTACACAGTGGGGATGACCCGCTGTGATGAAGAATATAACGAGATTAACAAGGTTGATGGCAAAACACTGTCGCAGCTGCCAGCACTGGCAGCATCACCTCCAGGCTAGCTAACTAGCCTGTCACATGACGCCTTCATGGTCCCCTCGTTAAAAGTCTGCAGATGCACGTTCTCACCTCTCTCTCTCAAGAAGCGTCACGTGAGTGTGGCGTTTAAGGCCATCTGTCGCTACAAAATAAATAAACGGGGTGTATCATTCATTAGTATTGCTGGACAGACATGTAACTAACTTTGCAACTTTGCTGAGCCATCTTCTATGTGCTGTAACACAGTGCAGTTTCTATTTGACTGGTGTTTCTTTTTTACATGTTTGGGACAGGCAAATGTCTCAAAATGTTTTATTTTTTTGTAAAGATAATTTAATTTCAAATTGTTTTATTTTTTTAGTTTTAATATATTATAAATTGTAACATATTTCATGTATTTTAGTCTGTGATATGTGAAACCGTGGTATTTTTGTCCAAGGTTATCATACCGTCAAAAACTCATGCCGGCACATCCCTAGATACCTAGTGGCAGTGGTGGCCCAACGGTTAGAGAAGCGAGCTTCAATCCCCGGGACCGGCAGGATAAATCTGGGTGGGGAAAGTGAAAAGGCAGCGCTTGCCCCTCCCTCATTACCACCACTGAGGTGCCCTTGAGCAAGGCCTTAACCCCAACTGCTCCAGTGGAGCTGATCAGTGGCCAGCAGATCAGACTGTGGTTGTACTGGTCAGCTTCCAGGTATGAATGTGTGTGTGAATGTGAACAGGGCACTCCTGAAAAAGAGAGCATTGCTCTCAGTGAGACTCCCCCTGTATAAATAAAGGTAAAAAAAAAATCGCAATCACAATCGCAATCGCAATATTGTCCACCCTAATCGCTAATCGCACCTTTTCCCCAAATCGTGCAGCACTAGTGTCGGTTCACTGCTCCTCCTCTGCTGTCGGCGGGGACGTGGCTTTCGGCGGCTTGCTCTGGCTTCTCTCCGTCTCTGAGACATCAGAGTGAAATCCTGCTCAATCTGCAGACAAGATATACCTGTTAACATGGGGGCCAAAATTAAAAACAGTTCTGCAGCGCACACGCACTGCTCACGCAGACACTGTTTCAGCTGTTAGAATAAGAGCTTATATCCGGCTTCTCCAGCTGGGGGGAATGCATTCAAAATATTATGTTTGAATCAATCTGGGAACCGAGAGTCTATTTGTATTTGAAAAATAGACTCTGGGACAGCCCTACCATTTTTCCCAGCTTCCTGTACAGCGTGCCTTCCTGCCACTTCTGGCGCTCTTGGAACTTCTCTCGTACAGCCTGCATCCTTGATGGCAAATAAATTAATAAATGATCATTTCAATTGCATTATCACAAATATACACAGCAATTTAGTCATTTTAACAGTTACTAGTTCACATGCAGTACTGTACCTACTAGGGGTACTTGAGCAGCTTGCAGGGGGTACTTGGAATGATTGGGGAATACATTTTACCTCCAAAATGATAAATAAATAAATATATATTCCAAGTCATTTCATAAGCCCATTGTTAAAATGTGATGTGTGTGCCGCAACTAGTTCTGCTGGCAATTGTCAACTGCTACACTGTTCTGCTACTGATAATGGCAAAAAACAACAACTAAAAAGCCCAAACACCGGCAGTTCAGTGAAACATATATTTTGTATAGATTTACTTGTATGTAATCATCAACACGCATGAGTGAGGGGTACTATTGTCATGGAAAAACAGCTCAAGGGGTACATAAGACAAAAAAGGTTGGGAACCACAGTGCTGTGTACACCATGCAATACACGCTTCTGCAGTGGGTTGCACCAGCTGTGTGTAAGTTGAAACGTAAGCTAGTTTGAACGTAGCAGTTAGTGTGGACTTTACACCCTAACTTAAGACACAGCTGCAGTGGGCATTAACGTTAGTAAAACGTTAGTCAACCCAGTGCAGTTCTCCGTTCAGGCGTTGGACCGACCAGTGTGTCAAATTAACGTTTATGTCCATCTGCCGCTAGTAAAACTGTCACCCTACATACCCTAATACTCGTGTTGCACCGACCCACCTGGCGTTAATAACTTACTGTCGATAAACCACTACAAAGAGGTTTAATTAGTCAGTCCGATGCTAACGTAGCGTTAGCATGCTAACGTAGCGTTAGCATGTTATCAGCCCAGCCTGTTCAACAGATGGCTAGCATTACATGTAGGTAACTACTACTACCTGTAATGTTGCAAATCAGTTTAACCTGACACATGTTAATCAATAGTAATAAACTTACCTGGCATTTGATCCATCAAGTGAAGAAAAGGGCTTCCCAACTGCTTAATTATGTCCGTCATATTAACGCTACTGTAGGCTATAGGGGGAGAAAAATGGCGACCGAATCGGAAATAAAGTGGGCGTTAGTAGGCGTGACCATGCTGTTTACTCCAATATAATTTTGTCTGGAACTTTGCGCTCACTCTATTGCCTGCAGGTAATAATTATGCTCCAAAAGGATTAAATATTACTATTTGAGAGGAAAATAATATTTACTCTGGGAAAAATACCCTCCAGTTTTTCCTGTGTACTAGGCTACTGACGGTGGACTGCTCTGAGAGGCAGGCGAATCACAGGGCGAAGTCAGTCTTTCAGAAAGCTAATCAGACGGTGTGTTTTTGCACCTCCTGGTGGGTGAAAACAGAAGTGGACTTCCCAGGGAAAAAAAAAATATTCCCACCGCAGCACTGCCGCGCGTTGCGCGCACGACAGACGCGGGGCAATGGGTCTCAGATTGGCTGGCTGCATCTGTAGGATATTAGATACAATATTCCCTAAAGGCCTTAATAGAGGGTGAGGTCACCTAATCTCTTGGGCAGTGACCGATGGCCTATGCACTAGTGTCCTGGTTTGAGCCAGGATGCACAAATCCCCCCGCACCTAACCGGCTCCTGCCTCGTACTGCCTGGGAGATCAGGCCCTCGCCTTCGACTCGCCTGGATATAAAACAAAATAGTTGAACTAATAAAGCATATGAAAGAATCAGAATGCATCACCTGGAAACACAAGAGATGTAATGCAGGAGAAACAGACGACTAATAAGGGATATATTCCATACTAAATAAAGCCCATGGGCCCTATTCTCCCACAAGCCTTCGGCGCTAAAACGGGCCTTAAACGCAAAAAAACGTGGCTTGCGCCTGTTTTGGGACGATATCAATATGGCTTTACGCTGCCAAATGCGCTTTAGGCCGAATGGGCGTGGCGCAGTCCCAGAATGGGCCAAAGTGGGCGTGTCGGCGCTAAATACCGGCGTACTGCTATCTTCCGACCTGGCGTTAATTTAGCGCCTTGCGCCTTTGAAAAGCAGGCCTATTCAGTGGGCCAGTTGCGCGGAGCGCTCCCCTCTGGCTCTCTCCCTCCCCTCTGGCTCTCTCCTCTGTCACCCTTCTCTGTGTCACTCTCTCCCTCTCTCCTCACAGTCTGACAGGCACAATACCGACTGTCTCTGACTCCCTCGCTCAGAGTCCCATAGAAAAAATAAGCTGTAACTTCACTGCAATGTGAATGTCCCAACATGCATTGTGTTTCTCCATTTCGCTACTAAATAGCAACCAAATGAGCCGAAAACCTATATTAAGGGAGGATCTAAATAATGTGTAATGGTAAGACAACCTCCAATTGTAGAATATTTCAATATTGGACCAAATAAAACATCGAAATGAAAACACCACCCTATTTGAAACATATATGTCCTACTGGGGCTATAAATATCCCTTGTCGATTTAACGTGATATAGATAAGTGACAGCGGAACGCGCTTCGGAAGCTTCTACTGTCATCTGCTATACTGTGATGTCCGCTCCAATAACTTGGCCCTACTCCACATTTAGTTTTACAATAAAAACACATTTATGCAATGACTTTACATAATGTAGGCTATATTTATGTGCATCATCCTTCCTGCAGCAGGCGAGAGAAAATGATATCTTTCTGGACAAACTTTCACCAATCTAATAGGCTATATTTTTCTAGCTGATGCGTTTAGAACATTATTTTCACTTTGATCTTGCTATAGTGTAGCGTTTTTACATGCTTGCAGTATTTCAACTGCAGTTATATTGGTTTGAGAAGCATCATAATATGGAATAATAGCCGATATATGGAGACAGACGGGATGAGGGGGGGGGATCAGAGGCTTGGGTTTCGTCTGGTTTTGCTGGACCACTGGAATGGAGCTTAAAAGGCAAGCATGCACTTATCCAATGAACTGATGGTGCATAATTTTACGCTTAAAAGGCGTGGTTGTAATGGTTGAGGCTGCGTCTAGCGCCAAGACCAAGACATCAAGTGCGCTGGTCCACGCCCACTGATTTGCGCTGCGCCAGGCGCTCGGCCTAGAAACAGCGCCGATGCAACGATAGGGACCCATGTGTCTATACTTCTAAAAATTGGATTATACAAACCTTGGAACCTCTAACTCTAACTCTACCATATGACCCCAATAAGACACTAATTATACCCACTATTAGGAATGAAAAAGGGAAAATGCTTATGTAACAGTGAGGAAGTGACTAGAATCACAACATGGCAATTTGCCTTCACCTAACCCTAATGATTCACACCTAAGCATAAGAGGGCCATGTATTACCTAACCCTAACCTATAGTGTCTTAAATTTATGATTAACCTACACACCTAACCCTAACCATCAAACCTTATCCACAACCTAACCAAGTCACTACAGTGCCTAAACCTAACCAGTACTGTATACTATTTATAATCCCATCCCACCTCTTACCCACAACCTAACCCCTCCATCCCATGTTTAATTTAACCCTGGCCCTAAGCCTAAAAGGCCCCATTCCAAAATACTTCCTACCCTGGCCTAAACTTAAAATCTAGGCCTTATATAGGCCCTTATTAATAAGAATGGAGGGAACAAAATGTGATGGACATGCCTCAACTTAAAGACCCAGATCATGGAGTGGTGTGTCCAACCTGAAAACAGAAGGGAAATACTTACCTTAACCAAAAGTGTGGTGAACATGCTTATGCTTAATAAGATGGGAGAGCAACAGGGATTGTGTGGACATGAATGGTGGACGGTGTTGTGGACAACAAATTCTTGTTCATTTAAAAAGGTGCCTAGGACTAACTATCAAAATTACATTTACCACAGTGTGTTAAACAAAGGATGTAAATCCCACCTACCCCCTTACTCTAAACCTAACCTTCCCCATCCCCTGTGAACTCCAACCTTGAAATCTAATGAAGAGGCCTAAAAAACCTCAGAATACACCATTAAAATAATTTGAACCTAATTTGAGGGCCTTATGATAAATACCAATTAAAGTATTGGAGCAGGGTGAATAGATTGAAACACATAATGGTTCTAATATAGAATAAAAGGGGAAAATGCTTGTGTAATGGTGGAAAGAGCTGCTGTCGCAGTTTGTCGCACTCTGGCACCTATCTTGGATTACAAGAAATGAGAGGATACAAGAATTCAAAAACAATTTATTCATCACAAGTTGATAGAGCTTGATGGATCAAGGAGGGACAATCATAAAAGGAGTCAATAAAAGGATTATTAAAAACAATACAAACAGATGACACCACAAATGGGTGCCACTATGGAGGACCTTTGACAACTCAGCCCAACAGGCTGACTAAAAATAACCTATTAACACATTGAGTGCCAGCCATGTTTTCATTCCTGTAGGTAAGTTGTGCCAGGGGTGTTTTTGACGATTCTGGCTCATTTTAGAACAGCCGAGGATTCTTTTCTGTTAAGAATTCATGAACACCAATCATCTAAAAATAACTAATAGAATGTGTGCTTTCTCTGTCTAAAAGAGTTAGTTTGCAGAGTTAGTAGTTATGTAGATATTAGCCGTTGAGTACAGCATGGTTTCAGCGTCTGGAAATTTATTCAGAGATAAATGGCTTTTTGTGAAACAGTCACTTTAACCATTCATTTTTGGCATCAGTAAGACCGTCAGACATTCTAAACAATAGTTTTGAACAGTAATTTCCTCCATAACAACAGGAAACACCCCTCTCATTCAAACTCCTCCCTCCGTGTGTCTTCTCCTCCTTCCTCCTGGCTCTAACAGCGGGCGTGTCAGAAGCGCGTTGCTGCTGCCTGCCTGCCTGTCTGCGTGCCTGCCTGCCTGCTTGCCTGCGTGCGGACGCTCCTTGTGCGAGTCAAGATGGGCCGGGGAATGCGTGGGCGATGGGCAGATGTTGATTCTGGCCTTTCTGAGGTGTTTCAAAGGGTTACATGCTGCCACTCCGACGTGCTGCCACTCCGACGTTCTGCCACTCCGAAATATCGGCACTCAGAAATATTGCCACTCAGAAATCCCACCACTCCGATTTCCATAAGGTCCGCCACTCCGAACTTGATTTGACTGTCTGTGGCGTGTCAGTGGAGCTAACCTCTCCCAGCCCCCACGCCAAACCTAACCTCCCCCCATGCCTGAACCTAACCTCCCCCAGACCCTAACCCAAAACCTAACCTCTCCCACCCCCACGCCTAAACCTAAGGTCGGCATTATAAATTTGTGCCATATTACACAATATCCAAACTTCGGAATGGCGGCTCCTTTAGAAAAACGAGGAAGGGCCGACATTTCGAATAATGAAGGCAGGAATTTTCGTAATGATGGGACCTATGAAAAAAAGGTGAACGACCGCCAATCCGAATAATGGAAGTTAACTTTCGGAGTGGCAGGGCTTCGGAAAGGCAGACAGTTACCGGTGTTTCAAAGTGTGTTTCACCCGTTTCACCTATAATCTATTTTGCAAATCGCTCTCCGCTCTCTGTGTGCTGCTGCCTGCGCGCGGCCGCTCTCGGGCAAGACGAGTCTGAAATGGATTACTGTAAAATCGCCTCGCCATTTCCTTGAATGGCTTGCTCCCGCGGTGTGTGTGTGTGTGTGTGTGTGTGTGTGTGTGTGTGTTCGCGCGTTGCTCCGCGGCTCTGGGGGGAGGGGATCTCTGTCCGTTCTGTGTGTGTGTCTCCAGGCTTCTGACTGTAAAATCGCCAAGCCATTTCCGCGGGAGGCGGCTGCTTTTGGTCCACGGGTCCCGTGGCTGTGGCTTCTCTCTGTCTCTGTCGCCACTTAGTGGTCGGTAAAATAGATTACACACATGCTCTTGCTCCAATAGTTATCTCGAAGATGTAAAAGGGGTTGATTGATGTCCCACCGTCAAAAAAAAAAAATGTTTATGTAAGACGAGTTAGCTCGTCCTTGGCACTCAAGCGCTGGATTATGTAAGACGAGTTAGGTCGTCTATGGCACTTAATGAGTTAAAAACAATTGACACACAAAGGATATAAATGAAATATAGGATAACAAAAAATATCATTGGTCCAGTAAAAAACAATATTAAAGAACGAATAGTTTCATCACACAAGTATAAATCTCCTTAAAAGAGTTAGTAAACAACTTTAACATATCATTAAAAATAAAATATTTACATGAACACATTAAAAAGATCATAACTAAGTAGGAGGATAAAAAAGAAACTTTAACAGTCATAAAGAAACAACTAAATAAGAGTAAACACTAAAACTAAGAGAATTAATGTGACTTGATGGAAAGGGTTTGTCTGTACCTCGTTCAACCTAATTAAAAACAGCCCACTCCAATCAGAAGGTGTGACATATGTTAATACCTTTCCAGTGTGTCCAATTATGTCCAGATATATGAAAAAACCAATACAACAAGCAATTCTGATATTTAGAACATTATTTTATATAGAGAATTTAGCATATTCAGTACAAAGCAGATCAAGTATTTATATTACCCCATTCAGAGATCTCCGAGGTGGATTTGCAGTGATCTTTCCCTCACAGCTGATATGAAGCAGGTCAAGAAAAAGACCCTTGTAAACCGACCCATTCTAATATTTTGCGTGGACTTTTAAACTGCATTTTCTTGTGGGCTGGTCTCTCCCCGCAGGTTTCCTCCTCCATCTGGGGACATCCTTCACTGCTTGGGCTGGTATTGGTGGTCACCTACTTGACAGGCGTGTTTTTCTCCCCCTCTCTGTCCACATCCTGTGACCTGGCTTCCACTGGAGGTCACACACTAACCCTCCCTTGAATACTGGTCATCCATTTTATTTCCTATCTACCAAAGCAACTGTCAATTTATTTGCTAATATTACCAGCTTGATATATTTAAATTCCTATTTTGATTCTTATAATTTGAGTCAGCTAATTTAGCTATTTACCTATTAAAGTCCTAGTTTAGAACATTATGTAAGGTTATTGTTAGACTTGATAAACTAAACTATATTCTGGATAGGATCGAATTCAGCTATATTTGGGCTAATCCCAGTCTAAACTGGAAAAACAATCATACAGTTCAGACTTACTGTCTCTCGGTCTGTAACCACCCTAAGGATGTAACCAGAATAAGAGCGTATTCTTCAATCAAAACAGAGAAAAACTCACCCTGTTTAAACCGGATGAGAAAACTCTTATCAATTACCAGTTATCAACTAATTTGACTATACATTTATTTTCCATTCTATAGTTGCAGTAATAACAATAGGCTATTATTTATCTAAATATGATAGCACTCTCCTTGTGTATCAAGTGGGACAAATTGAAGTTGATCAACACACAACATCAGACATCAGACTCCTCTCATTGGTGCTGTGTACTTGAGCATATCTTCTCTTCTCTGTGGAAAAATCAGCGCATCCAATGTATGCTCTTTAACTTTATTTCATAGGATATCCAAACCAGTCAGTCAATCAGTAAGATATATATGCACAATAAGCATCAATGTACATACAACACTGTGATGCTTCTCACAGAAACCCCTCATCCTGTGGGGGCTTTGTGGAATGTGGCTCCTAGAGAAAAGCCATAAACTCTGTGTTGTTATCCAGACCTTATCCCAAAGTGACTAAGTGACTGAGCAGAGACATATATCCACTAAAAGAATGCCCTTATGTCGGCCGGACCCTGTGACCTCTGCCCCGACCATATCCTAAATGACCGTCCTTGTGCAGCTTATCCACTCCCAGACCTGTAGGCTTAAAATGAGAGCTTGTCAAAATAGAGCATTGTTCAACTCCACAGAACCTTCTAATGGTTAATTCCCATGGTCAGCACGTCTCCTAATAGAAATGGAGAAAGTTCATCATTACACATACTCAGCCGCTCCTCCGATGACCTAGAACAGAACATTTAAACATAATTAAAGATATATTTGAATTAACAAATGACAAGATCATCTCTGTAATTGCATATTTTCATATCAGCATGTAGGGCCGCCATTCTGGAGTATCCGCCTTCTGTTGAGTCCAAACTGGACCTATGGAGAAATGTTTGATCAAAATACCATAGATTGGGGAGAGAAATCTATCAGACTGCATTGGAGATAGGCCACGCCTACAGTCTTCAGGGGAGCTGTTCGTCTGGCTTCCCTGTCATTCTCTCTCAGACCTTCGAGGAGAACGCATCTCTGTTTTACATTGCTCCAAGCTGAATTTCCATCACTTGTCAACAATTCTAAGCCTGAAGAAGATCTATCCAAGATCGAAACGTCGCGATTAGAACACTTGACATATTATTAAGCTGATTGTAGCGCATTGTTTAGAAATATAGACAGATTACCGTAAATTCCGGACTATAAGCCGCACCGGTGTATAAGCCGCACCTGCAAAGTTGACTATTTTTTTCTTATATAAGCCGCACCGGACTATAACCCGCGAGTGTTTTAATGTTTTTTTTATTTTATTTTTTATTTTTTTTATTGTGTTTTAATGTTTAATTACCATATGTAAGGGTTCATGCACAGAGGGGATTGTCGGGAAAGAGATGGCTGTTTGAGGAAGCTCCCATTTATTAACATTTCAACAAAACAACATAACACAACACCACCTGTGTTGTTATTTACAGTGCACACAGTGTCATACAGTGTGGTGAAAAGAGGGCAAGAGAGGAAATTAAAACAGAAGTGGATTTATAGTTAGAAAGAGTGCTAAAAAAGAGATTTTTTTTTTTTTTTTTTTAAATCCATAGATAAGCCGCACCGTTATATAAGCCGCAGGGGCCAAAAAAGCCCAAAAAACGGGAAAAAAGGTGCGGCTTATAGTCCGGAATTTAGGGTAGACTGTCGTTAGCACTTAGAAATTGGATAAAATGAATAGAGATTTGGATGAAGAGGGCTGGACACGGGTGTCTTACAGCAAGGGCCGAAATATATCAGGCCGTGGACCCCGTGCAGCCGACCATTTCATGGATGAATATAGCCAGGAAAGAGACGCTCGTCCCACCTATGCTTCAGTGACTAAAACAGGCATAGCTAGAGGCAAAGCGTACTCACAACGCCAGTACCGTGAACCAGGCCATGAGCCAGAATTTTTTTAAACACCGTGGCACAATGTGTCACGGTTTAAACCATATCAGAAGAAACGGCAAACAGACTGGGCTCCTAAAATGGATGCTCAGTATGTCGGACGAAGTGCACACAGTGCACCACGCCGTGTCAAGGGCATGCCCAGACATGAGCCGCGTCCTGAGCTTGTAGGGAGACGTGCGGGAGATCGCGCATATGGTGCATCACCCTATAGCGACGACAATGATGGGCCCACACATAAGCGTGGTGCATCGCGCTTTGGCGACAATGATAGGCCCACATATAAGCCGCGTCCTGGGTTCGCAGAGAGACGTGCGGGAGACCGCGCATATGGTGCACCACACCTGATCAGCATTCTCACCACACGCCCGAGCCAAGTCTGTGACAGAAAGATCTAATTATGGTGCTTTTTAAAGGATACTAAGTAAGTTCTCCTTTGACAAAATGCATCAATGTAATAGTCACAATCCTCTTGAGTTTAGAGATACTGAAGGATGTATTTTTAGGTAGAAGGCTACAACGTTACACTTAGCCTATCTAAAAATGTTGAGATGCAACATATTTTTGGTTGACAAATGTTGACATTGAACATAATCGTGATTTGCAGAAACGTAACAACATTTTATTCTGGCAACTGGGCAGCAATATCACCTCCTGCTGTTTATTCATGACCGGCCTCCGTCTCTGTCTTCTTCACTTCATCACTTAATGGCTTTGTCTCGTCACTGATGGGGAGAGAGAGAGAGAGGGAGGGAGAGAGAGATCTAAATGAAGTGAGAGAAAATTAAGGTGAGGAAGATTTTTTTTTAAAGTGGGTGAGAGAGGTGAAGTGAGAGTGAGAGGAAAGACGAGGTGAGATAGTTTTTGGAAGAAGAGACAGGGAGAGAGACAGAGGAGGAGACATCATGGAGGCACTAGTCTCGCTGGCCAGCCTCCTTTCTCCCTTCCGTGAGAGACATCTGGGTGCACAGGCTACTGGGATAAGCCCTCCCTTGCTCTACAGGTGCTCCCCATTGGAGAGACTGTTTCAGTCGCAGCCGGATGTCCACTCCCGGCTTATTACAAGCTCTGTCATTGGCTCCGACCATGTCAATCAGAGCGACTTCCGCTCCCTCCTCCCTGTGTGTCGCTGTAAACAGTGCCCTGCCGCCTCAGTGAAAACAACAACGCTAACTAGCTAGCAAGCTAACGGCAGAAACCTACACGCTAGCTCGTTGCTACACGCTGAAAATGGCAAGTTGGATTGTTGGAAACTATTTTCCAAGGGCACTGCCGCCATGCGCCGCCCATCGCAATCCCACTATGGAGACCTGCGCCGCCAGACTCATCGCCCGGTATAGGGAAGGCTGGCCAGCGAGACTATAGAGGCACTGACGCTGGAATAGAGACAGAGGAGGAGACATCATGGAGGCACTGACGCTGGAATAGAGACAGAGGAGGAGACATCATGGAGGCACTGATGCTGGAATAGAGACAGAGGAGGAGGTGTATATATATATATATATATATATATATATAATTAAAATGCGTTTTATAGGACGAATCAGCGTGACATCACTTGCCACCCAGAAATGCGGAACCCCGCGGCAGTTAATACTATGAGTTGTGCCAAACAAATGTTAATACTTCAAAAATTATGCATCACATCGCTTATATTTTGACATCCTGTGAGAGCAGAATTAGCTCAAGAGTTTGATGTATAATATATACATGTCGTGTTAAAGTTGTGTGAACTGTCGCAGTTTTTAAAATGTAAACAGAGTTAGCCGGCTAGAGTCAGACACTCACGCCTCGTGCCACTTGGGCTCCATAGGGTTCCATTGCCGTTGCCACCCAGAGACGCGGTTTGTTTACCAAAATGTGCTCGGCTGATCCCTCATATATGTTGATGGAGGGTGGAGATGTTATTTTTTGTTTGGTTTGTAATAATAAGATAATAAAATATAATAATATAATATAATATAATAATAAAAAATATAATAAGTTCAGTGTTTCTGCCTGTGTTGCTGTCTGTTGTAGTGTAAAATGACCAAAAGGGAGAACAGGTGAAAGTGAGTGAGAAAAGGAGAAAATACTGAATAATGACATCACAACAGTATGATCCTAATGTTAATTTAAACTGAGATATTCCTCTAAATAAAAAACTAAAAAACATCCAAACATCAAAAAACCGTAAACTTTTCTTTCCTTCTTTCTTCCTTGCAGCGCCTCCTACTTAAAATGACTTCCAGCATCCCTGGGGACCAGCACTCAAACAAATTTTAAGCCACACACATCTGTCTATCATCAACACAAACAAACATCCTCCCAAACAGGCAGCACAGATATTCTGGACTTGATCATGATGATCTGATATGATGATCTGATCTGGCCATTAAACGTCACAAGTTCTCCACCACAAACCACCTTAGCAGTGACCACTTACCTGTTCTCACCACATTCTCTTTCCACTTACAAGCAATACTCAAGAAGAGATACAACTACAAAACAGCAGAATGAGACACCTACAGATCAAACATCAAAGAACAACTGAAGAAAACTACTCTAATCACCACCCCCCAAGGTCTGGACCAACAAGCAACACTGTCAAGTCAAATCCTCACCTGTGCCAGAGAGGAAACAATACCCCAAAAGTATCAAAACACAGACACAGACACTACCCCCTCACCTCCTCCAACTCATAAGACAAAAAAGGAAGCTGCGGAGAGAATACATCAGGTCCAGATCCCCCTACATCAAAACAGAAATAAACAGACTCCAAAGCACTATCACAACACAACTTACCATACACCGACAGAAAACCTGGAACACCTTCTATAGAAAACTCAACCAGGCAGACTTTTTGGCAACAAATACAGAGCATAATTGGAGATCCAGAAAACAACAAGACACCACCACTCAAATCCTCTGGCACAATCATCAGCGATAATACAGAAAAAGCCTCACTCTTCTGTAATGACCTTGAAAATATCCACTCATGCAGATGATCCACACTTTGATAATGCATGGAAAGAAACCTGGACAAAGAAATACAACACCAAGGAGACAGACACTGCCAGCCCCACAGCAGAACACCACCCCCTCACAAAGCCAGTCACCACTCAAGAAATACAACTGCACCTGAAAAAAATGAAAAACAAAGCACCAGGGGAAGACACATCGACCTATATAAGATGGACGCCATTCCATGGTCCCATAAGTGAAGCCGCTGCATGTTAGATCGCCGCCCTGACGGCTGAATCCAGTATCAGGTCACAAGGCCCGCCTCCCCATGTTAGTGGATGAGAAAGTCACAACCGAAATATTCACAGTAAACATCAGATAATTTTTTTCCAAAGGTGGTTCGTATCATTTTAGATAGTCATTATCATGCTTATGCATGTGCAAGTGGTCATTTTTCGAATCAGTTTGTTTTTAAGTAGTTATTTGACATGTAAAAAGGGATAAAAATGTATGATTGACAGCTCTCACTGCCAATCAATGGCCGTCCCCGCTGCGTACATGTCTTGGGGAATAGCAATTGCGTCATTTTAGCGTAGGGGCTCATCCGGGCTCTTGTGAATTCAACTAGTCAAGAGACCGCAAGAACAACAGACCTTATTCACAGCGCGGCCATCTTGGGTGATAGTCCGTGTAGCTAGCAGCTTGTTGTATTGTTAATCATATTCTGTCCACATTCAGCGATTAAATAAAATGGGTTGTTCGGCAGTGGACTGTACTAACCGACATGGGAGTTCTGATGCGCCTTTGCAGTTGTTTCGGTAAGTTAACCGTGTGTTTTGTGACAGTTTATATTCAAAATTAGCATTGACTGCTAACGTTAAGTAGCATTAGCTAGCGTAACTGCTAACCTTCCAGAACACCTTTTCCACCCACATAACGTTAGTTATCGTTCTACTGGGCTTGATATTCACACCGACTGTATTGTGGATGTGCAGCAGTGAGAAGCGAATTGAGTGTTAAAAAATGTATGCCCAACGTCATTGTATGGCCAAAAAAAAGCAACAGAGAATACTCTGAATTTGCAGTCTGTGATTAACTAAAACTAAACGGCATGACCAAAGTCCTTAACGCTAGTGACTACTGATAAAGCTACTGAGATTTGAATGCAGTTAAATTATCACACATACAGCTTATTTAACTGCTCCCCAACCCTGCCCACATGTTGTAGTTTAATGTAGAACTTGAGAAGTCTTAGATAGTCTAAATTGTTCTTTTCCCCCTCACAAAAAATACATTTAGGCATAACCATGTGAGAGAAAATTAAATTTGAAGCATTAATATGCATTGTCCATTGTTAAGGCAGCTGATCAAAACACTGGTGCTAATAACTCCATATATTATTTGCACAGTTTTCCTTTAGGTGATGCAGCGAGACTGAACCAGTGGCTGGTGAACATGAGGCGGAAAGATTGGAAACCCTCAACTTCTTCGCGTCTTTGCAGTGATCATTTTGAAGAGCATGCCTTCACCAATGACACAAAGGTAGAAAGCTATGTTGGATAGGCATAATGGACAGTGTTTTAATCATTGCTGTCAGCACCCTGTAAGTAGACATGTCAAAGCAATTTTAGTTAGGCTGGCTTTAGACTGAAACTTTAGCGCAACTAGTTGCATGTTGCATGAAACCTAATTTCCATGCAACTTCAGTTGCACAAAGCAATTTAAAAAATAATCATGCAACACAGCAGTTTATTCCACTAAAACTAGCTAGCTAGATTGGTAAATGTTCATCTTTTTCTTTTATTTTTTGTTTGTTTGTTTTCCAATTAGCTACTACATTCAAGTGAGAAATGCCATTCTGCATCTTTAGATCTCATTTAGTATTATTTTCTCACTGGAAAATTTGTCCTGCTGTACATGTTACTGTAGTTTGTTGACACTGGTTCGGCCAGAACCTATGTGATCATCTGAATGGTTTTCAGGGTTTTGTTTGGCTGTTGCAGGAAACTAGTTTCACAAAGGTGAGAGCTTTGCAGCTCAGTTTCAGAGATGTTTCTAATGCATTGCAGAAGAATTTACACCCATGCAATTCATTTGCAATTTGGTTTCACCTAACGTTGCGTGAAAGTTTGCCTGTGTAAAGCCAGCCTAACACTGTGGGCCTCCCCCAAACTAAGCTTGTAATAAGGAACCCCCCTTGCTCAATTCCTGATTCCTGATTATGTTATTTGATCCCATAGACACTAAACAGTTGAGCCCAGATAGCCTGATATTGCTGTTTGACATACTTCTGACTAGGGTCATCAAATAAATAAATAAATGTCTGATGGCATTTATTAGTTTCTGACTCTGGGAAAGTGGCAAAAATACTCACATTCCCCCAAACTACTGTATCTCTGAACTATATCTTTAACCAAATCACACACATTTAGGTTATTCTATTATATTCTGCTTTTGATAACAAATAACTAATGTAATAGAGGGCCAAAGTGAAACGTGACTTCCTGCTTACCAGCGCCTGAAAAAATATGAATGGCAGTGAGTGAACAGAGATTAACATTACTTTTGTGATCCCGTTTGAATTGTGCTACGGGGTTCCAAGGTAAATTTGGTCAATTTAAAACGTAACTTTGCATGTCAAAAAAGTTGCAGTTTGTCGCCAAACTGAAACATAGGGGTTAGTTTTGTATAAAAACTACATAGCTCGTGGAAGCTCGTGGAAGCTCGTGGCATGTCGCCAGTCTTCAGCTTTGCTGGTAGAGAAAGTGACGTCACTTAGGCGACAGTGTATGTAGTCTTTCTGATTTATAAGTTCAACAGTTTGGCGACAAACTGCAACTTTCTTGACATGCAAACTTATGTTTTAAATTGACCAAATTTACATTGGCACCCCGTGGCACAATTCAAACGGGGATCAAAAAAGTAACGCTATTCTCTGTCACTGCCATTCATATTTTCCCCAGCGCTGGTACAGGGTGAAAAGCAGCAAGTGACATTCACTTTGCCTCTCTATATATTTTCACTTCCATTCACTGAGACTCCCCTAAGAAACTGCTTGGAGCCCTCCTGGGAAAGCCTGCCTCACACTTTGAAAACCTCTGATTTAAAGGATACTGTAAAAAAAAACAAGACAAAAAATCTGTCTTCACTTCTCTGTCTTTCCTTCAATTCTTCAGGGAAATCGTCGCCTTAAGAGCACAGCAGTCCCAACCCTTTTCCCAAGTCATCGGTTGAGGTCCTCTCAGACACAGGCAAGACGCAGGATTTTGGTAAGAAGTGACACAGAGGTAAGTGGCTCCTCACTTAATACTTGCAAAGTGTCAGGGGGGGAAAAAAACATTAGCGTGCCATCTGCTGCCGATTACAGCCATGCCACCCCGACTGAAGATGTCAATGGGAACATCCCACTTAGCAATGACATCTGTCAGGCTGACGTTGCTGTAACAGCAGATATTGATCATGAGGAACAGGTTGGTTATGCAGCAGCAAAAGCTACACCTAAAAAACCTAGCCTAGCCAAATTTATTCAGAAGGATCACTGCTACCAACTACAGTCTCCAAGGTCTCTGAAACGTAAACATCAGGCCACAGAGCAGATCTTAGTCAAGTACAGGAAAAGGCTGAGAGTCCAATGCCAAAAGTCCAGGCGCTATAAGAAAAAAGTCTGCACCTTAAAGGCCATGACCAAAGAACTCAAGAAAAAGCTGTTGATATCAAGTCAATGTGCCTCTTTGCTTGAGTCAATTGATGAAGTGCCAAAACACATCATGCGCAAGATACAGCAGGGGAAAAAGTCTGCTAAGTACTCTGAGGAGCTTAGGCAGTTTGCAACCACGTTGCACTTTTACTCCCCAAAGGCATATGAGTATGTACGTGACACTTTTCACAAAACTCTGCCTCACAACCAGACCATCCGTACTTGGTACAGCAGCGTCTCAGCCGATCCTGGATTTACTGTGGCGTCTTTCACAGCTCTAAAAGGGCATGTAGAGACAAACAGAGAGAAGGGAAGAGACACAGTCTGTGCTCTGATGATGGATGAAATTTACATCCACAAGATGACAGAATTTACAGGAGACCAGTTCCATGGCTATGTGGACATAGGCACTGGTGAAATTAACAACACACTGGCCACCCAGGCCTTCGTCCTGATGGCTGTGGCTGTCAATGAGTCCTGGAAAATTCCCATCGCATACTTTCTGATCACAGGTATGGATGGATCAGAAAAGGCCAATGTCGTAAGGGAGAGCCTCAGCAGGCTTCATGAAGTGGGTGTCAAAGTTGTCTCACTTACATGCAATGCCCCTTCAAGCAACTTGGCCATGATAAGGGAACTTGGTGCTGATCTTAATATCAGCAACATGAAGCCATACTTCCTGCATCCTGAGGACCCCAGACAAAAAGTACATGTGATCCTGGATGCATGCCACATGCTTAAGCTTCTACGGAATGCCTTTGCATCTTCACGTGAATTTGAGATGGAAGATGGAAGGAAGATTCAGTGGAAGTACTTTGAAGCTCTCAACAGACTTCAAGAGAAAGAAGGTCTGAGACTTGGCAACAGGCTGAAGATGGCTCATATCCAGTGGACAAAACAAAAAATGAAAGTCCGCCTTGCAGCACAGCTCTTCAGCAGCAGTGTGGCAGACGCCATGCAATTCTGTGAGCAAGGCTTGAAGTTGGAGGAGTTCAGGGGTTGTGCAGCAACTGTACAGTTTGTGCGCACTGTAGATCTCGCTTTTGATGTGCTCAACAGCCGGAATCCTCTCGGAAAAGGTTCCAAAGCCCCGATCAAGCCAACAACTAAAGATCGTGCTGAGACCATCTTGCAACAGGCAGAAACCATGCTCCGTGGTTTGAAGGTCAAGCAGTATGACAAGATGGTGCCACTTCACACCACAGAAAGGAAGACGGCCATATATGGCTTCATTGCTAATGGCAGAAGTGTACTCAACATATACCATGATCTTGTTGAGAGGGCCAATGCTCCATGCAGATATCTTCTGGCCTACAAACTGAGTCAGGACCACTTGGAGCTCTTCTTTTCTGCCATAAGAGCAAGGGGTGGTCACAATGACAACCCAAATGCCAGGCAGTTCAGGGCAGCCTACAAACGCCTACTTGTAAGGCACCAAGTGAAAACGGGCACAGGCAACTGTTTGCTTCGAGACAACACACACATTCTCAACGCAACACCTGCAGCTGCAAATCTTGCCCGCAGAATGGATGTGCAGTTGGTCGAAGTGGATGTGCCTGAGGATGACACCATTCCTGACTTCCCAGATGTATGCAGCCTCTCTGAATACCAAGAGGCTGTGATCAGCTACATCGCAGGATTTGTGGTGAAGAAGATGAAAGAGAAAATCACCTGTTTGCCTTGCTCTCAGGCATTAACAACTGATGGCGCCGCACATGCTTTCATTCTTCTGAAAAATAGAGGCGGCCTCCAGAAACCATCACCAGGCATGGTGTATGTGTGTCAGACCACAGAGAAATGCATTCAGAGGAGGATCAAAACAAATGGAGGGAAGCTTCCCTGTGGACGTGGAATCACATCAATCATTGTCACTCAGGTTTTGGAAGATTGTGGTGCGAAATATCTTTTCCCAGAGCTCTACAACCATATGTTTGACACATGTGTTGAAGTGAACCACATCCATGTACTGGTGAAAATGGCCTCTTCATGGTATTGCAAAGTTAGATTTTGTCACTTTGCAAAAAGGGAAACTGAAATGGCAAGAGGCGGCAAGAACGTTCGCAAACAGCTGACCAAATTGATCCATTTTATGGGGCAGTAATGTGAGGAGTGTGAGTGATCCTCCTGAATTTCTATTGCTGCTGGTCATGATTTACGGTCCGCATTAACAGGGCTGAATCATTGACAGAAGAAATCTGGAGTTGAGTGATTTTCCTGAATTTCTAATGCTGCTGGTCATGATTTACGGTCCGCATTAACAGGGCTGAATCATTGACAGAAGAAACCTGGATTTGAGTGATCCTCCTGAATTTCTATTGCTGCTGGTCATGGTTGACAGTTTGCATTAACGGAGCTGAATTGTTGACAGTGGAAATCTGGAGTTGAGTGATCCTCCTGAATTTCTAATGCTTCTGGTCATGATTGACGGTCCGCTTTAACAGGGCTGAATCATTGACAGAAGAAACCTGGATTTGAGTGATCCTCCTGAATTTCTATTGCTGCTGGTCATGGTTGACAGTTTGCATTAACGGAGCTGAATTGTTGACAGTGGAAATCTGGAGTTGAGTGATCCTCCTGAATTTCTAATGCTTCTGGTCATGATTGACGGTCCGCTTTAACAGGGCTGAATCATTGACAGAAGAAACCTGGATTTGAGTGATCCTCCTGAATTTCTATTGCTGCTGGTCATGGTTGACAGTTTGCATTAACGGAGCTGAATTGTTGACACTGGAAATCTGGAGTTGAGTGATCCTCCTGAATTTCTAATGCTTCTGGTCATGATTGACGGTCCGCTTTAACAGGGCTGAATCATTGACAGAAGAAACCTGGATTTGAGTGATCCTCCTGAATTTCTATTGCTGCTGGTCATGGTTGACAGTTTGCATTAACAGAGCTGAATTGTTGACAGTGGAAATCTGGAGTTGAGTGATCCTCCTGAATTTCTAATGCTTCTGGTCATGATTGACGGGCCGCTTTAACAGGGCTGAATCATTGACAGAAGAAACCTGGACTTGGACAGAGATTAGCATTGCACAAGCTGCTAGGTCACAGGAACCCCCTGTGAAGCTATTGTTTTATGTAAATAAGTTTAATTAACTTCATATCATTTTGAGATGGCTTGAGAAGTTTCAATTTTTACTGGACTTCAATGTAAATAAGTTTAAATGGATACTCCACTTTTTCTGGAGTTTAGCTCATTTGCCAGATCCCCCCCACATAACCAAGATACACCATGCCTTACCGGCACTGTCTGCGCAGTTTACAGTGAGCTACAGTCACGAAGTTAGTATTGCCATAGAATGGAGGGTAATGTTAAAAATCCGCCAAAACACACATCTCACAGTGCCAAAACAAATATACATGTTGTGCTTCGGGTACTTGCTACATGATTAAATATTAATCCAAAATGCACATAATCAGGCTTTTTTGGAAGGAAAAGAGGTTGGTGGCCATGTTTGGAAAGTAGTGCCGGCCAGCTCTTTTCCTTCCAATGTGCATTTTGGATTAATATTTCATCGTGTGGCGAGTACCCGAAGCACATTTATTTTGGCACCGTGAGCTGCGTGTTTTGGCAGATTTTTTAACAGCTGTACCATTAGCCTCCATTCTATGGCGATACTAACTTCATAACTGTAGCTCAATGTAAACTGCATGGACGGTGCCGCTAAGGCATGGTGTATCTTGGTTATGTGGGGAGGATCTGGCAAATGAGCTAAACTCCAAAAAAGTGGAGTATGCCTTTAATGCACTTTTGTATACTTTTGAGGTGGCTGTTTTGTTTCAAATCTGTACAATTGTTAAGTTATTAGTTGGACTGTTCAGTTCTGTTATATTGTAAATAAAAGGGGAAATTCAAGGTTTATTGTCACTCCATTATATAAGTTTATACTCTTATGTTTACAAGTACCAAAAACACCACCACCGACAACAAAACTTAAAGCAGAACTTCACAGAAATAGAATTCTGATTTATTTTGCACATGATCTCTCACACATCTGAAAATTGGAAACTGCTTTGCCAGACATGCATTTAGTTTGACAATTACTGAGAGTTGATTTGAGTTATTCCTAGGCTCGCCCGCCCTACAGCTCGCCGAGCTGGCCCTGCAGCTTGCTATGCATACAAAAATAAATTAATGACTGCATTGTTTTTCTGCAAAGTTCTCCTTTAAAAATAAAATAGCATTCCGTTCATTTAAATTCTAGAAAATGGAAATGTTCACATAAAATGTTATTTATTAGATTTAAATTTAAAAGCTTTGTTGTTGTAGTGAAAGGTGAGTTTTAGATGCTGCTGCACTACCCTGATCACTTTAAAATAAATACAAATAACCTCTGAAGCAAAAAACAAACATTCCGTTCATTTCAATTTTAGAAAATGTTAAAAAGTTAAGTTCTGTAATTTGTTGTACAGTTTATGTATGAAAATATGTGTGTGTTGTGTTGTGCTGTCTTGTCTTGTCTCTTTGTCTGTTTCGCCAAGTATGTCATGTCTCGTCTTCCCACTCATGGCCTGTCACCTTGCCGTTGGTGAGTGGGCTTTCAACTAAGATGGGCTGCCTGTGTTGTTGTCAAGTCAAGTCAAGTCAAGTTTATTTGTATAGCACATTTCATACACAGAGGCAATTCAAAGTGCTTCACATAAAATGGTTGACAGGAAAATAAAATGGGCGGACATTTAAAAGCATCACAACAAAACTTAAAAAAAAGAGTATAAAAAGTGTATTACAGGAAAATAAACCAAAAGAAGAAATAAAATGGACATTTAAAAGCATCACAACAAAACTTAAAAAAAAAAAAGAGTATAAAAAAGTGCAATAGGCAGCAGGCGCAGCAGTTGCAGAAAGAGCTAAAACTTATAGAGGACTCATTGGGTTTGCATAGTAGCTGTCAGCAGTTAAAGGCGACGGTAAACATAAAAGTCTTTAGTCTATTTTTAAAAGTAAGTAAGGTTGGGGCAGATCTGAGGTCTTCAGGCAATTTGTTCCAGCTAGCAGAAGCATAGTGGGTAAATGCAGCCTTCCCGTGATTTGATTTGATCCTAGGGACAGTTAATAAGCTGGACCCTGTTGACCTAAGAGTTCTAGATGGTTCGTAGCGTGGGAGCAATTCAGCTATGTATTTTGGGCCTAGGCCATTGAGTGATTTATAGACTAATAACAGTATTTTAAAATCTATTCTCTGACACACTGGCAACCAATGTAAGGACTTAAGAACTGGAGTTATATGATCAGCTTTCTTAGTCTTCGTTAGTACTCTAGCAGCAGCATTCTGAATGAGTTGAAGTTGCCTAAGTTCTTTTTTGGAGAGACCAGAAAAAAGGCTATTGCAGTAGTCTAACCTACTATAAATGAAGGCGTGAATTAGTTTTTCTAGATCCTGTCTGGACATGTATCCCCTAATTCTTGCTATATTTTTAAGATGATAAAAAGCAGATTTTCTAATTGACTTAATGTGGGAGTTAAAGTTGAGATCGGAATCAATAATAACTCCAAGATTTTTGACTTGATCCTTAGGCTTCAGGGATCGAGACTCAAGGCATGCAGTGATTTTAAGCCTTTGTTCTTTGGGGCCAAACACGATGACCTCAGTTTTGTCTTTGTTTAGCTGTAGGAAATTCTGGCACATCCAGTTATTTATTTGATCAATGCACTGGCACAATGATTCTATGGGGGCATAGTCAGCTGAGGAAAGAGTTATATACAACTGAGTGTCGTCTGCATAGTTATGATAGGCTACTTTGTTTTTTTGCATAATTAGGCCTAGAGGGAGCATATAAAGGTTGAAGAGAACGGGCCCCATAATGGATCCTTGAGGCACCCCACAGGTCATCCTAGTTAGGTCAGATGTGTAATTGCCAATGGAGACGAAGTACTTCCTGTCTTGAAGATAGGACTTGAACCACTGGAGGACCGTACCCGATAGCCCAACCCAGTTTTCCAGTCTGTCCAATAAAATTGAGTGGTCAACAGTGTCAAATGCAGCGCTAAGATCCAGTAGCACTAGAATCGAATTTTTGCCTGAGTCTGTGTTCATTCTGATGTCATTTATGACTTTAGTAAGCGCGGTTTCAGTGCTGTGATGGGGGCGAAAGCCTGATTGGAGTTTATCTAGGAGATCATTTGAGGTTAGGAATCTATTGAGTTGTAGGTAAACAACCTTTTCAATTATTTTGGCTATAAAGGGGAGATTAGATATTGGTCTGTAGTTACTGATTACCGATGCATCAAGGCTGCGCTTTTTTAGTAGGGGTTTAATAACTGCAGTTTTCAGGGACTCAGGAAAAGTGCCGGTCACAAGGGATCTATTAACTATTTGCAATAGGTCCGACGACAGACAGTTATAAACGCTTTTAAAAAAGCTTGTTGGAAGGGTATCGAGACAGCACGAAGATGATTTAAGGCCTTGCACAGTTTTCTCTAAGATGTCGTGGTCGATAACGCTGAACTGGGACAAATTTATCGAACTGGAGATCTGCGGGTAGGATGATGTCACAGCATTTCTTGGTGTGGAGCCACTAATAGCCTGCCTGATATTAATAATTTTATCCGTAAAAAAGGCAGCAAACTCATTACATTTGACAGTGGAGAGGAATTCAGGTGCTAAACAGAGAGGCGGATTAGTCAGTCTATCAACTGTGGCAAATAGAGTGCGTGCATTGTTCACATTTTTGTTAATTATCTCGGAAAAGAACGATTGTCTCGACCTTTTCAGTTCGAGGTTGTAGGAGTGAAGGCTTTCTTTGTAAATATCATAGTGAATGTGAAGATTAGTTTTCCGCCATTTACGCTCAGCTTTCCTGCAATCTTTCTTTTTGCATCTAACAGATGCAGAATTTCGCCAGGGTGCTTTAATTTTGCCAGACAGCAATTTTAATCTAACAGGCGCCACACTATCAATAGTTTTCAGAATTGTCGAATTGAAGTTATCAAGAATCTCATTGACAGAGGCTGATGTGGGAGGAGATAAAGAAAATGTCTCCATAAACAGCGCGCTGGTGCCTGCATTAATGTCTCGTCTTTTAACGGTTTGTGACCTATTAATGATCTCAGGGGAGATTTCCATTTCAAAAAAGACGCAGAGATGGTCAGACAACGCAACATCAATAGTCGACACAGAAGAGGACTTGAAGCCCCTAGTAATAACTAAATCCAGGGTATGGCCTCGGTTGTGAGTAGGCCCTGAAACATGTTGAGACAGATCAAAAGTATCAAGCAAGATATTCAGTTCTTTGGCAAAATTATCCGTCGGGTTATCAATATGAATATTGAAATCCCCAGCAATAGATATACAGTCATGTTCAATGAAAATTAAGGAGAGAAGATCAGCAAATTCAACGAGAAAACTGGCTGAGTATTTCGGTGGTCTATAGATATTCAGCAGTAACACAGTGGTTGAGCATTTCAGAATAGCAGCAACGTATTCAAACGATGGAAAGTCTCCAAATGTTACCTGCTTACATTGAAACATATCAGAAAAGACAATCGCTACTCCCCCCCCCCTCTTATCAGCTCTGGGAGTGTCAATGAAGCTATAATTGGGCGGTGCTGATTCGGACAGAACAGCCACTCTGTTGTTCATATCGAGCCAGGTTTCGGTGAGGAACATTAAATCCAGATTATGACTGGTAATCAGATCACTGATGAGGAGAGATTTATTTGACAGCGACCTAACATTAAGGAGTGCGGCTTTAATATTTTTAGAGCCTGGAACTTGTATCGTTTGCTTCACAAGGGGAATGGCGATTAAGTCTGATTTAGAAACAGATCGTGTTGAGGGGAAAGTATTACGTCTGTATGAAATCCAGACTGGTATCGAAGCATTGGATCGATAGACCAATAGTGGTTTATCGCAGCCAGTTCCATTTCTGGTGTGTGCTGGCGCTGTTCCTTTATAATGCTTTGGGACCTTGTTTCTATGGGGACAGGCCGGGATGGAGGGGTCTGGCGTCGGGCTGGTCGACGCTTGGGGACTTGGACCACAGAGGGGGGGGCAGATTGGGGGGGGTCTTGGACGTACGGGGGTGGGGCGCGTCGACTCTTGTAGGACTGCAACCAACTCTGCCGACTCGGGGTCGGTGGGTCGGGGGTGGGGCGCGTCGCCCCAATGGGGGAGGGGGGTGGGGCGCGTCGACTCTTGTGGGACTGCAACCACAGCCGACTCTGCCGACTCGGGGTCGGTGGGTCGGGGGTGGGTCGAGGGGGTGTGGGGGTGGGTCGAGGGGGTGTGGGGGATGGCGGGGAGAGGGTGGGTGGGGGGGGCGGGGAGCAGGTAGGTTGAGGGGGATGTGAGGGAGGGGACTGAGGGGGGGCCAGGTTCGGGGTCAGGAGTGCTGGGTCGCGGGTGGGTCGGGGGGACGTGGAGCATGGCAGTATGGGAGAGGGCTGGGGGGCATGTGAGGGAGAGGAGAGGGAGGGTAGGGGGGGCGGGGAGCAGGTGGGTTGAGGTTGAGGTTGAGGTTGAGGTTGAGGTTGAGGGGGATGTGAGGAAGAGGGCTGTGGGGGGGCTAGGTTCGGGGTCAGGAGTGGTGGGTCGGGGGGCGTGGGGCATGGCAGTATGGGAGAGGGCTGGAGGGCATGTGAGGGAGGGGACGGTCGAGGGGCCAGGTTCAGGGTCGGGAGGGTAGAACGAGGGGGATTAGATGGACAAGGGGACTGGGGGATCATAGACAGTCCAAAGCTTATCAGTTCGTTCATCCTGCTGGAGAATGGAATGGGGGAGGGGGGTGGGGAGAGGTGGAGGAGCAAAGAGGTAGAGGAAAGGGCAGCGTCCTCCGCTTCATCCTGGAAGGAAGATGTCATGGTTGGTTGTTGGTGAACTGGGAGTTCGCTGAGGGGTGTAGAGGCCCGGAAGGGGAGGGGGGAGAGAAGAGGCGAGGGGGAGGGGGGGGCAGTGCCCTCCACTTCATCCTGGAAGCAGAGAGGAGGAGAGGAGGGGAAGGGGGCAGCGTCCTCCGCTTCCTGTAAGGAAGACGTAGGCGAGGGGGGGGGGGGGCAGTGCTCCCCTCTTCATCCTGGAAGCAGAGAGGAGGAGAGGAGGGGGAGGAGGCAGCGTCCACCGCTTCCTGTAAGGAAGACGTAACTGGGAGTTCGCGGAGGGGTGTAGAGGCCCGGAAGGGGGGGGGGAGAGAAGAGGCGAGGGGGAGGGGGGGGCGGTGCCCTCCACTTTATCCTGGAGAGGAGGAGAGGAGGGGGAGGGGGCAGCGTCCTCCGCTTCCTGTAAGGAAGACGTAACTGGGACGCAGAGAGGTGTAGGGGCTGCGAAAAGGGGGGGGGGATGGGATAAGATAGAGCAGAGGGCAGGAGAGGAGGAGGGGGGGGCAGCGTCCTCCACTTCATCCCGGATGGACGTCATGGTTGGTTGTTGATGAGCTGGGAGTTGGCGGGGGGGAGTAGAGGCTCCGAAGGGGGGGGGGGGGATGGGCTGATATCGCCTGCATGGCAGAGGATATTTCGTCTAGTCGGCTGGCCTCGAGCCGTGGCAACAGAGATTGTTGCTGATGAGATGCGCCAGCTGGCAGTGTGACCTCACGGCGAGGGCTGGAGATAGTGGAGAGGTGGGGGGGCTCATTCCTGGCCGTGGAGCTATCATATGTTGGGTGATTGATGCTGAAGATGAGGTTAGCAGCAAACAGCCTTGTGCCACTTCTGTTGAGTCGACCATTACGATTGTAGAGATGGCTTCGATCCCAGAAGAGATTGAAGTTGTCAATATAATTCACATTATACTGAGGGCAGATGGTTGAAAGCCACGTGCTTAAGCTTAGGGACCTGGTGAACTTATTGACTTTGTATCCATTGGGGGGCAGGGGGCCACTGATGAATGCCTCAATATCAAGTGAGGCTAGGAGCTTCAGTAGGTCCAGGAAGTCACGTTTTAGTGTTTCTGATTGCTGTTTCAGAATGTCGTTGGCTCCGATATGCAGGGTAATCTTGTTTAGCGAGCTGTGAGTAGACAGGATTTCAGGAATTTTCTCTGTTATGTCGCAGATCATCTCATCAGGGAAACAGAGTGTAGCGGTATTGTTTTTAATCCCAATGTGTTTAATATCCGAGTCTCCGATGAGCAAGGATGTTATAGGGGGCTGCGGCCTGCTAGCTCTTGATAGCCTTTGAGGCTGTGGCCTGCTAGCTCTTGATAGCCTCCTAGCTTTGGGGCTACCTAGGTTGTCAGATAGCCGATGGGCCGGTCCAATATCCATATCGGCAGTCGATACAGGGCTACCCAATAGCGGTTGAAATCTGTTTACCAGCTGTAGGGACATCAGTGGTGGAGGAGCAAAACTCTTCTTTCCACCTCTCACAATAATCCATGGTTGATCTGTGCTAGTGCTAACAGGGGGTGTACTAGCTAATGCAGGCCAGCCCGTGGCTGAGCTAATTTCCGGGTGATAAGAGGCAGTCTCTGAGGGTCCAGGGATCACTAATCTTTTCGGCTTCGCTCCCTGGACATTCCAGAGGACAGTATCAGTTTGTTTCCCCGAGATAGCACAGGCTTGGGAGGCAATGTTTTCGGGAACATGTGTGGGCAGTTTACCCAAGGGTGGGAGAGCTAGCAGACTGTTAGCATTCGTAGTATCTGTGATGAAAGATGCATGTACATTACCCGATGAGGGAGTAGCTAACGCTAAGTTAGCATTCGGCATCGTAGCTTCTGTGAATCCATTGGAGAGGGAGCTCTGAGGCTGTGTAGAGGTAATCCCAGTGTCTTTCAAACAATAGATGGTAGTTTCCAGTATTGCAATTTTTTGAAGGTGGCCAGTACATCCTTTACAGGGCGACATGCCCTTAGGTAACAGAGGGTCCCAAATCCACGCCAGGCAGGCTGGTAGATGAAGGCCGTAGGCCGGGAGATAGCAAAGCAGGCAAGCGATAGCAGCGGAGCACAGCTTGTACACGACCGTACACGCTGAAGGCTAGAGAAGCGAATACAGACTTGTTCTTTTCATCAACTTCCTTAATCTCTCCCCAGAGTGTTGAATGCCAACACACCTCAGCCCAGTGACCTCCTGCCTGAAATTTGACCTCCTGCTGCCCCCTTGTGACCTCTCCTCTGCCTGCATCTCTGCCATCTCTGCATGTGAACTGACGGCACACACAGATCCACCAATCACGCAACAAAGCTGTCTGCTGTAAAGATCCTGCAGTTAGCTGTGGATACAATGGTTTTATTATAAGATCTGTCAACAAAATGTGTAGTCATATGTTGAGATTGCATATCAAAGTCATCAAGGTCACAGATCCTCCTCAGTCTTTGGAATTGACCATAAGGGATATTATTTTTAAGATGGTGAGGATGGAAACATCCAAATCAGGTGAACGGTGTAGTAATTACAATACATTTTAAGGGACCAAAATAATTGGACAAACTGAACATAATCGTTCAAATGACTTCTGAAGCATTTGAGAAATATATGAGAAACACTTCAGAATTCATCCTGCTGCTCGCATCAATAGATACAAGATAATAAAGATTTTCAGATAATAGATACAAATAGTAGTCACATCAATAAATCCAAGGGAATCAGTTATATGAAAATACATGCCCATGCATGGGCATGTATGACTCAGTTCAATTTCCATTGACAGTCATACATGCGTACATACGTGGGTATGTATGTATAGCTGTCAATGGAACGGTTTCCCTTGTATTTATTGATGCAACTGCTGACAACACCAACAGAATAAATTCTGACATGTTTCAGACAATATTTGCTCATTCAGCCAAATGCTAGATGATTGCATGATTGTTAGTTTGTCCAATTATTTTGGTCCCTTAAAATGTAATTTAATTACTACACCGTTCACTTGATTTAGATGTAAATACCCCCAAATTAAAGCTGGAAGTCTGCAGTTAAAAACCACATATTTAATTTCAAGACCATTGTGGTGGTAGACGGAGCCAAAGTGATAAAGATTGTGTCCAATGTCCAAATATATGGACCCAACTGTATATTGTGTTCTCCTAATTGTGTGTAATGCTACAGTAAATCAGAGGCATGCATACCAGAGTTAGGTAAAACAATATATATATTGAACAGAAAGAACTGAAGAACTTTGTAACGGCACAGTTCAGAAGAGTTGACACATTCAAGCCTCTCTTTTTAATGGATAGCCTCTGGGAACCCTGGGCTGGCCTTCAAAACCCCTAGCTACCCGGTGGGAATCACCAGATGCCCCATGATACGATATTATCACGATACTTAAGTTGCAATATGCTAATATGGTGATATATCCCTAAAGGAAAATACTTTGTCAACATCTGTTTTATCTAATGAAATAAAGTTTCCAGACTGTTCATCTCACTTCAATCTTTTTTATTGCAGCAAACTGGGATTGTCAAGCTGAGAGACTGACCAACACTGTCACGAAAGCCTGCCATGAATGTTGCATGCACTTGACATTTTGTATAAAAAATATAAAACATATATATATATATACATATATAAAATGTAAAATAAAAAGATGTTGCCCAGTGCCCACAAAATAATATGCTGTATCAATCCCCCCCACCCACCCCCCAGCTAGCTACATTCACCGTGGGGAAAAACAGTTTAAGGCAGAGCATCGGGTGGAAAGGCTGGGGTGAAGGTTTGGGAAAAGGAGGGGTAAGGAGAAGGGGGGAGGAAGAGCTGCGACAACTGAGTTAGCCCGGTGCTATATAAACAGTGTGATGGCTTCCTTTGTCTATAAAAAAATTAATTACAAAAATTATTAAATGGTGCACTAAAACCTGCACATAAAGTATAAAAATCCTGGCCTCTTTGCTGCCAAAGGTTTTTGTGTGAAATCCAAATCCAGCACCACCCTACTGGATTTGGTCTTTCAGACACAAGGCAATATTTTTTAAAAATACATCATTTCCCAGAGTGGTGAAATGAACTCCGTCACGCAAAAAAAAGCCAGGACTTTTATGCGTTATCTGAGGATGATGGAGAATGCTTCCACCAATAGACAGCATAAAGGGGGCCATCACACTGTTTATATAGCGGCGGGCTTTGTCCATCTTTTTGGGGTGGAAGGACCCCCACCGGCAACGCTGGTTGATTGCAGAAAAGATGATCTTCATCTGAGGGAATTGCCGGTGGAGGTCTTGCAAGTCCTGCTTCATCGCTGCGACGAGGTGGATGGTCTTGGTGGTTCCCAGGTCATTCCCGCCGCAGTGAATCAGCAGGACATCAGGTGGCGCAGCCCTTCCTCCAAGGGAGTTGTGGAAAAACCGGGGGAAGTTCCTCCAAACCAGGCCACCCCAGCCAAACCACTCAACCCGGGCATCTAGGCCCAGGTCGATCCCGAGGGTCCGCTTTGCATCTATCTCCCCACGGTGAATGTAGCTGCTTCCAAAAATCCATATTTTGGGTCCTGTTGATTGTAAAATGAAAATAAAATAAAATTTACTTTGTTTGAAACCTTGTGCTGTTGTGTTATTAAAATTCAAATATTTCATTTTTTTTTACCATGTATTCTATGTATGTGAGTGTAATGGATGTATCTTATTCATTAGTGTTAAAAACAGTTATTAACTCAGTTTATAGCCTTGTCAATAGGACAAATATGTTGGTAGCACTTTATTTAGATAGCTTGTTAGTTGACATTCAACAAATGTCTATAGATGTTTTACCAGCTTATTAGTTGAGATTCAACAGATTCTGTTTGCTTCCCGTTCCACACCACGGACCTATGTTTCACACATCTGCTATAACTATAGATCATCTGTTCAATCTGTTGAAATGTTACAAATATTCAGTGCAATCTGTGGGTGGAATATCCAAATAAAGTGTTACCAAGACAGTGCTGAAATCACAATGGGCAAAATTTGATTTCCATGTCTGATTTCCTGATAATCCATAATGTTTAACATTGTACTTTGGTGTTACAAACTCATGGAGAGTGAAAAAAGGTGACAGATACCTGGGCAGACACAAAACCACTCAAAATCATTTATTTAACGTTAGGTACATTTTAGATCCTTGACTCTAGACTTTGCATGATACTTACTATTGATGGCCTCTGTGGAGGAAGTTGGGCGGGTAGATGTCATTGCCAGCGTGTCTAAAATGAGGATAACAAGAAATCATATAGAGTTAACACCAGAATCTATTATGAGGAAAAACAGTGTTGCTAAACGTTACAAATTGCTAAGATGTTGCATGCATGAGCGATGTTAAGCTAACGTTAGCGTTAGCATGCTAAACTTAACGTTAGCGTTAGCATATGCAAAACTTGCATGCAAGTTTTGGAAGTTCAATAATAGGCAAATGAAAATCACAGTATATTGTTGTTTCTTTTTAAATATGACTAATGTTACGTGGTTGGTTGCTTACATTCAGCTAGTTGGTCCAGTCCACTGTCTGCAGAAAGTCAGCGTAGCCGTAGTGAAATCGTGCGTAGCTACGGAGAAAACTCAGAGAGGGGGCGGTAACCTCAGACTGAGGTTTCAACCCAAAAGAGCTACTGCGCATGCTCTGGTTCACTGATCTGGCAGGATTTTGGCTTCAATACACAGACAGGGCGGAGATACGGACGCTCTCTCCATTCATATTATAACTCAATGGGAAGACAATGTTGACACCATACTGATAAAACAAGCACCAGTCACATATCCTCAGCACCTTGGACAGCACTTTTCCTCCTGCATCAGGACTGGAAATTTCCCCTCACCATGAAAGTCTGCACTTGTCACTATGATTCACAAACTAGGAAAAGACCCACACAACCCCACTAGCTACCGTCCCATATGCCTTCTTAGTCACATAGGAAAACTATTTGAAAGAGTTCTCGCCTCATGTCTCACCAGTCACGTAGAATCAATGGGCGTCCTCGGAAATTCGCCAAGCCGGTTTTAGGAAAGGGAGAGCCACAACAGACAACATCCTCCGTTTATCAGAAGACATCTACAGAAACTTCAACAAAAAAGAAATAACCCTGGCAATATTCTTTGACATTGAAAAAGCATTTGACAAGGTATGGCACAACGGAATGAAATACAGACTACTGGACACCAATCTCAAACTCCCGAAACCCACCCGATCCATCATCTCAAGCTTTCTCAAATAACCGCCAAATAAAAGTCAAAGTAGCCTCCACCATCTCCACCTTTCACCCCCCAAGCAGGAGTTCCCCAGGGTGCAGTTTTGAGACCTCTCCTCTTTCTCTTAAACATTTCTGACATACTACCACCCAGCCAATATAGCCAAAGTTTCACAGTTTGCAGACGACCTCTGCTACTGGTCCAGCTCCAAATGCCCACAATTAGCAGCTAAAAAACTGTGGATAATGTGGAGAATCAAACTAAACCCTGTCAATACACAATGCGTCCTTTTCACCAAAAAACATAACCTGCAGCCCAACAATATAGTATCAACTTAACGTTATACAATAAGAAAAACAACATCAGCAAAGAAGCAACATTCCTTGTCAGCGGTTGTGGAGGGCTCGCGCACGATGCGACCAGCGCCATGTCATATTTGTTGAGTGCTCGCTCACTACAGCAACAATAAAACCAGCTTAACCCTAGAACACTAACGTCGGGTGATTTTCACCCGGACAATTGAATTCACGTGATTTTCATTGTCTTGCTGCTGTCTGAGGTGGGCGGGTCCTTAGGTACCTTCAGGATGCTCACTGACGTCATTGAATGTAGGTTTGTTTCCCTGCTCCCATTCATGGTTTTTTCTACCGGCTACGTGTTCGGGTGATTTTCACCCGACGTTAGTGATAGAGGGTAAAATATCTTCGGGTTAGTTACAATGGTATTGTGGTGACTTTTTTTTTTTTTCACCACACAAGTCCCATGAATGGGTGGACCGAAGGAGAAGTTGGGAGCTCCTGTTTTTTTTTTTGGGTGGGGGGGGATTTTTTTATAACGATTACCGGTACCTCATTTTTCCCGAATTTGACATCTTTTTTATAGTGTCCCCCATAATAAACTTTTTTGTGTTTTTTGTGATATTTCACATTTAAAAACAAAATAAGAGTACCTCATGTATTGTTGTACTTTAAGATATTTTGATGAGAAGTATGTTTTATGGGGTATATTGCATCGGGTGAAATACACCCGACGTTAGTGATGGTGTGACTTTAAATCACGTTAGTGTTCTAGGGTTAATACAGTGCTCTGATGACCAGTGGGCTAGCTCGGGCTTTGCATGAGGAAGCAGCGGAAGTGATACTGAAAGCTGTAGTTCCTCAAATGGCCACTTCAGGCTGGCGCCAAAAGGGCGTTCACCATCAGGTTGAAATGCCCGACTTCATAACAAGATTAAGCATGTTCAGCCTGGTTCAAAACACAGTTTTAGTCTATATAGCTAATGTCACCCATAACAGTATGGGGAGTGAATTTTTCTATAACTAATCAATTTAGAGTGAAAGAGAGGGCAGCAGAGAGCAGGGCATAATGCAATTGACGATTCAGGGAGCGCCTGAGCCAGAGAGCACAACCAATAGACGGTTTTAACTTGACAAACATAAACATTCTAAATGGACCTTAGATTACTTCCTGTTGCAGTGTTTGCTAATACAATAGCTGACAGGAATGATCTAGATTTCAAATGAAACACCTATCAGCTGTTGTAAAAATCACTGTAAACCACAGCCTCACACAATTCTGTGAAAAGCATCTATAGAGGAGGCACTTTTTTCTTCTAACTTTAAATACTCAAATATCGACAGTAGGCTTGGTTCACAACAGGCGCTATTCAGAAGAAGCGCTTAACAGAAGCTGAGTGGCACGCTAAACCAGTCACACCAGAAGCACTCTCTTTTCCTCAGCGCCTCGCCTGGCGCTGCCCTCCCATTACATTACATTACGTCATTTGGCAGACGCTTTTATCCAAAGCGACTTACAATAACACATTTTTGTCAGCAATAGAGCAATCAACTATGCAACACAGTCTATGACAACTACAACTTCTGTAAGGAATAGTGGTACAAGTTTACTTTAGGTTAGTTTAGATTTGTTTTTTGTTTTTTTGAGAGAGAGAAAGAAGTTAGTTCAAGAAGGGCCCAGATGGAGCCTGAAAAGGTGAGTCTTTAGTCTTTTCCGAAAGATCGGCAGTGATTCGGCCGTCATGACTGAAGGTGGAAGCTCGTTCCACCATTGAGGTGCCAGGGACGAGAAGAGTCGGGAACGGGATGAGCGACTTTTGAGCCCCCGTAGCGGAGGGGGGGCGAGGCGTCCTGCGCTGGTGGAGGAGCGGAGGGAACGGTGAGAGCTTTGGAGCCTGACCATAGATTGTAAGTACAGAGGGGCTGTCTGGTGTACTGCCCTGTAGGCCAGAACCAGTGTTTTGAATTTAATGCGTGCCGAGATGGGAAGCCAGTGAAGGTCCCGGAAGAGGGGAGTGACATGAGAGAATTTGGGTTGGTTGAATACCAGACGGGCTGCAGCGTTCTGGATGGGCTGAAGCGGACAGATGGCTGTAGCCAGTAGCCCAGCCAGAAGAACATTGCAGTAGTCCAGGCGAGAGATGACAAGTGCCTGGACCAGGAGTTGTGTCGCTTCCCTTGTGAGACACGGACGGATTTTGCGGATGTTGTACAGGGAGAACCTACAGGAGCGGGCAGTTGCTGCGATGTAGGCTGAGTTGAACAGCTGATTGTCAAGGATCACTCCAAGGTTCTTAGCTGTTTGAGAGGGAAACACAGCTAGTGTTGTCAATGGAGATGGAGAGGTTGGTGAGGGGACAGTCTTTCCCGGGGAGGAAGAGTAGCTCGGTCTTACCAAGATTCAGCTTGAGATGGTGGGCAGACATCCAAGCACTAATGTCTTTGAGGCATGCAGCGATATGTGCCTCGATGTGGGTGTCTGAGGGGGGGAAAGAGAGGTAGAGCTGAGTGTCGTCAGCATAGCAGTGATAAGAGAAGCCATGCGATGAGATCACATGGCCAAAGATCTGATATAGAGAAGGAATAGCAAGGGGCCCAGGATTGAGCCCTGCGGCACACCTGTGCTAAGAGTACAGGGTCTGGATAGGGATCCTCGCCATAGAACCTGGTAGAGAGATAGGAGGCAAACCAGGAGAGTGCAGATCCTGAGATGCCTATCAGGCAGAGAGAGTAGAGAGAAGAATATGGTAATTCACTGTATCAAAAGCTGCAGACAAGTCAAGGAGGACAAGGACAGAGGAGAGGGACGAGGCCTTAGCAGTGTGTAGGGCCTCAGTGACTGAAAGGAGGGCTGTCTCAGTAGAGTGAGAAGCCTTGAAGCCGGATTGTAGAGGATCCAGTAGGTCATTCTGGGAGAGATAGAGAGAAAGTTGTTCGGAAGCAGCCCGTTCAAGGGTTTTGGAAATGAATGAGAGAAGAGAGTAGTTCTTTAGAGGAGCTGGCACAAGACCAGAGGATAGAGAGGAGTTGATAAGGGTAGTGAGGAAGGGAGATATATCAGTGGAGATGGATTGGGAAGGGATAGGATCAAGGGGGCAGGAGGTGGCACGGTTAGACCTGACAAGTTTAAGGACCTCTTCGGGGGAGAGGGGAGACACTTTTCTTTTAAAACACAGGAAAGCTAGAACAACTCAAACTAACTTACCAATTATACCAGCAGAAAGTAGAGTAGAGACAGACCAGTACAGCACACTAGACAGCTCAGAGCAGAAACTTCAAATGTGTTCCCCCCGCTCACAACTTGCATTGACTTCATGCCTGGCTGCTCGGGTGCAGCGCGCTGCGCGCTTGAGAAATAGAATAGAAGCTGAAACTATCGCTGCAGCGTGGCTTCAGTGTGGTGTGGCGTGCGGCTGGTGTGAATGGTCTCGCCTGTTAACAAGGACGCCAAAATGAAACTGCCTCTGCGCTGCGTAGCTTCAGCGTGGCTTCGTATGGTGTGAACGAGGGCCAATATAATCAGGAGAGACTATGAAGGTTCAAAATTACAATTACTGATACAATAAAACAAGAAGGTTTGGCATATGGCTCCTCCTGCGATGATGAGGGGAGGGCGTCACCAATGCATAGAATCCATGCATGCATGCATGCACGCGGGTGTTTCTTTGCTTGTGCCATGCTTGTGTTTGGTGTGTGTGCATGTGGTCTGGGACTGCATGCAGGCTTGCTCAGTGTGTGTGTGTGTGTGTGTGTGTGTGTGTGTGTGTGTGTGTGTTTTGCATGCTCTGTTTACGCTGCTGCACTGTAAGCAATGAAAGCAGAGAGAGGAGAAAAAGGAGAGAGAGGCAGGCAGGTAGGCACAGGCAGACAGACAGACAGACAGACAGACAGGCAGGGAGGCAGGGAGACAGACATACAGGCAGGCAAGGAGACAGGCAGGGAGGCAGGCAGGCAGGTAGACAGACAGGCAGGCAGGCAAACAGACAGACAGGCAGGCAGACAGACAGGCAGGCAGGGAGAGAGAGACAGAGAGAGGGAGAGAGGGGGGGGGGGGGTGAGTCGTGGGGGGCAGAGCTACATAGAGGGGAAGGTAGACTTAGGAAGAAACAGAGGTGAGTTGAGAGAGCGAGAGAGCATGGAGTCAGATGGAGGGAGGGATTGGTGTGACATCACAGCCGATCGATGAGGTAATGTCTGCGACACAGAATCAGAACACATAGATCAGACATGGCTCAGCACCATCACCACTGTCAGCTCATAACGCAGAACACATAGTTAATGTTATGTTAATGTTAATGGAATGTGATGAATTTCCAAATAAATTGCAGTTTGTGGTATCACACACACGCACGCACGCACACGCAAACACACACACACACACACACACACACACACACACACACACACACCAGGGTGTGTCCTGACTCACCCTAATAATATATAAATTGCAGTTTGTGGTATCACACACACACGCACGCGCACACACGCAAATACACACACACACACACACACATGCACGCACGCACGCACACACGCGCAAACACACACACACACACACACACACACACACACACACACACACACACACCAGGGTGTGTCCTGACTCCTGTCTATCCTCTCTACCTCTGTGCTCTCTGAGTGTCACTCTCAGCCGGTTCAGAGACAAATGCTGCTCTGCTGCCACCTGCTGGATAAACCAGTAATTACACTATCAGCACAGATACCGTTAGGGGAGAAGAGGTCGTCTTGGTGCTGTTGAGGATGGAGACAAGACAACCCTTTTCCCCTCAAATACCCTCAATTTCCCCTCAAAATGAATGAAGAAACAAAGAAACAAAGAAACAAACACACACACACGCACGCACGCACGCACACACACACAAACAAACAGACAAAATCAAGATGACAGTGAAGGGATGACTAAATACATTTCAAATCTTCCCTACCAGCACAGTGATACTGTGTGTGTGTGTGTTCATTTCCTGTTTTCCTCTGAGCTGTGATGTCCCTGAGGGAACTCTCACACATGCGTGCGCGCGCGCGGAGCACACACAAGCACAGCGGTAAACAGCGGTGAGGCAATGTGTGTTCAGCACATGGAGTCGGTTAAGTTCACGGTTGTACACACACACACACACACACACACACACAAACACAAACACACACACACTCAGCCAGCTAGGGGAGCTGCCCCCCCCCCCCCCGATACAATAGTTTCTAAGGAACAGTGAGAGCCTCCCGAATAATGCCAATAATAATACAGTACTGTAAAAGAGGCCTGTTTTCCCTCATGCAGTCAGGGAAACTTGTCAAATACCGACGTTTGGTCAAGAGTCCTTGTCGTCACTTCCAGAAGAGAAAGAACGGGGTCCCCATGCACCCAATGGATATACAGTATTTTTCTTATCTAGATAAGGTAGGTAGTAATCCTAGGTAATCCTCAAGGTGTCTAGTAAACAAGTTTTGTTGTTACCAACTTGAAATAGTGTGTGGGTCAGTTTGGTGGCCATCTTTGCGGGCATATTGGTTGTCTGATGAAAATGGATAAGGGTCATAACTTTTGAACTAGACATCATACAGACAAATGACACCACTTTTCTGCAAGATGTTGGCATGAGAAATTGATTGAGAGGGTTGTTTTCACAATTTTAACAGGTTTGATATAGTAAAACAAAACAAAATGTGAAAAAAGTATAATTTTCACTCAAAATATAGCAAAAAAGTCAAAAAAATTAGTCCATGAGCCAGAAAGGATGGGAATAATGTTCATATTGATTTTTGGCAAGGTATACATATCTATCTCTCTGTGATATTGCACCAACGGTAACTAAATGTGTGTTATCACTCGATTTATAACACCATGCAAAACACACTTTTCAAGCCTATTGGCTGAGGGACTTGGGGAGAGATATCTCTCTGTGTCTCTCTCTCTATCTCTCTCTCTATATATATATATATATATATATATATATATATATATATTTCAATCATGAGAGACCAAACGGTAGAGTTAACAAGCAAGCTATATTCAAGTATGGCATGGCGATAAGATCTATGGCATGAAACGGCATGGCAACTAATTCTGATGGCATGGCAGCATGGCAACTAGTTCTTTGGCGTAATGACTCCGTGGTAAGACGCCTCTCTTCTTGAGGCACCTGCTCGGACTAGGATAGAGAATCCCCCCCCCGTAGGGGATTCTTCAGGAGTCAAGACATTGGTGGTGGACTGGGGGGGGAGGTGGGTGGGGCGAAACACAGCTTCAGAGAATGGGATGCGATCAGCTCAGGTACAGCGACCAGAAGGATCAGGGAAAGAGGACGATGACACGCTGAGCATGGCTATAAATACTGCCACGTCATAGCCTCGGCATTGACGACATTACCGGCGTCATATTGGTAAGTGTCACACGGACATCACACTAGGATTACACTTGTCGTCACACTAGGATTACATTGATGTGAGGCAGCGTGTCTGGTCTTCATCTTGAAACTAGGTCGAGACCACCATTTCAATCATGAGAGACCAGACGGTAGAGTTAACAAGCAAGCTTTATTCAAGTATGGCATGGCGATAACTTTATTTTTATGCCTCCGCCGGCGAAGCCAGGCCGAAGGCATTATGGATCCGGGTTGTCCGTCCGTACGGCCGGCCGTCCGTACGTACGTCCGTACAGATGTTTGTTAACGCGATATCTGAGGAACGCCTTGACGGAATTTCATCAGATTCGCCTTAAACATTCACTTAGGCTCAAGGATGATCTGATTAGATTTTGGTGGTCAAAGGTCAAAGGTCAAGGTCACTGTGACCTCTCGAACGCCATTTTCAAGCTTGTTAACGCGATATCTGAGGAACGCCTTGACGGAATTTCATCAGATTCGCCTTAAACATTCACTTAGGCTCAAGGATGATCTGATTAGATTTTGGTGGTCAAAGGTCAAAGGTCAAGGTCACTGTGACCTCTCGAACGCCATTTTCAAGCTTGTTAACGCGATATCTGAGGAACGCCTTGACGGAATTTCATCAGATTCGCCTTAAACATTCACTTAGGCTCAAGGATGATCTGATTAGATTTTGGTGGTCAAAGGTCAAAGGTCAAGGTCACTGTGACCTCTCGAACGCCATTTTCAAGCTTGTTAACGCGATATCTGAGGAAAGCCTGGACGGAATTTCATCAGATTCGCCTTAAACATTCACTTAGGCTCAAGGATGATCTGATTACATTTTGGTGGTCAAAGGTCAAAGGTCAAGGTCACTGTGACCTCTCGAACGCCATTTTCAAGCTTGTTAACGCGATATCTGAGGAACGCCTGGACGGAATTTTATCAGATTCGCCTTAAACATTCACTTAGACTCAAGGATGATCTGATTAGATTTTGGTGGTCAAAGGTCAAAGGTCAAGGTCACTGTGACCTCTCGAACACCATTTTCAAGCTTGTTAACGCGATATCTGAGGAACGCCTGGACGGAATTTCATCAGATTCGCCTTAAACATTCACTTGGACTCAAGAATGAACTAATGGCGGAGGCATAAGTCCGCGTTGCGGTCGTTCTAGTTCAAGTATGGCATGGCGATAAGATCTATGGCATGAAAGGACCTCTTCGGGGGAGAGGGGAGACACTTTTCTTTTAAAACACAGGAAAGCTAGAACAACTCAAACTAACTTACCAATTATACCAGCAGAAAGTAGAGTAGAGACAGACCAGTACAGCACACTAGACAGCTCAGAGCAGAAACTTCAAATGTGTTCCCCCCGCTCACAACTTGCATTGACTTCATGCCTGGCTGCTCGGGTGCAGCGCGCTGCGCGCTTGAGAAATAGAATAGAAGCTGAAACTATCGCTGCAGCGTGGCTTCAGTGTGGTGTGGCGTGCGGCTGGTGTGAATGGTCTCGCCTGTTAACAAGGACGCCAAAATGAAACTGCCTCTGCGCTGCGTAGCTTCAGCGTGGCTTCGTATGGTGTGAACGAGGGCCAATATAATCAGGAGAGACTATGAAGGTTCAAAATTACAATTACTGATACAATAAAACAAGAAGGTTTGGCATATGGCTCCTCCTGCGATGATGAGGGGAGGGCGTCACCAATGCATAGAATCCATGCATGCATGCATGCACGCGGGTGTTTCTTTGCTTGTGCCATGCTTGTGTTTGGTGTGTGTGCATGTGGTCTGGGACTGCATGCAGGCTTGCTCAGTGTGTGTGTGTGTGTGTGTGTGTGTGTGTGTGTGTGTTTTGCATGCTCTGTTTACGCTGCTGCACTGTAAGCAATGAAAGCAGAGAGAGGAGAAAAAGGAGAGAGAGGCAGGCAGGTAGGCACAGGCAGACAGACAGACAGACAGACAGACAGGCAGGGAGGCAGGGAGACAGACATACAGGCAGGCAAGGAGACAGGCAGGGAGGCAGGCAGGCAGGTAGACAGACAGGCAGGCAGGCAAACAGACAGACAGGCAGGCAGACAGACAGGCAGGCAGGGAGAGAGAGACAGAGAGAGGGAGAGAGGGGGGGGGGGTGAGTCGTGGGGGGCAGAGCTACATAGAGGGGAAGGTAGACTTAGGAAGAAACAGAGGTGAGTTGAGAGAGCGAGAGAGCATGGAGTCAGATGGAGGGAGGGATTGGTGTGACATCACAGCCGATCGATGAGGTAATGTCTGCGACACAGAATCAGAACACATAGATCAGACATGGCTCAGCACCATCACCACTGTCAGCTCATAACGCAGAACACATAGTTAATGTTATGTTAATGTTAATGGAATGTGATGAATTTCCAAATAAATTGCAGTTTGTGGTATCACACACACGCACGCACGCACACGCAAACACACACACACACACACACACACACACACACACACCAGGGTGTGTCCTGACTCACCCTAATAATATATAAATTGCAGTTTGTGGTATCACACACACACGCACGCGCACACACGCAAATACACACACACACACACACACATGCACGCACGCACGCACACACGCGCAAACACACACACACACACACACACACACACACACACACACACACACACACCAGGGTGTGTCCTGACTCCTGTCTATCCTCTCTACCTCTGTGCTCTCTGAGTGTCACTCTCAGCCGGTTCAGAGACAAATGCTGCTCTGCTGCCACCTGCTGGATAAACCAGTAATTACACTATCAGCACAGATACCGTTAGGGGAGAAGAGGTCGTCTTGGTGCTGTTGAGGATGGAGACAAGACAACCCTTTTCCCCTCAAATACCCTCAATTTCCCCTCAAAATGAATGAAGAAACAAAGAAACAAAGAAACAAACACACACACACGCACGCACGCACGCACACACACACAAACAAACAGACAAAATCAAGATGACAGTGAAGGGATGACTAAATACATTTCAAATCTTCCCTACCAGCACAGTGATACTGTGTGTGTGTGTGTTCATTTCCTGTTTTCCTCTGAGCTGTGATGTCCCTGAGGGAACTCTCACACATGCGTGCGCGCGCGCGGAGCACACACAAGCACAGCGGTAAACAGCGGTGAGGCAATGTGTGTTCAGCACATGGAGTCGGTTAAGTTCACGGTTGTACACACACACACACACACACACACACACAAACACAAACACACACACACTCAGCCAGCTAGGGGAGCTGCCCCCCCCCCCCCCGATACAATAGTTTCTAAGGAACAGTGAGAGCCTCCCGAATAATGCCAATAATAATACAGTACTGTAAAAGAGGCCTGTTTTCCCTCATGCAGTCAGGGAAACTTGTCAAATACCGACGTTTGGTCAAGAGTCCTTGTCGTCACTTCCAGAAGAGAAAGAACGGGGTCCCCATGCACCCAATGGATATACAGTATTTTTCTTATCTAGATAAGGTAGGTAGTAATCCTAGGTAATCCTCAAGGTGTCTAGTAAACAAGTTTTGTTGTTACCAACTTGAAATAGTGTGTGGGTCAGTTTGGTGGCCATCTTTGCGGGCATATTGGTTGTCTGATGAAAATGGATAAGGGTCATAACTTTTGAACTAGACATCATACAGACAAATGACACCACTTTTCTGCAAGATGTTGGCATGAGAAATTGATTGAGAGGGTTGTTTTCACAATTTTAACAGGTTTGATATAGTAAAACAAAACAAAATGTGAAAAAAGTATAATTTTCACTCAAAATATAGCAAAAAAGTCAAAAAAATTAGTCCATGAGCCAGAAAGGATGGGAATAATGTTCATATTGATTTTTGGCAAGGTATACATATCTATCTCTCTGTGATATTGCACCAACGGTAACTAAATGTGTGTTATCACTCGATTTATAACACCATGCAAAACACACTTTTCAAGCCTATTGGCTGAGGGACTTGGGGAGAGATATCTCTCTGTGTCTCTCTCTCTATCTCTCTCTCTCTATATATATATATATATATATATATATATATATATATTTCAATCATGAGAGACCAAACGGTAGAGTTAACAAGCAAGCTATATTCAAGTATGGCATGGCGATAAGATCTATGGCATGAAACGGCATGGCAACTAATTCTGATGGCATGGCAGCATGGCAACTAGTTCTTTGGCGTAATGACTCCGTGGTAAGACGCCTCTCTTCTTGAGGCACCTGCTCGGACTAGGATAGAGAATCCCCCCCCCGTAGGGGATTCTTCAGGAGTCAAGACATTGGTGGTGGACTGGGGGGGGAGGTGGGTGGGGCGAAACACAGCTTCAGAGAATGGGATGCGATCAGCTCAGGTACAGCGACCAGAAGGATCAGGGAAAGAGGACGATGACACGCTGAGCATGGCTATAAATACTGCCACGTCATAGCCTCGGCATTGACGACATTACCGGCGTCATATTGGTAAGTGTCACACGGACATCACACTAGGATTACACTTGTCGTCACACTAGGATTACATTGATGTGAGGCAGCGTGTCTGGTCTTCATCTTGAAACTAGGTCGAGACCACCATTTCAATCATGAGAGACCAGACGGTAGAGTTAACAAGCAAGCTTTATTCAAGTATGGCATGGCGATAACTTTATTTTTATGCCTCCGCCGGCGAAGCCAGGCCGAAGGCATTATGGATCCGGGTTGTCCGTCCGTACGGCCGGCCGTCCGTACGTACGTCCGTACAGATGTTTGTTAACGCGATATCTGAGGAACGCCTTGACGGAATTTCATCAGATTCGCCTTAAACATTCACTTAGGCTCAAGGATGATCTGATTAGATTTTGGTGGTCAAAGGTCAAAGGTCAAGGTCACTGTGACCTCTCGAACGCCATTTTCAAGCTTGTTAACGCGATATCTGAGGAACGCCTTGACGGAATTTCATCAGATTCGCCTTAAACATTCACTTAGGCTCAAGGATGATCTGATTAGATTTTGGTGGTCAAAGGTCAAAGGTCAAGGTCACTGTGACCTCTCGAACGCCATTTTCAAGCTTGTTAACGCGATATCTGAGGAACGCCTTGACGGAATTTCATCAGATTCGCCTTAAACATTCACTTAGGCTCAAGGATGATCTGATTAGATTTTGGTGGTCAAAGGTCAAAGGTCAAGGTCACTGTGACCTCTCGAACGCCATTTTCAAGCTTGTTAACGCGATATCTGAGGAAAGCCTGGACGGAATTTCATCAGATTCGCCTTAAACATTCACTTAGGCTCAAGGATGATCTGATTACATTTTGGTGGTCAAAGGTCAAAGGTCAAGGTCACTGTGACCTCTCGAACGCCATTTTCAAGCTTGTTAACGCGATATCTGAGGAACGCCTGGACGGAATTTTATCAGATTCGCCTTAAACATTCACTTAGACTCAAGGATGATCTGATTAGATTTTGGTGGTCAAAGGTCAAAGGTCAAGGTCACTGTGACCTCTCGAACACCATTTTCAAGCTTGTTAACGCGATATCTGAGGAACGCCTGGACGGAATTTCATCAGATTCGCCTTAAACATTCACTTGGACTCAAGAATGAACTAATGGCGGAGGCATAAGTCCGCGTTGCGGTCGTTCTAGTTCAAGTATGGCATGGCGATAAGATCTATGGCATGAAACGGCATGGCAACTAATTCTGATGGCTCCGTGGTAAGATGCCTCTCTTCTTGAGGCATCTGCTCGGACTAGGAAAGAGAATCCCCCCAAAAGAAAGAAAAACCCAAAACCGCCAACCGGTCTGCTTGCCTCAGCGATACAGCGGGCGCTGGCCGGAATGAGACGCTTGTCGCCGACCGGTTGGCTTGGCGGCACAGCGACTTATGAAATCCACCGACCCGGCGTGGCCGCAGCGCTACAGCGGGTGCTGGGTGATTGACCAATCCAGCATACTTCGGCGTGCTGACTTAGGAAAACCGCCCGACCAATCCGGCATACTTCGGCGCGCAGACTTAGGAAAACCGCCGACCGGGCGTGGCCGCAGCGCTACAGTGGCCGCTGGGTGAACGACCAATCCGGCATACTTCGGAGCACTGACTTAGCAGTTTACTTGGCGCACAGTGGCTTACGAAAATCACCGACCGGGCGTGGCCGCAGCGCTACAGCGGGCGCTGGGTGATCGACCAATCCGGCATACTTCGGCGATTTAGCAGTTTCCTCCTTCGCGACTTACGCTCAGGTGGCGCTGGGATCTGAATTAGTGTTTTTTGGAGTCACCACGGCATTTGCCTATTGGAATCATTACTACCACTGCCACTTTTTCACCCCTAATTACTTCAGCGACTTAAGATTTTAGAGACGACTCCGGGCTTCCGGGCTTTTAGCGACTTATGAAAACTACCGACCGGCTTGGCCTCAGCGATACAGTGGGCGCTGGATAGAACAAGCACTTGTTCGCCAAGCGGCTTACGTCGGTGCGCTCAGTCTCTACAGCAACTTACGAAAACCGCTGACCGGCTTGGCCTCAGCGAAACAGCGGACGCTGGATGGAGCCGCGCCGGTTTGCTGCGGCGCGCTGTATTAACATTTTTGGACTCACCACAACCTAGACCGGCTCCAGTGACTTACGCGCACGCGGCACTGGAAGGGGAATACTTCGGAGCATTACTACTGCTGGCGCTATAACTTTAGCACCCCCTTCGGAGCATTACTACTGCTGGCGCTAGACCGGCTCCAGTGACTTACGCGCATGCGGCACTGGAAGGGGAACGCTTGTTCGACCGGCTTACTGCGGAGCATTACTACTGCTGCACCTGGCTTACTTCGGAGCATTACTACTGCTGGCGCTATAACTTTAGCACCCCCTTCGGAGCATTACTACTGCTGGCGCTATAACTTTAGCACTGGCTTACTTCGGAGCATTACTACTGCTGGCGCTATAACTTTAGCACCCCCCAAAACTGGATGGCCAGCCATCCGCCTTACTTCGGTGCACTGAATTCATGCCCTCGCATCGAGCAACTTGCGCTTTAACGTCGGGGAGAGCGCTGGAAGGGAACACTTGTTCCGCGTTCCACCAACTTACTTCGGATCATTGCTACTGCTGCACTATGACTTTAGACTCGCCCCTGCGAAACGAGCGACTTGCGGCGGCTTACCCCTTATGGAACAAAAATATATTGCAGTATATTAGAAAATATCATGGGATATATTAGATAATACATTCCCATATATGGAAACTACTGTTTATATTTTCCAATATACTGCAATATATGCATAGACCATGCATGGCTATATATTGATACATATAAAAAGATATATTGCAATGAAGACCAAAAACTGCACTATATTTTTTCATGTAATAGTTTGTCTTTATATTTTCCAATATATGCATGTACATGTATGGATATATATTGCAACATATAAAAATATATTGGGTTAAAGAACTGCACATTTTTACATTGTATATTTTCCAATAAACATAATTAAGCATGGATCATGCATGGCTATATTGATACATAGGCTATAAAAAGATATTGAAGACAAAAAACTGCATAACATGTTTACGTCTAATATTTTTATTGAAACAATTGATTTTTCTTTGAGTTAAGACATAACTTTACAGTCATGTTTATTCTTTGCAGTTACACATTTCATCTCTCTCTTCATTTTATGAAAATGAAAAAATGTGTTTACTGAAACCAATACTCAATTGGACACAATTGTATGCCTTGTTCGTCATGTTGGCAACATGGTGGGAGGAAAAGACCTTAATAGATTGAGTTCTCATTTTCAAACTGTTTATGAAACAGTTGAGTATTTCCCCATTCAATTAATGTTGTTAATGTATGTTAACTTAAGTTCAGGAGCGGGGCCACGCCTCAACCACTTCTCTAACCACGCCTCTAACCACACCTCAATTACCTGGCAGGTTACATATACACGTACCTGGTGAACCTGTCCTGCCCTGTTTGTCTCAGATCATCTCAGTTCTCTCAACAGACAGACCATGCAGCATAGCTGCACATAGCGGCACAACGCTTTTACACATCAGTAAACTTCGACAATCGCTGGAATCACCATGCAAAAACCAGACAAACTCACCGTGGATGCCGAGCGCAGATCAAACCTCTCCGGTAATGTTTATCAGACATGCCAACGTTAGCCGCTAACAGTTAGCGTCACAGCCTCCACACCAAAACCAAGAGTCCGCACGGCCAGCCGACGGCATCATCAGTCAATATTCCCGTGTCAAATCGACTCGACAAACTTGGAAGGCGATCATATTCCAGGGAGGCAGTGTATCAACTCATTGCCGGTGTAACGACGCATTCTGCATCCCTTCCGCACGGGCGCTCCAGTTCGTCCTTTGAGTGAAGAAACTCCACGTTCACAAACGGGAGCCGACATCAGACTGTACCGTCGCCAGCATCTATTTCCAAAGAGGGAAATACATTCTCTTTCAACACGGCGACGAAAACTGCTCTATTCAGCCACACAAATATCAACAACCAAACTTCAGCGCTTCCGGTTTCTGCTCGGGTCCCGTCGGCAGAGCCAACCACAGCCGGTGTCGTCAGGCGTGACATCAGAGCCTAAGCCACGTCACCCCAGCCGCATCTTCAGCCCCCCCTGAGGGACAGGTCATATGTCTACTACTCATCCATTTGATACAGCTCACTGCTAAATTCAGCTCTCTTTAATCAGATTCAGATTAATTACTTTAGACCACACGTTGTGGCATGAAGTACAAACATTTACAAATATTTCATTATCTTAGAACCAGTGTAGTGTCTTATGCCTGTTCTTAATGTGAACCAAGGACAACTAGCCTTCATGGCTAATTCTGGCTTATATATCTATAGGTCTTATATACACACACATATATTTTAACATGTTTGTCAATGTTAAATATACAAATAAATAACACAAATGCATCAGTTCAATGGTAAACAACCAGCATTGATCTTCAACAACAACAACAACAATTCTGGTTTCTGTCTGCATAAATTCAAAATATAGACAGATAGTCACAAGTACTTAGGCAAGTAATTATCTCTTACTCAACAAGATCATGTTTTACTTTCAAACCAAACATGATATTCAGCCTGTCTCTCAGGTTTCACAAACTCCCTGTGCACACGTACAGCCTTCCATCCATCATCCTTTTCCTCTACCCTCCCTTCAGCCGCTCACAGCAACATGGCTTCTGTTCCTCCTTTTCTTCCAGGGCCACATGGCAGCAGCCTGGCTATTAACCCAAGGAGTCCGGCCGCAGACTATTCAGTCTCAGCCTCTTCCTTCTTTTCAAACTTGTCTATCCTCACCCTCAACCCCACCTCCTCCCTACCCCATCCCTTCCCCAACACCCAAACATTGTGGTTGTCTTGTTGTCTTGTGCTAATACTTAACACTCCACAGCAGTGTCACCCACCCAGGGAGCTTCATCACTTCATCCCGCCTGCCGTGGTAAAGAACCACTTGCCGCGGCTCAGAGACAGCTCAACCAGCCGTCGCTGCAAAGACGCAGTTCACCCGGCTACCAATGCTCAGAGCGCTGCTCGCTCCATCCCCTCATCCATTCATCCCCTCATCCAGCAGGAGCTCCGAAGCCGAGGGGTCTACTTCCGTCGGGCGGACAACAAGGCAACCTCGCACCGCCTATACACCTCCTCGGCGCCGCAGCAGCAGGCACCTCAGGTATCAATCCTGCCTCCCCTCCCTTCCCAGCAGGCCACCGCGGCCACAGCCTCCCCTTCCCCCCCTCCCCTCCCATCTGGCTCATGGCACCGTGGCCACAGCCAGCAGGCTCACGCCACCACGGCCGCAGCCTCCCCTTCCCTCCCCCCTCCCCTCCCATCTGGCTCATGGCACCGTGGCCACAGCCAGCAGGCTCACGCCACCACGGCCACAGCCTCCCCTTCCCCCCCTCCCCTCCCATCAGGCTCACTGCACCGCGGCCACAGCCAGCAGGCTCACGCCACCACGGCCACAGCCTCCCCTTCCCTCCCCCCTCCCTTCCCTTCAGGCTCACGCCACCGTGGCCACAGCCAGCAGGCTCACGCCACCACGGCCACAGCCTCCCCTTCCCTCCCCCCTCCCTTCCCTTCAGGCTCACGCCACCGTGGCCACAGCCAGCAGGCTCACGCCACCACGGCCACAGCCTCCCCTTCCCCCCCTCCCCTCCCATCAGGCTCATGGCACCGTGGCCACAGCCAGCAGGCTCACGCCACCACGGCCGCAGCCTCCCCTTCCCTCCTCCTGCTCAACCTCCTTTCCGCCCTCCAGCCGCAGCGCGGTGGGGGCGCACCCATAGACTCCTGCGCACACGCATCCTTTTTCAAAAAGAGATGTCAGCCAATCTATCAGCTGATGCAGATACAGTCAGCTTCATCAGCCACTGCACAAAATGCAGTTCATTCTATCAACAGCTGCAGACGCAGTTCACTTTGTCAGCCAATCTATCAGCTGCTGCAGATGCAGTCAGCTTCATCAGCCACCGCAAAAAATAAATAAAAAAAATGCAGTTCACTTTATTAACCGCTGCAGACGTAGTTCACTTTGTCAGCCAATTTATCAGCTGCTGCAGATGCAGTCAGCTTCATCAGCCACTGCACAAAAGGCAGTTCACTCTATCAACCGCTGCAGACGCAGTTCACTTGTCAGCCAATCTATCAGCTGCTGCAGATGCAGTCAGCTTCATCAGCCATTGCACAAAATGCAGTTCACTCTATCAACCGCTGCAGACGCAGTTCACTTGTCAGCCAATCTATCAGCTGCTGCAGATGCAGTCAGCTTCATCAGCCACTGCACAAAATACAGTTCACTCTATCAACCGCTGCAGACGCAGTTCGCATCATCAGCATGTTCACTCTATCAGCTGCTGCAGACGCAGTTTTGCTTCATCAGTCACTGCACAAAATGCAGTTCCCTCTATCAACCGCTGCAGACACAGTTTGCTTCATCAGCATGTTCCCTCTATCAGCCGCTGCAGACGCAGTTCGCGTCATCAGCATGTTCCCTCTATCAGCTGCTGCAGACACAGTTTCGCTTCATCAGTCACTGTACAGAATGCAGTTCCCTCTATCAACCGCTGCAGACACAGTTTGCTTCATCAGCATGTTCCCTCTATCAGCCGCTGCAGACGCAGTTCGCGTCATCAGCATGTTCCCTCTATCAGCTGCTGCAGATGCAGTTTTGCTTCATCAGTCACTGCACAAAATGCAGTTCCCTCTATCAACCGCTGCAGACACAGTTTGCTTCATCAGCATGTTCCCTCTATCAGCCGCTGCAGACGCAGTTCGCGTCATCAGCATGTTCCCTCTATCAGCTGCTGCAGACGCAGTTCGCCTCATCAATAAGTTCAATCTTATCAGCTGTTGCATACGCAGTTCACTTTATCAGCCACTTCACAGAATGCAGTTCACTTATCCCCGGCTGCAGATGCAATTAACTTCATCAGCTAGCTCACTCACTCTATCACCTGCCGCACACGCAGTTCGCTTATCAGCCATTGCACAAGTTCAAAACTCTTAACAGCCGCCACAGACGTAGTTGGCTCATCCCCCATTGCACAGGGGTTCAGTTACAGCTGCTGCATACGCAGTTCGCTTCAATAGCCTCCTTGTGCAGTTTACTCAGTTATTGCAGACAGTTAGCTCCACCTATTGCACAGAGTACGGTTCACTCCATCAGCTACTGCAGACAGTTATTCCCATAAGCCACTGCATGGAATGCAAATCACCCCATCAGCTGCGGTAGAAGCAGTTGGCGTCATCAGCCAGAGCATAGTTCACTCCATCAGATGCTGCAGACAGATAGCTTCGTCAACCAATGCATAGAGCATAATTCATTCGCATCAGTTGTAGCACACAGTTAGCTTCTCCAGCCACTGTAAGGTTCACTCCATCAGCTGCAACAGACACTGTTAAATCCATCCGTCACTATACAGAGTCCAGTTTATTTCACCAGCTACTGCTGTGCTGATCACTCCATCAGCTACCGTAGACAAAGAAGGCTTCATCAGCCATTGCGGAGTGCAATTCACTTCATCAGCTACTGCAGGTGGCAGACGCAGTTAGTTTCATCAGCCACCGCACTAGAGTGCAACTTGGTCTATCGGCTGCGGCAGAAGCAGTTAGCTCATCAGTCATGGCTAGAGCTAGGCTACAGTTTAATCCATCGGCTACGGTAGACGCATTTAGCTCCTTCAGTAACTGCACTAGAATGCAACTCATTCTCTATGCAGCTCGCTAGATCAGCCACAGTGCACTCCCGTCAGCTACTACACAGCATGCAGTTTCTTCTTCAGCTGCCGCAGACAGTTCTATCAGCCACAGACAGAAGCAGAGGTCAAATCTTTCGACCCAGTCTCGCTTTCCTTCAGCCGCAATTATCATCGCTTATCTGCCATTCTTTGGGGGCATGTTGGGTCTAGGAAGTCCATACTCATCCACTCTCATAACTCAGCAGTCCTAGAAAACTCAGCAGTCCTAGAAATCCTAAACAACAATCGATCTAGTCTTCCAGCCATCATGCATTTCTTGCACAGAATCACGTTTATCTCGGCTCAACACTAGTTCAACAGATCAGCATGGAATTTCCTTCCCTCTACTTCTGCTTCTACACCTATCTTAGCAACACAAGGCACTGACTAATTATTTCCGCTTCACGTACGCTGCAAGCATCACCTCAAGACCCACTCTTTAACAAAACAGGAAGAATGGCCACTCAATTCCGGGTCCAGAAGCTCTCTGTATATATTCTGCACAACTTCTATATCTTCCATTCGAGCAATTCCTTCTACAGTCCCAGACTGAATATCTCAGACCAAACCATTCAGGTTCATGGCCGCTGGTTATGTCCTATACCTACAACGTCAATGATATTTGTCAAGCTCACGCTCAACTCAGCTCTTTCTAAATCCAACTCTTTTGGGGGTCTGAAATCAGCTCGGACGTAAACACGCCGAGAAGCAATCCGCTCGGGCAGCTCATGCTGAGACGGATCCCCCAACGCTGAGTCTCTCTCTGCCCGGTCTTCAGTTCCTCCTCCCAGACCAGACAGATGTCAACGGACGACATATCCATGCACCCTTACCTGCACCTCAACACATACACATTTCAATCTTCAACACATACACCTCTCAATCTTCATTAAACTTCTAAACGATATATTGTTGTGGTGTGGTCCTTGCTAGTGAATTCAAAGATATATCCTCAATGTGCCCACAAAGGTCTGTAATTCTTTACAGATTCTGGCAAATAAAGAGACAAATGTACAATGAAATTTTGTCCATACAGTGTTTCAAATTGTTTGACAAAATATACAATCAGTTTTTCATATATTTTTAACTGTTATAATATCCTTGCATAGTAAGAACATGAATGTGACAAGGATTAACCAGGAATGAGAAAATAAAACAATTGTTTCACTGATGTCACAATGTCTATGACATGCAAAGTTGAGCAATTGTGCGCTGAGTGATGTCACCTTGAGCAATTGCGATGTCATCAGTGAGAGATGTCATCAGTGATGCGAAGTTGGGCAATTGTCCGCTGCGCATGCCAATAGAGCAGGCAAGGCCACGCAGCAGCTGAGCTGCGGGCGAGCTCACGCAGCGGGCAAGCTGTGAATGCGAATCCGCCCAGCGGGCAAGCACGCTCTGTGGGCGAGCCTAATGGGGGCGAGGAGGTGAACAGGGACAGTGAGTGAGGTGCACATGGGGGCTAGGAGGTGAACAGGGACAGTGAGTGATGTGGGCATGGGGGCTAGGAGGTGAACAGGGACAGTGAGTGACGTGGACATGGGGGCTAGGAGGTGAACAGGGACAGTGAGTGATCTGGACATGGGGGCTAGGAGGTGCAGGGACAGTGAATGACCTGGACATGGGGGCTAGGAGGTGAACAGGGACAGTGAGTGAGGTGCACATGGGGGCTAGGAGGTGAACAGGGACAGTGAGTGATGTGGGCATGGGGGCTAGGAGGTGAACAGGGACAGTGAGTGACGTGGACATGGGGGCTAGGAGGTGAACAGGGACAGTGAGTGACCTGGACATGGGGGCTAGGAGGTGAACAGGGACAGTGAGTGACCTGGACATGGGGGCTAGGAGGTGAACAGGGACAGTGAGTGACGTGGGCATGGGGGCTAGGAGGTGAACAGGGACAGTGAGTGACCTGGACATGGGGGCTAGGAGGTGAACAGGGACAGTGAGTGACGTGGGCATGGGGGCTAGGAGGTGAACAGGGACAGTGAGTGACGTGGGCATGGGGGCTAGGAGGTGAACAGGGACAGTGAGTGACGTGGACATGGGGGCGAGGAGGTGAACAGGGACAGTGAGTGACCTGGACATGGGGGCTAGGAGGTGAACAGGGACAGTGAGTGACGTGGGCATGGGGGCTAGGAGGTGAACAGGGACAGTGAGTGACGTGGACATGGGGGCTAGGAGGTAAACAGGGACAGTGAGTGACGTGGGCATGGGGGCTAGGAGGTGAACAGGGACAGTGAGTGACGTGGACATGGGGGCTAGGAGGTGAACAGGGACAGTGAGTGACGTGGACATGGGGGCTAGGAGGTGAACAGGGACAGTGAGTGACGTGGGCATGGGGGCTAGGAGGTGAACAGGGACAGTGAGTGACGTGGACATGGGGGCTAGGAGGTGAACAGGGAGAGTGAGTGACCTGGACATGGGGGCTAGGAGGTGAACAGGGACAGTGAATGACCTGGACATGGGGGCTAGGAGGTGAACAGGGACAGTGAGTGACGTGGGCATGGGGGCTAGGAGGTGAACAGGGACAGTGAGTGACGTGGGCATGGGGGCTAGGAGGTGAACAGGGACAGTGAGTGACCTGGACATGGGGGCGAGGAGGTGAACAGGGACAGTGAGTGACCTGGACATGGGGGCTAGGAGGTGAACAGGGACAGTGAGTGACGTGGGCATGGGGGCTAAGAGGTGAACAGGGACAGTGAGTGACGTGGACATGGGGGCTAGGAGGTGAACAGGGACAGTGAGTGAGGTGGGCATGGGGGCTAGGAGGTGAACAGGGACAGTGAGTGACGTGGACATGGGGGCGAGGAGGTGAACAGGGACAGTGAGTGACCTGGACATGGGGGCTAGGAGGTGAACAGGGACAGTGAGTGACGTGGGCATGGGGGCTAAGAGGTGAACAGGGACAGTGAGTGACGTGGACATGGGGGCTAGGAGGTGAACAGGGACAGTGAGTGAGGTGGGCATGGGGGCTAGGAGGTGAACAGGGACAGTGAGTGACGTGGACATGGGGGCTAGGAGGTGAACAGGGACAGTGAGTGACCTGGACATGGGGGCTAGGAGGTGAACAGGGACAGTGAATGACCTGGACATGGGGGCTAGGAGGTGAACAGGGACAGTGAGTGATGTGGGCATGGGGGCTAGGAGGTGAACAGGGACAGTGAGTGACGTGGGCATGGGGGCTAGGAGGTGAACAGGGACAGTGAGTGACGTGGACATGGGGGCGAGGAGGTGAACAGGGACAGTGAGTGACGTGGACATGGGGGCTAGGAGGTGAACAGGGACAGTGAGTGACGTGGACATGGGGGCTAGGAGGTGAACAGGGACAGTGAGTGACGTGGACATGGGGGCTAGGAGGTGAACAGGGACAGTGAGTGACGTGGGCATGGGGGCTAGGAGGTGAACAGGGACAGTGAGTGACGTGGACATGGGGGCGAGGAGGTGAACAGGGACAGTGAGTGACCTGGACATGGGGGCTAGGAGGTGAACAGGGACAGTGAGTGACGTGGACATGGGGGCTAGGAGGTGAACAGGGACAGTGAGTGATGTGGACATGGGATTTATTTTTTATTATATATATATATATATATATATATATATATATATATATATATATACTTAGTTTTTATTCAGTTTTTCCTTCTTTTTTTTTTTTTTTTTTAAAGGTACTTTTTATCTTCACCATTTCAAGGACAAACACGTCCATTTTTTCACAATAGACATTTACTTTGCCCTTCACTGTTCAATCCTCCACACTGGATCTTGGAGGTATGCATGCATAGAGGCTTGCAAATTGTGGCAGATCAATTAGCATACATTTTCTTTTGAACATTGTCACATCAAATATCTGTTTCCTGCCCCGCAAAACCCTTTTCAGACCAACTACATTTTCAACATTAATCAATGTACTGTGTGATCTATCATACTCTCTTCCAAGAGCAAAGCATTTCCTGTTACCATGTTGCTCTACTATAACGTAATAGTATACAGTGATTATGTGTCCATTCAGCAACAAAACAGTGAAGCTGTTCCTTTTCACTACTCTTGTGAACTCCTGTGAGTAATACAGTTCTCCGCTGACTAGAAGTCTACTGAATATTTTCACAACTATATCCGCGGTGACTGGAAGTTGCTCTCTCATGACCAGTGTCTCTTCACTACTAAGTTTTCGTGAATAATGCAAACCAAGGGTAATAACCTGATCGCCTACTCTTTCAAACTGCTTCAGTCTTTTTTGACCAGTTAAGTTTTTATACAGTTGGATGCATTCAGGCACAGCATTTCTCAGTGCATCATTCCTCAAAAGAGGCAATACTTGCCGATATGTGAATTCTTTCATTATCTGTAAAGGAACACATTGAGTGCCATGAAACATTTTTAGTATTTCTCCATTAAATGACTCAAATATATACCCAGAATGAGCCCACAAAGGTATCCAATTCTTTACAGATTCTGGCAAACGGAGACATAAATGTACATTAAATGACACATTTTGCTTTCCATACAGTGTTTCGAATTGTTTGACAAAATCTACGAGTTTTTCACATCTGTTTAAGTCCTCTGTTGTAATAACATCCTTGCACAGTAAGAACATAAATGTGACAAGGACTAACCAGTGCTGGTAAAAGGCCTGGGGCAGAATTCCTTTTAGCACAAAGATATTATAAAACAGTAACCAGTTCTGCCATTCACTAGCCTTCCAAAACCTCCTTTGCTGAAGAGATCGGGGGACTCTTGTCACATTGCAGGGAGGCTTAATTAGTAAGAGTTGTTCATCAAGCTCAGTCACTCTAGTCCCAATGTAATATGGCTTCTCATGGTTTTCACTGTCCAGCCACATGCTTGCCATTTGCCTAACCACACCAAGATGTATATTATGCATATGGTCAGGAGGCATGCCAGATACAATGTCAAAGTGTGGAATGTTTATCAGACATGTGGGCCCTTTAACACCCCTCACAGATTTTGTGGTACGCAGAGCCTCCCTTGCATCATTTATGGTTGAAGCATGGTCCCTTTTTGGAACGTCTTTGTATGGGTATGCCCTAACAGTACCATTACCCTTTTGAACTTGTTCACCAGGATGTAGACAGAGGCTGCACCCATATAGACCATTAACTCATTGAATGCCATGGACGTCCTTCGACGTCCAATTAAATAGTGACGTAGAATGCCACGGACGTCCTTCGACGTCCAATGCGTTTTTTGACGGTGGGACGTCGATCAAAGCCTTCCGCAGCTCCTGTACAACTATAGTAGCTATTGGAGGTGTATAACCTATTTTACGGACTCATTAGGTGGCGACAGTGCTTGCTCGGTGCAGTCCAGATTAGAGACAGGTCCGAGAAACAGCCTAAAAGCCGTGGATCAAAGACAAACCGATGCATGCTCCCAGAGCCATTTGCTCTGTCGCGGGAGCTGACATTGGCTCCGAACAGGAGTCAATCCGCGCTCACAACTGAGCCCCTCTGTCCCTGTCTGTCTGTCTGTCTGTATAGTTTCTCCACCCGATAAGCAGCCCCTGACGCCAAACCATTCAGCAATCCGGGTTGGCTCTTCCCTGCTGTGGCGCTGAGAGCCGACAGCAGTACACAAACGCAGCACTCCGAAAATATAATGGTTGCGTGAGGCTGTGTGCAGTGTGGGGAGGAGTTTACGGGGGGAGGGGGGGAGGGGGGTGGTGCACGCAGGGCATCACACAACAACTACGTCACTACATCAGAAAATATTATCTTCAGACTCAGTGAATGTGCTTGAAATGCTGCATTTCACAAAAGGCGGATTATCTCAGCTAATAATTTGAAAAGCCTGAAAACGCTGAAAACAACCTATCTTCTCCGGCTCATAACTAAAGAACGGAAAATGGTATCAATAAACTTTTTTTTGCTGATGATACAATAGAGCCAGCTCGTTCTTGTGCGTGTTCGGTGTTTACATAGTAATATCACACAATATTCTGTGGGCCTCGAGAAATCACTGAAAACGCTCTGAAAACTCTGGCACTGGGAGCATCCGTTCTCCAAAAGTGGCTGGCACTCAATGAGTTAAACTGGGTCATGTTTTGAAGTATGGGCCTGGCTACTGAATCACACATCATAACAGCTGCCACAACTCGACATTGTTCCAAAATGCCGTTTCTTTTTAACTTAAAGCCCACAGTCGACAACTTCTGACACTCTAGAGTGAATGGCTTTAAAAATGTATTAACATTTGGCTTTTTATTGCCAAACCACAAGCCAAAAAGTAAAACATTTTCTTTCCGCACAGGGTAAGGAAGCTCATTTACAATCCCTTGTAATGGCCAAATACTATACAGCGATGATTTGAAAACAGGCACTCCGTCACAGTTGAGTGTTAAGGAGTATCCATGAGGACAATCAAGCGGGCCTCCATTTTTGTTCAGATTATGGTACATTTTACCACTGCATACATCATCATACATTTCAGAATTACACGTGCCATCTCCTGGCTTGAGACAATGTGCAATATCTTCCCTTTAAAGAAGATGTTCTAACTGTGTTTGGATTGGCAAGTATATGAAGAAGTTTCCATTCTTCAGCGAGCTCTTTTTATCCCACGTTGTGTTGCATACAACACATTGCCCTTCACTATCCTGGTCACCGATGTAATACTCACAGTTTGGACAGTATATGTGACATTGTAGGTGACCTTGTACTGGCTTAAGCTCTTTTAAGAACAGATGCTTTGAGGTTGACAGTGTGTTTTCTGGACAGTGAATATTAATCAAATCTAGAAGATCAGAGAGGGCCATGCCTGTGCGTCTGTGTCTCAAAACAAATTAAAGTATAAGTAAAAAACTCTGAGCTTGGGTTAGTCGTGAACCAGTGTAAAGTGGGTCTTCATTTCCCAGAGGAAACTTTTCATGACCGACTTCTCCCAAATGTGATTCCTCATCTACTGACTCATCAGGACTGTCATATACAAGGGGAAGTTGTTCTCCACTGCCATTAATGGATTCAGAGTCAGAGTCCGTAAAAGACTGCCTTGGTTCTAACACACCGATGCCAACACTGTCATCAGGAACGAAGTTACCGGTATTTTGTGAGTCTGATGCGGGGCTACAATTAGGTAGATCATTGAAGTGAAGTACACTCTCTGTGGAAAGTTCATCCTCAAATAAGAGTGGGGATGTTGGATATCTGGGCATAGAATCACCAGTGTCAGCATCCAGGCTCTGTAATAGGGAGAAAATAAAAAGCAAATTCTGATCAGAAATATTATCATTATTATCATTAACCATCAAGTTGTTTTGTGAGAACAATGATCAACTAATTTTCAAATTAAGCAGTTTCACTTCATCGCACACATTCACACAAGAAAAGGCTTACAGGCTACTTTGTTTTTCATCTACACAAAATAAATACCAGCACATAGTCTACAAATCTGCATGTGACCAAATTGACCAAGATGCAACATTGTTGGTTCTTAAGACAAAACCTTAATAAACATAAAATGTACACTATACTTACAGCAACATGGGTGACATCAGGTCCGTCTTCAGAGCCATTGTCAGAGCCGTGGTGAGAGGAATTATGATTCAGGTTCTGTTGTGTAAGAATAAAGTCTTGATTAACTTTTAAGTAGCTTGAGTGAAATAGTCACTGGAGCTGCAACCAGTAGACACAATCTGGACATGACAGTGTTGTACACAATTGAACATATTTATTTATTTAGTTAACTATGAAGATACTTAAGGGGAAATGTAAAGTAAAAACATTTGAGTTCAAGGGCTTAGGCCAGTCAAGCAAAACAGTTAAAAGTTTAAAAGATAAGATTAAAGGTGAACGTAAAACAGTTCAGTCAAGGTTAGGGTAACATAAAAAAAAAATCACGCCCAGTTAATTTTTGGACAGTGAAATATTCTATGGTCTCTCCTGATTCTGAATATACTGTAGCTGAATGGCTTGGTTTGACCAAGTACAACTTCACCAGTACAATTGGGGAGTAAACAGTAGACAGGGTTCATACAGACATTACAAGTGCTTTTTCAAGCACAATTTCTTTCATTTTCAATGACTTCACGCAAAGCAAATAATTCATTTTCAAATGTAAATTTGCCCCAAATTTGATAGCATTGCTAAAAAATACATTGTTTGTTTTCTGATTCGCCCCCCACCCCAATTGTACTTGGCCAACTTCCCCCTGCTGCTCCACCCTCTGCCGATCTGGGGAGAGCCATAGACTAGCAACTTGCTTCCTCCGACACATCGGGGAGCTTCACCGGCAGGACGTAGCACGTGGGAGCTGATCCTATTCCCGACAGTTCAATTCGGCCCCGACCACATACCCTAAATCCGGCTTCCCACCCGCAGACACAGCCAATCGTGCCTGTATGGATGCCTGACTAAGCCGGAGGTACCACGGGAGCGTGAACCAGTGACTCTCGTGTTGGTAGGCAGGGAATCTACCGTTACACTACCCGGACGCCCACTAATACATTGTTCAACTAAACACCACACAGCTGAAACTTACAGAGACGTCTGCTCCTGACAAACGTCCACTGAGAGGAGCCCACGGTTCAGAGTCGTCATCAGTTACCTAAAAAACATTTACAAAATAAATGCCCATACATCATCTACAACCCAACCTGCATGTTACCAAGATGTAACATGGCTAGTTTTTAAGATAGTTTTAAGACAAAATGTACTGTACACTATACTTACGGCAATGTGGATGACATCATGTGTGTCTTCAGACTCGTGGTCAGAGGAATTTTCATTCAGGTTCTGTGGTGTTAAAAATACAAAGTCTTGATTACCTTAGTTTTTTATATAGCTTCAGTGAAATAGTCAAACGTTTGACTCAAACACCAAGTAGAGCTAGAGACATTAACACATTGAGTGCCACAGCGCTTCAGTAAAATTGTCTGGAGCCTGTGCCAGATTCACTTCCATTCAGTTGAAAACAGCTATAGAATTTTTTCTATTAGGGCTATATTGACAGGGCTGGACTTTAACTCATTCACCGCCAATGACGTCTTTGACGTGTTATCAGAAATAGCCCTCCCCGCCAATGACGTGTTTGACATGTTTTTGTTTTTATTGGTGCAGCGCGTGCAGCAAACACTTGCCCAGCCTGTGACACAGACACAGGTCCCTGCCTTCAAAGGGTAGCCGACAGCACGCGATCAAACACATACCGCAGCTGTTTTTTTTAAATGGGGGAGGAGGCAAGAAGACAAAAGCCGTGAGAAACGCTGCCTCTTTGCAGAGTAGGAAAGAGACGCCATTGTGTACGGTTGTGACAGTGTGCTGAGTTGAGTTGAAGTTGAAGTTGAAGAGATTACAGTAGCTAGTAGCCTATAGTCGTCAGTTTAGTTAGCGTTAGTTGTAGTATAGTCTGTAGTATAGTTTAGTTAGTTAGTTGTAGTAGTCGTAGTCGTAGTCAGTCATGGTGAAGGCAAAAGGAAAGACCAAACACCGCATCGCCCCTCGGCACGGCGGTGCCCGAGCTGTTCGCCTTGCTGCTGGCCTTGCTGCTGGGCAGCGGACACTGGATGAGATGTTTGCGGTTGTCAAACCCGTGACCACCATCGATCCGGTTCCAGCGCCTGGTCCCAAAGCCAACCCCGTTCCTGTGTCCCAGCCCGAACGAGACGAGACAGAGTCAGAACTTTCTGACGAGGAGAACACAGCGACAGACAGGATTCCCCAGGAGGAGACATTTTCCAGGGCGCATTTGCGAGACGAGACAGAGTCAGAACTTTCTGACGAGGAGGAGATTGAGGGCAACACAACAACAGACATGATTCCCCAGGAGGAGCCATTTTCCAGGGCGCATTTGCGCCGTGCAAAGACGCCCCGGGATTACATGGAAAGTGACTTTGACTCTCAGCCATCAAGCGCCCATTCCTCTGAAGAGGAGATGGTCACACCACCAGTTGTCAATGTCGAGGGCGAAGAAGACTGGACCCCAATGCGACAGGACCCCGATGATCGCGGTAAGGAGTAATTTTGTTGTTGATATATATGCATATTGTACAGACAGTACCAGCTTCACGCACAAAGTCCCAGTGATGATGTCATCAGTGTGTGTGTGTGTGTGTGTGTGTGTGTGTGTGTGTGTGTGTGTGACTACTGATCGTATAGTTTACTGAGACACTAGTACACCACACTGTCTCTGTACTAAATGTGATTATATAGTTTACTGAGACACTACACTGTCTCTCTGTACTAAATGTGATTATATAGCTTACTGGGGGTTCCTCTGCCTTTCCGACATGCTGCCACTCCGAACGTTAACTTCCATTATTCGGACTGGCGGTCGTTCACCTTAGAAGCCGCAATGCCGACCTTAGGTTTAGGCGTGGGGGTGGGAGAGGTTAGGTTTTGGGTTAGGGTCTGGGGGAGGTTAGGTTTAGGCATGGGGGGAGGTTAGGTTTGGCGTGGGGGCTAAGAGAGGTTAGTGAAAAACGGGGAATATAGACCCACTTTCGGAGTGCCGATATTTCGGAGTGGCAGAACGTCGGAGTGGCAGCATGTAACCAGCTTACTGAGACACTACACTGTCTCTCTGTACTAAATGTGATTATATAGTTTACTGAGACACTACACTGTCTCTCTGTACTAAATGTGATTATATAGTTTACTGAGACACTACACTGTCTCTCTGTACTAAATGTGATTACCGTATATAGTTTACTGAGGATATGTTGCTTTTATTTCAGATGAGGAGCTGATTGTTGCAGAACCCAGTGAGCCCACATCAAAGAAAAAACAACCTAGATCAAAAGGTAAGATCTTGTTTCCCTCTTTTGTGTCTTTGTCCAAAATGGCTGATCTACAAGCTCACAATTATACATGTTGTGTGTGTGTTGTAAATTGTATTGTAATGTATGTATTTCTTTATTTACAGGCCGTGGTGCAGATGGAGAGCCAATGGAGGGACAGCAACCCAAGAAGGGGAAAAAGAAAGACACCAAAGGTATGTTCATTTTCCCTCTTTGCCCAATATAGCTGATCTACAAGCTTGTGTGTGTGTGAGTGTGCTATAGTAATGTATTTGTATTTCTATATTTTTATAACACCTATCCTGTATCCAGAGCAGCAATGGTACTGCATGGATGAAGTGCCGTGGGAGCCACAGGACATCCCGTTCACTGCTGTTCCTGGCCTGCTCAACAGTGCTGCTGCGCTGGAGTCGGACAAGCCGGTCGACTTCCTGGAACTCATCCTGACTGAAGAGCTGCTGCAGTATGTTGTGGACCAGACCAACCTATATGCACAGCAGACAATGGAGGCTGGCGCAACGAGTGTCAGGCTCGATGCATGGAATCCTGTTGACATTGCTGAACTGAAGGCCTTCCTAGGGCTCCTCTTCCTGACTGGGCTCATTGGAAAGCCTGACCTGGAGAGTTACTGGTCCACGAACGAGGTGCTGGAGACCCCCTATTTTGGAAAGACAATGTCCCGAAACAGGTTCCAGATCATACTGCGTTTCCTGCATTTTACTGACAACACAGCAGTGAGAAACAATGATGACAGGTTGCATAAAGTCCGCCCAGTCTTAGACATGCTAGTGAACAAGTTCCAGGAACTCTACCAGCCAGGCCAGAACATCTCAATAGATGAAGGAACTTTACTGTGGAGAGGCAGATTGAGCTTTAAAGTTTTTAACCCACAGAAACCTGTGCGTTACGGGATCAAAAGTTATGTGTTATGTGAGTCCCAGACAGGATTTTGTTATAATTTGATGCCTTATTGTGGAGACGGTAAATCTCTTGTAGATACAGTGTGTGGTCTCCTGTTGGGGCTGGAACAGCAGGGCTACAAACTGTACATGGATAACTTCTACAATTCTGTAAACATGTGTGATATCCTGCTAGATCTGGGGACACATGTATGTGGCACACTGCGAAAGCATAGAGGAGAACCACCAGCTGTACACCATGCTGAGAAGGCCACCCTGCAACCAGGGGGCAGAATTGCCTTCCACACTGACCGGGTTCTGTGCTTGGCATGGCGGGACACAAATGTTGTGAGAATGGTATCCACATTTCACCAGAACGAGATGAGACAGGTCATGATGTGGAAGAAAGGTGTGAGGGGGAAGGTGGTGAAGGAGAAGCCTGTCTGTGTGATAGAGTACAACCAGTCTATGAACGGTGTTGATAGGCTGGATCAAATGATTTCGTACTATCCGTTCATCAGAAAGTCCTATAAATGGACAACTAAATTTGTCATGTACATGTTCCAAATCTGCCTCCACAACGCCTTCGTCCTGTACAGAGCTAAAAACCCACAGGGCACAGTACAGACCATGTATGCATTCCAGGAGTCTTTGATTGAGGCGTGGACCACTGCCACAAAGCGCCATAGAGCGCCATATGCTGACCGTCCGAGTAGGCTGTCTGCCAACCTGGCAAAGCATTTCCCTGTCAGGAATGACCCCACCCCCAACAATGACAACCCAGCAAAGCGATGCAAGGTGTGTATGGCCAACAACAACAGAAAGGAGACACGTTTCCAGTGTAACTTCTGCCGCATCCCCTTGTGCAGGGTCCCCTGCTTTGAGGTCTACCATGACACTCTGAACTATAAAGACTAGGGGTGTCACGATACACTAGGTTCACGATACGATACAATAGACGATATTGGGTTCACGATAACAATACGATACGATATTTTTTGCGATCGATTTGTAATTTGAGGGGGCATCTTTCACGCTAATTTGAGTAATTTCACCATTTTCATCCTCCGTGTCTGTAACGTCCCTCGTCTGTTCAAACAAAGCAATGAAAAGGAGAGCGAGCATGCAATCAGATGCAGATCAGTGCCACCATGTTCAGCTTATTTTTCTCGCGATATGAGATTTCATCTCAACGATACATATTGTCATGTTTTGATATCGCGATATATTGTGGGACGATATATTGTGACATAAAGAGTAAATTCCCCTCAGTGGTAGAACGAACTCCCCACTGAGGTCAGGACGATTTTTTTGCGATCGATTTGTAAGTTGAGGGGGCATCCTTCACGCTAATTTGAGTAATTTCACCATTTTCATCCTCAGTGTCTAACGTCCCTCGTCTGTTCAAACAAAGCAATGAAAAGGAGAGCGAGCATGCAATCAGATGCAGATCAGTGCCACCATGTTCAGCTTATTTTTCTCGCGATATGAGATTTCATCTCAACAATACATATTGTCACGTTTTGATATCGCGATATATTGTGGGACGATATATTGTGACATAGAGTAAATTCCCCTCAGTGGTAGAACGAACTCCCCACTGAGGTCAGGACGGCTGTTGGGGATAACAGTCCAACAGATAAATAAAACATGTTTAAGGAAATATGAAAACACTTTCTTCAAACCCTAACAATCCCTACTTTTTTTCATTTTTACCTTATACATTTGTTTCTCTCATATTCAGATGCAGGTTAACTTGTTATTCACATTTTCTAACCTCATCGTCATTATAAAACATAAGTACTTGGCTTTACAGTTTGGTTTGATCGTTGGGACGTGTGTAATCTTCTTGTACTGCTTCCACTTGCTGCAACATGACATATTGTACAAATGCATTTGACACCAGCCGGGTTGTCAAAACTTTAACACCTGAAATGCAACAAGCCATAAATATGCATATCACGATAATTACACACAGGACGACGATTCCTCCTCTGATCAGTCTCTGGACCCAGCTGCCCGACCACAACCAGCTGAACCAGTCATAGGTAGTACCAGCATGGTCTGCGGTCATGGCTTTCTGCAGAGCCAGCAGTCGGTCCATCGCAGCAGTCATATTCGGGGAATGTACTTCATCAGTAATGTATGTACAACAAGTTGTATTCAATAGCACACAGGTCCCTCCTGAAGCAGCTGTGAGCAAGTCTAAGGCCATTCGGTTTTGCATCACCATAGTGCGTAGTGCGCTAATTTCACGATTTTGGGCAGATTCAATTATTATGGACGCATTCATAAACACGCCCAGGCGGTAATCAACCGTCTCAAGTCTTAACATGTTCTTGGCCACGCCTACCCAAGGGAACAGAGCTAGCATGACTTTGGTATCTTGATTCCAATGCTTAAATTCAGCTGGAACATCTGTCCCATAAATCGAATCATGTGGTTTGAACTGGGGCACCTCCCTCTTCCTGCGCAGACCAGTCGGGGTTCCAGTTTTGCTCTCGGTCCCCAGGAAGAAGGTGTGGTCTGATACAAAAATGGGTGTGCACATCCCTGTCCAATTTGCAGGTAACACAGGATATGCATTAGCTCCACACAGCCACCAGCCCCCCATCACCCAAAATGTGCCGTTTGATGCCGCATCAGACTTTACTGGGGCGCCTTCCCCTTGCGTAAGGGCACGGTTATCCACACAGTCTGAAAAGGAAAGGTTTCCCACGGGAATATACCCAATTGTCTGCCGGTAACACATAGCGTGTCTACCTACTTTCCCTTCCATAATCACTCTCTGGGGGCGCATTCTTCCTTTTTGGGGACGAATGGTCAGGTTAAAGTTTACCCAAAACTCTAAATCACATACTCCCTTCTTTAAGCCTGTGCTATAGGGGTCTGTGTCATTGACTATGATGCGGTAGGATTGGTAACCTACCCCTGCCATGCTGGCAAAACACTTAGCCTGCGCCTTGCTCATAGCTCTCCCATAGAGAGTAACCTGGTCAGATGAGAGAGGCATTTTTGAACACACATAGCAATCATTTTTATCAAAGCTCTTTGCTAATTTATGCACATAAGCGTACCACTTATTTCTAAATCTTGGTTGTGCGTTATCTTCTTCGTCCGGGCTCCACGGGTCTTGTCGGTATGTCCACCTCTTGTCTCTGTCCGGTAGTGGACTGTCACTTGTCAGTCTGATCGTTATCAGTACCACTGTGACTGTGAACAGTCCAATTGACACCTTCCCGACCATCTCTAAATGCTAGTGGCTTCAGCTGTTTTCTTCACCGAATTGAGACTAGCGTTTATAGGAAACGCCACCCTTTGTAGTCGGACTTCCTTGCCACTAACCGTCGGCTGGAGGGAAAGGTATCACCTTTTTGCAATGTGTCTGATGAATCCAAGTGTCTCTTTCAGCGATCTTCAGGGCAGTCGGAGTGGTCAGCAGGACTTTGTAGGGGCCGATCCAACGTGGACTGAACCAGCTCTTTCGCTTGATCTCTTTGATGAGGACTTCGTCACCTGGGTCCAGACGAGTGTCCTGTAGGGCAGAAGAAATCTCTGGCAATTTATTTGCTCGAGCCACTGTCACTGTATATCTTTTCTGGGATCCCATGGTTTGGTATTATGACTTTGCATATAGCTTTTGCTACTGTGATGGCGTCTGCATGTTTGGCTGGGATTATTTCAACCCATTTAGAGAAAGGACATACATGATCTACAAAATTGTTTTGAAAATTTTGTGTAGTTATATATGTAGAAGTGTTTTCCTATTATCTCATGTTGTCCTATGTCCTATTATCTCATTCCCCCTGTTGAGACATGGCAACGCCCATGGCTCAGGTGTGAGGCTATTTTATAGAGACTTTTCTTGCCCATTGTGCAGCGAACATGTGAATAGTGGAGTGAGCATATTGACTGTCTGTCCATATTGTAATATATCTCCCTTGGGCCTGTTTGCATGCTTCAGTAAGAGCTATTAGTGTGTGAGGGAGCCTTCCTGCTTTCACAACCTCTTTTTCTGAGACACTTCTCCTTTTAGTAATTGTACATCTTTTAGGTCTGCACGTGGTTTACATGTTCTTTCTGTCTCTACTCTGCAGCAATGCTCACTTCCTTCATCAGGTGTGGGGAGCAACGTTGCTGCGTTTAGAACTGTGCATCTTTTGATAGTAATGTGAGCTTGGGACATTAGAGTGGCTGTTAGTGCTAGATATCGAGCTGGCGATAGGAAAGACATTTTTTGTTTCATTCAACAGCATGGACCGCATGGGGTACCATAAGTGTCAGTGGATGAAACAAAACTATCTCTGCTGTAGCATGGACTGCCATCGCCGCGGCGCAAATTGCTTGTACACAAAGGGGAAGTGCCATTGACACGGGATCAAGTCTCTTTGTTTGGTTCCGTGTTTTTGGGTAAGGACAGATGTCATAAATCCATTTTTGCAATCCACCATTTGTACAAACATTTTGTCATAATCAGGTAAAGCTAAGACGCACGAGCTCACTAGACAATGTTTTGTTGTTGAAAACGCCTCATTAGCTGCAAACGTCCACTCAATCTCTTTGTTCATGGTCTTGGAAAATTAGTATTATCATAATAATAATAATAATAATGTACTATTTTCTTCCATGCATTCGGTCTACTAGTTGGGAGGACATATTATCTATGTGACGCCTATTATATCTATTTGTATAATCTATAGGCCATCAAATAACATTCCATATCTATACCTCTATCGAATCCACCATATCTATTTTATTGTCTCGCATTTTGGTCACAAAAGCTAATTTTACTTTGAAAATCAGTTCGGTTAAAAACGGAAACAGTTGCATTCTTAGTACTGGCTAACTTCACCCCGCAAACTAAAAAACATGCTGCTGCATGCATCCTGCTGGACATCAATCGGAGCCAGGAACGGAATATGATTATCCAGCAACAATTTGAAACACATTTGGGACATATTTTACATCGGAAGACGTTAATCAGAGGAACCGCGTCAGAAACAGCATATCATTTAACCGAGCGCTCTCACTCTATCCAACTCTTTTCCTCCGACTTGGGTTGATGGGTTCATATGGTAAAGCCGTCTCCATTTCCGCGTCGCAGATTATCTCTTATCAAATCAACCGTTACTATTATTACCACCATATCACAGTGATGATGTTCAGACTCGCTTTCATGTATAGCGTGACGTATCTCATGCAATATTAATCCCGGCTTCATGGTCGTTTTACTGTAGGCTAAGTGTGAGCTGACTTCACAACAGCCTATTTACGCCCATGTCGCAGGACGGCCTAGCTGCAAATTTAGGGTGCAGGGCGTAGGCCAGACCGAGGGAAAAAATCCCACGTTTTGGCCAAGAAACATGTCATTCACGCAGCCTGATCAAACATCGATTCCTCAGAATTTGCTTGCCAAAGGCTCTTATTTTAAAATAACATTACCTCAGTGATCCCGCGCATGCAGTCAAATATAATCAATAATATAATAGGCTATAATAGGCTACAGTAACAGCGAGCCTATTCATAATGCTCAGTGAAATAGCCACACCATCGCTTAATACTCGAATCGTTCTCCAATAAATTGCATGATTTGGAGGTCACATTCCATGACCAAATTTACCATTTATAACAATATCTATTTACAATTCTCCGCTCTGTAGCCCCATCTCCGCCAGACGGGCGGCGCTTCCTCACAGACTTCTCCTGCTTGAACGCCAAAGCTCACTCACACAGCAAAAATGCCAGCACCATCACACCCGCGGCCATTTGGCTGCACCCGGACCCTTGGTTAGAAGCTGCGCGCATCAACTATGGTGTATTTTCTTCCACAAACAGTTTTTTCATAAGCGTCAAATTACTGTTGATGTTAATAAAACTCCCAATCTTTTAATAATAACTATTAATACAGGCATATAAAGTCACTATACTCGCCTATCTTGATTAAATCACTATATTCCTGCGTATCACAGTTTCACTGTAAAATAGGGCGTCCCCTATACAATGAAACTCTGCTTTGCAGTATAATCCCACTCCCTTCACAAATGAAGGTGTGTGCCTAATAACACAATTTATTTCGCTCTCTGTTATATATATAAAATGTTCCTCTATAAATGAGGATCATTTACATTCATTTTCCCCAAATAAAATAATTTTCTTTAGGACTTTTATTCCTCATTCACCCACTTTGTGTACTTCAATTCAAGTCCACTGGTGACATTCGTATCACTCGCACATACACACACTATCTTTCACTTCATTCACCACAAGTACTTTCACTTCTCTTATTTTAACCTCCTCTCCTGGGAGAACTATAGTTTCTTTCAAACCTCCTTCAGGCGGAGAAACCAAACCTCCTTATGGCGGAGAAACCAAACCTCCTTATGGCGGAGAAACCAGTTTCTTATCAAACCTCCTTATGGCGGAGAAACCAAACCTCCTTATGGCGGAGAAACCAATTTCCTTACCGTGTATCTTTGGTCTGTGGTTAGATCTGGATTCCCGTCGATCGTTTTCCTGAAGAGGAGAAGGCTGGACAGGATACCGGCCTGGGCCCGAATTCACGCCCCAGGACTTTTCAGGGTCGGCTGTTGACCCCGGCTGTCGACAGACTTGCGGTGTGTCGTCCCCTCCCTCTCTCCTGGTCAACGATGTTGGGATCCGGCTCGCAGGACCAATAATGTTGGGGATATTTTACCAGATGGAGCGCTTGGTTGTAAGACAAGCTTCCCCAGGCTCTTTTACCAAGATCGTAAACCACTCAGACTCAAAGATAGACAGGACTCGAGTTCTCAGTTTTACTTGCTGAACAAGGAGACAGTGTCGAGCGGCACCTCTGCCCGTCTCCAAAACACTTCTGCTATTCACCCTCCGTGCTCAGTCTTTTATTTACAACACAAAAGCAACATGAAGAAATGGTCCTCCCAGTTCCTGTTTATCAGATAGTACACGTATGCATAATTTCAACACACAACAACGGTTGGACTGAACGCTGACTGCGCGAGCTGTTATTTTGCAATGGCAGATGAAGACTTCCTCATTCTATAGCACAGCAAGCACAATTTGAACATCTGTTTTGCATAGGTCGTCTCATTTTGCAAGACACACACATGACTGTTCCATTCCTGCACAAGTTGCAAAATATATAGGTCACAGTGCAGTAAACCGTTCAGTCAGCAGAGTGGCAGAAAACAGTCCAACAGATAAATAAAACATGTTTAAGGAAATATGAAAACACTTTCTTCAAACCCTAACAACGGCCGAATCCCTGCCCATCTTTCGCCGAAGATTGAAAACTCCTTTTCTTTTCTCAACTTTTTATTTTAGTTTTCAGTGAGTCCACCTTTGAAAAAAAAACTCACCTTTTCAAGCTCCACTTGAGTCCCTCCTGAACTAACCCTTTTGATGTAGCATCTCCCCCCCCCCCTTCTCCACCCCAAACCCCCTCCCCCCATCTAGCATCTTCCCCCCCTTCTTCACCCCAAACCCCCCCCCCCCCCCAAAAAACCAAAAAAAAAAAAAAACATTGATGTTTTACTCTACTGCTGCAAGGGTGTATCTGTGTAGATGATGTTCCACAGTTGATTCCACTAATGTTGACAATGTGACATTGTAAGTCGCTTTGGATAAAAGTGTCTGCTAAATGACGAAATGTAATCTAAAGAGACACACATGGGCCCCGCGCACACACATTCACACTCACACTGAGTAAACTGCATTGTTGAATGTAAAAAAAGCACTTCATGTGTATATATATATATATATATTTTTTGTCATTTGTATCATAACAAATAGTATTTACATGTCTGATGTCAATACAGTTCAAAATAAAAGAATTGAGAGCGAGATCTGACTGAGATTGTCTTCTTTACAAAAATGCCTTTTTCTCCTGTTTCTCTTCTCAAAGAGACCTTTTGGGTGAAAACAGGGTGTATATAAATGGCTATAAGTAGAGTACAGAACATGCTAAAAGCTCACTTTTTTTTTCCTGGTGAACCCAGAGACGTACATCTTCATTTTGAGGTATTGCAAATCACTCTGGTGCTAATAGATAATTTACTGTGGGTCTTGAAAGATGACCAACAATTATGAAAATCTTTGGCCTGTGCTAAATATTGGCAGTCCTAAACTGGCCCTGAATGAGTTAATGAAACATTGGACACTCCTGCTTCTTCCAAAGAAGAAATTTTGTTTCTAGACAGTTCCATTATGAAATGACAGCCTCTGAAAGAAGAGCACTTTCAAGGGTTTTCTGCTGTGTTTTTTTTACTTTTCAAGATATACCGGTAGTCACTTTTATGAATACTTTTTGCACTCTAATTTCGAGCACATTCACTGACTCTGGCTGGTGTTTTCTGATGTGGTGACATGGTGTGGTTCTGTGCAGCCTGCGTGAATCGTGTGGAGAAACTATATGCAGACAGATAGATAGAAGCAGAAGAGCTCAGTTGTGGGCGCGGATGCAGTCAGCTGCAGACAGAGCAATCTATACGGCTCTGGCTGCAGCATGCATCGGTTTCCCCTTTGATCACGTCTTTCCCTGCTTTCTCCTGCACAAAGTAAAGGATCTGAGGTGGGTGGCGCAGCTCCCGTGTAGATGTTTAAGGTGGCGCCGTGTGATCCCTTGAAGGGATTCATGCTCACTGGCTGGGTACGACCTTAACACGTTGAGTGCCATAGCCGAGATATCTCGTCTTACATAATCCAACGGTTAAGTGCCATAGACGAGCTATCTCGTCTTACATAAACATTTTTTTTTTTTGACGGTGGGACATCAATCAACTCCTTTTACGTCTTCTATATCACTATTGGGAGGAAGAGAATGTGTATAATCTATTTTACCGACCACTAAGTGGCGACAGTTCTCTCCCAAGACAGAGAGAAGCCACAGCCAGCCACAGCCAGAGCAGCCAGCCAGCGCGCTGGAGAAAGCCACAGTGTAATTTTCAAGGAAGCAGCTCGGCGAAAACTCCCTCGATCCCACACACACACACACACACACGCGCGCGCGCGCACACACACACACTCGAGCACCCCCGCGCATAAATAAGACCAGAATCGCAAAAGCTTACTCAAACCTCAAGAAACTGTTTTACAGTCCAGACGGCCGCGGAGAATCCTTCCCCCGCAGCACAGACGGAGGGAGGAGCCCGGAGACACACACACACTCTCTCCCTCTCTCTCCCCCTCCCCCCAGTCCCGAGAGAGAGAGAGAGAGAGGAGAGAGAGAGAGAGAGAGAGAGAGCACACACAGAGCGGGAGACAGACACGCCGCAGGGGCAAAGAACGGACAGAGATCCCCTCCCCCCAGAGCCGCGGAGCAACGCGCGAACACACACACACACACACACACACACACACACACACACACACACACACACACACACACACACACAATACAGTATACAGTCTCGCCCAAGGGCACCCACAATCACAGGCAGGTGACTGTTCTGCTGTTTGATTGAATTTCACAAAACTGCGATTATCTCAGCTTGCTGTCTCATACGCTAAAACCATGCTGTACTCAACGGCTAATATCTACATAACTACTAACTCTGCAAACTAACTCTTTTAGACAGAGAAAGCACACATTCTATTAGTTATTTTTAGAGGATTGGTGTTCACGAAGTCTTAACAGAAAAGAATCCTCGGCTGTTGTAAAATGAGCCAGAATCCTCAAAAAAAAACCTGGCACAACTTACCTACAGGATTGAAAAAATGGCTGGCACTCAATGTGTTAAACAGCAGAATTATGGAATAATATGAATTATGATTTTAGGACGTCCACAGACGTCCTTGGCACTCCTCATTACTTTTTTTTAGGACGTCCACAGACGTCCTTGGCACTCAATGTGTTAACCTGAAACGTATAGCAAAACATATCACAATACACCTTGGTCTGCAAAAGCATCCACTTCAGTTAATTTTTTCTCTACATTTCCCTAGTGCCAAACTGTCACAGTCCAATAATGTCTCTTTTTGGAGAGTGAGAACAGAAACACTTTGCGTAGCTGAGCCATGGTGTTTTAAATTGCAGTTAACAGTGAAATCGGTTAATCTTTGTGGCCCTGATTGGCCCAGTTACATTGTAACACAGTCTCCGATTGGCCCGGTTACATTGTCAGTTCAGGAAATCGATGTCGGCGGCTCAAAGTCCAGACTGATATTTAGAGCAAAACAGAATGTGAGGTCACATGATCAGGATAGTTTTTATAAGGCTAGCAAAACCATCCACTTTGGTGCAATGTTTGTGTTCTTATTTTCTGCTGGCTCGGTGGATACCAGCAAAAATCAAATATGTTCTTACTCTATGTTAGTTCTACAGGCCAGATTCTTGCTGAAGTTGATAGCATTGCTAAAGAATACATTGTTCAACTAAACACCACACAGCTGAAACTTACAGAGACTTCTGCTCCTGACAAACGTCCACTGAGAGGAGCCCATGCTTCAGAGTCGTCGTCAGTTACCTAAAAAACATTTACAAAATATACATCATCTACAAACCAACCTGCATGTTACCAAGATGTAACATGGTTAGTTCTTAAGATAGTTTTAAGACAAAACTTAAAATGTACTGTACACTATACTTACGGCAATGTGGATAACATCATGTGTGTCTTCAGAGCCATTATCAGAATCATGGTCAGAGGAATTTTCATTTAGGTTCTGTGGTGATAAAAATACAAAATCTTGAATAACTTAGTTTTTAAGTAGCTTCAGTGAAATAGTCAAAAGTTTGACTCAAGACACGGAACCCAGTACAGCTAGAGACATGAACCTAAAACATATAGTAGAATATATATACATCATACTACACCAGTACCTTGCCCTGCAAAAACATACACTTCAGTGCATTTAATTCCCCACCCCCAATACATTTCCCTAGTACACAACTGTCACAGTCCCATAATGTCTCTTTTTGGAGAGTGAGAACAGAAACACTTGGCGTTTTAAACCGCAGCTAACAGTAAAATCGGTTCATCTTTGTGCCCCTGATCTTGTGCCCGGTTACATTGTAACATTACAGTCTCTGATTGGCCCGGTTACATTGTAACATTACAGTCTCTGATTGGCCCGGTTACATTGTAACATTACAGTCTCTGATTGGCCCGGTTACATTGTCATTTCAGGAAATCGATGTGGGTGGCTGGAAGTCCAGACTGATGTGTAGAGCAAAACAGAATGTGAGCTCACTGATCAGGATAGTTTTTACAAGGCTAGCAAAACCATCCACTTTGGTGCAATGTTTTCTGCTGGCTCGGTGGATACCAGCAGAAATCAAATCTGTTCTTACTCTATGTTAGTGATACAGGCCAGATTCTTGCTGAAGATGATAGCATTGCTTAAGAATACAGTGTTTCCCGCCCCATTTTCTCCCCAATTGTACTTGGCCAATTTCCCCCTGCTGCCCTGGTCGCTGCTTCATCCTCTGCCAAACTGGGGAGAGCCGTAGACTAGCACCATGCTTCCTCCGACACATGCACAGTTGCCAGCCGCTTATTTTCACCTGACAGCGGGGAGCTTCACCTGCAGGACGTAGCACATGGGAGGATCACGCTATTCCCACCAGTTCTCTTCCGCCCCGACCAGGCGCCCCGACCAACCAGAGGAGGTGCTAGTGCAGCGACCAGGACACACACCCTCAATCCGGCTTCCCACCCGCATACACAGCCAATTGTGCTTGTATGGACGCCCGACCAAGCCAGAGATAACACTTGGCGCGAACCTGCAACCCTCGTGTTGGTAGGCAGGGAATCTACCGCTACACGACTTGAACGCCCACTAAGGAGTACATTGTTCAGCTAAACACCACACAGCTTAAACTTACAGAGACTTCTGCTCCTGACAAACTTTGTTGTCCACTGAGAGGAGCCCACGCTTCAGAGTCGTCATCAGTTACCTAAAAAACAAGATTACAAAATAAATATCCATGCATATTCTACAAGCTAGATAGAGTACCCTGTTGTACTCTTTCACAACATGGACAGTTTTATTTATAACAAAAAATGGAGCATGGAGAGAAAACACACATGGGCTTAGGCCGCATACTCTAACTCAGTGCTGCCAGTGATCCTGCCGCCCCATGCAATGGTGTGAATGAATGAGACAGCGAGTGCAGACTTCACACAAGAGTGAGGAGGGGAAGCCAGGTGAACTTAATGGGGATAATCAGTGAGGGAGCAAACAGATGAATAAAATACTTATCAGTGAGGAGTAAAGCTAGGGAAAGAAGTGAGGTAAAGGAAGTGAACTAGGTGAGAAGAGGAAGTGGAAAACTAAGAATAAAAGGAAAATAGAATCTTTAGACAAATACCGTGACCATCTTACGTGCTACGTACTGTCGGTGTAACTCCACGCTGTCAGGCGAAAAGAAGCGGCTGGCGACTACACATGTATCGGAGGGAGCATTAATTTCAGCTCTCCCCAGATCGGCAGGGGGAATCGAGTGCCAAAGTCACTTTTCCGGGTTCCGCATGGGACCTAAAGAATTTCATTCCCCATTCATTTTTCCATAGTCGTTTTGAAAAACCCTTATAAAAATAGTTGTACTTGGTCAAAGTTAACCAAGCGATTCAGCTATTCAGAATCAGGGGAGGACACCACAGAACATTTCACTCTCAAGTTTTGGTCCGAGTGAAATGTTGTATGGTCTCTCTTGATTCTGAATATAGCTGAATCACTTGGTTTGACCAATTACAACTTCACAAGTACAATTGGGGAGAAAACAGAAGATTAATCTGAAATGGATGATCTTGGTGTCAAATCACACATTTCTTATGATGAGGAATTGCAATTTAGAAGTTTAGAATTGTTCAGAAGCTTCTTTCTAGTTATAAATTTCGGATTTTTTTTTCGGATTTTAGACACACTGGAATGCTTTTGCAAGGTAACAGTTTGGACTCAAGTTTATTTCCTTTTCAGTTATTACATTAGCAAATACAGCAACAGAATGTAGAGCTAGGGACAGTTTAGAATGTTTATGTTGTCATTGAAACGGTCTGTGTATCCCATGCGACTTTATTTTGCAATAACGACTACACAACCAGGTACACTACTTTATAAAGAAATCTATAACATCATTAATTTTGAATTTATTCTGTAACCTTCAAGTATACAGTTATCATAGCATTGTAATGGTGTTGATTTTTGGCATTAAAAATTATATCTCCCTCCATTAATGTAGAAAAAGAGTCTACACTGAAAGCTGCTGAGAGGGAACTTTACAAAGATGACACGCCACAAGATCAAGAGATCCAGGAAACCGAAAAGCCTGGACTTTGGCCAAGATGAGGATACTGGCGAGAAAGCCTCTGGAAATCCAAAAGCGGTAATTGAAGTTATGCATTGCACTTGGGGAAACTAGATGGGGACACCTCGCCATTCCGAAGTGTCGGCATTCCGATCATTGACTTCTATGCTTTCGGAGAGGCGGCCCTTTTTTTTTATCTCCAAAAAATGTTTCGCCGAGAGGTTAGGTTAGGCTTAGGCGTGGGGGGTGGGAGAGGTTAGGTTTAGGGTTAGGGTCTGATTCCGAAGTGTCGGCATTCCGATCATTGACTTCTATGCTTTCGGAGAGGCGGCCCTTTTTTTTTATCTCCAAAAAATGTTTCGCCGAGAGGTTAGGTTAGGCTTAGGCGTGGGGGGTGGGAGAGGTTAGGTTTAGGGTTAGGGTCTGGGGGAGGGTTATTTCGCAATGGCGAGGTTAGGGTTAGAATTTTGTCGGAATGCCGGTATTTCGGAGTGCCGACATTTCGGAATGCCGAGGTGTCCCCAAACTAGATTGCAGTTGGATGCAAACAAATTATGGCTCTTTGAAGGGAGCCGGATCTTATGGCTCCGTTCCTTTCTGACAGCCGTTCAAAATAGCGGCTCCTCGTTCCCTTTTTTTTAGGGGGCGGGCACTAGCCTACTGTTGATCTGCAAAATCACTAGGATAATGATATGGTATGATTTGGATCAGATTTGATCTTAGACCCACCACTATTTCATTTTGCATCTGTGAACTGCAGCAGCATTAAATTACTCATAGTATGTGCAGACCTAATGTCAATGATCTGCATTGTAAACATTACACAAGGTGACACATTATCTATCTGCGCTTAGTCAGTGAATTTACTTCTATGAAATGTGTTGTGTAAATAAAGTTGGCTTTCTCTGAATGAAATTCATGCAACACTTCGCTGCTCAGAAAGTCGGCAGATGCACTCCGTGGCGTAGCCCATTTTGATGAGTCCGCCCACCCAGGCCAGTTACAGCATGCGCAGGTAGAAATTAACGAGTGCACCTATCCTCCCGGCTCAGCGGACTAGCAGGGAGGTCTAGCCTGTGTGTGTGGTGGGGAGCGGCAGGCAGTGAAATTTAGGCACAACATTAAAATGAACGGCTCTCAAGTAGGACTCGGTTCCCTTCGTTCAAAGCAAATTCAATAGATTTGGATCGTTCGCGAACGTCACATCACTACAAACAAAACCTATCTATACCATCTATATGGGCTACTGCCTTCTCCACATTCTCTCATTTGGACAATGCATTGGTGTGCATTACTTAGTATTGCTTTGAAATATATTTTCTGTTTATAGAGCCACAACAATTATGTCAGAGTTCTGTAAGATGATTACCTTTTGTTTTAATACAAAAGGAATTGAAACTTGAGAATTTCCTAAAAACTGGAATTCGTATCACATTAGATATTATTTGTGTATTGGTTGATCAAAAATGAATATCTTTGCCCTATATAGAAAAAACCCAAAGTTGCAGCCCAGAGACAGGCGGAGGAAGAAATTATTTCGGAAGACAGCCAACTTGACCCAGGGCTCCGGAGTGCAGGAGAATCTTCAACAAGCCAAGAAAATCCTGGCCAAATCAGAGAACTCCAGAACCAGGTCAAGGTTTTGCAGAAGGAAAATACCAAACTGCGCAACATGGTAGTTAAAGGCAAGTATCTAGTATATTAAATAGTAACCAACCTCTTAATCTTAGATTAAATTCATAGATGTGTACTTCATTTTGGATGAAATAGATTAATGTGGTAGGAGGAAATAGCTTTGCTGCCAAATGAATATAGACAAATATATTTGTCTAGCAAATTATCAGGATATCAGGACATTATACCTTCATCCTTCCCTTCATAGATTTGTTGAACTCTGGTCTGAGCAGCTGATCAGGGCTACAGGTCAAACTCAAGAGGGTACTGCTACTGCACCCTTGAGTATGACTTGAGTAGCCCTGAGTCTGTAGCCAGAGTTCAACAAAGCTCTTAGGGGGAGGATACATTTATAAACAAGGAACTGCCTTTGCACAAATCAGCTTTTTCATTTAAGTCTTCATTCCCCTTCATCTCCCTTTTACAGACATGCACATTTTATGATAATCCTATGCAGTTTTTTTTGTGGGGCGGGGGCAGTTGTTTTTATTCTAATAAAATATAATACTTACGGTAAATATTTCTGCATACTGTGGTCCCCAAACAGTCTTGGAATTGCATAATTTGGGTATGACTGGAATGGTGAGAGACTCTTGTGGATTCAATGACCCCAATTGTATTCATGTCTGATTTTATTACATGTCATTGTAGATAGGGCTGCACAATTAATTGAATCGAAATCGCAATATGGCCAATAGGGGTGGGACAAAATATCGATACTCACGGTATCGCGATATTTCCACTTGCGATACGTTATCGATACACTGGCACCAAGTATCGATATGTTTATTAAAAAAAAAAAAAAAAATTTTTTTTTTTTTTTTTTTTTTTAATAAACAGGCTAAAATATTATGCTGTGTGTGGTAGTTGAAACATAGTTTCAAGTTGACGTTTATTTATGTTTGTAGTTGAAACAAAAACATAAATACTGTAGGCTACATGAATGGAAATGTTTGATCATTAATATCAACTTTTAGAAATTATATAGGTAGGTAGGTTATATAGGTTTTCTTGTTTTAATAATAATAATAAAAAGACTTAATGTGTAACTTTTCCTCCGTGGTATCGAAAATGGTATGAGTGAGTGAGTGAACTCTGAGAGAGTTCATGTCAATTCTGCTAATAAATACATAATACCTGCTTCTTGCCTTTTAGGGGTATTTTTTTCTCTTCAGTTACACAGGTATCGTGATGTATCGTCTTCCAATATATCGATTATCGCAGTATCGCTGTATCGTGATAATATCGTTATCGAGGGCCAAGTATCGTGGCGATATCGTATCGTGAGCTACTCAGCGATTCCCACCCCTAATGGCCAACTGTTATATCCAAATCGCAGGAGCCTGCAATTATTTGATAAAGGTAAAATGTAAAATGACTGCTGAAATGGAAATGTCTCTGATTTGCATTTCAGAAATCTGGTCACCATAGGCTAAACTGCAGAGGGATGTATGTGAATTCCATTTCGGGCGTAGCTTAGGCTATTTGTCCGGGTGTAGCTTACGCAAATAGCATAGCACAGAATCAGATGACGTGTGACTAATATATAGCAGGCACTCATAGAACGTTTGAAAAATAACTTTAATTAATTTATATTTAGAAACACTGATTGGAGGGTTGTTTAAGGCACATCTTAGCCACCATGCATGGTTGCCACCTGTATAATTTTGTAGCACGTATTTTTTATGAAAATTATTTTCAGAGATTCCAGCTTTGTTGGTGGACGTGAGAAAGCTTATCACCACCAAAGATGTCGATGACTGTGAGGCTGAAAGTGAGGGCCCAGGTGAAACTTCACTTTGCACACCTTGCAAACCTTCAGAAGTAAGTATTTTTGCATACATAACATAACATAAAGGGTAGCATTCTGTTGCTTGTGGTGATTTTCTTTGTTTTTGCTGTTTTTTTTTTACAACTAATAAGGTGAAAATAGGGAATGATGGCGCCACCACTGTCTCAGCTCATTGTTGGGAGACTGCTAAAGCACAAGCTTCAGCCAATGGGATGGCACGAGTGCTGCTGATGGGCCTCTTCAGTGTTGATGTTCTCCTGAAGTCCAACCTGACGGGAGGACTCAACAAGCTTGATCCCACTGCAGAGCGACGACAGCCTCTCGATCCGAAAAAACTGCAAGCTTTACTTGGTAAAATATCCATTGTTAACTTTCCTGTTTTGTTTTTATTAATGATTCTATTATTATTTGTAGCTATTCCAGAAAATCAATGTTGGTCCCTAGTGGGCTGGTTTACCAAGTTTTGTCTTTAAGCTTTAAAGGACAAATTGCCTTCTGAGTCAGCTGCCCAATGGCATAGGGGTGCAGCTTATACCTTTTCTTTTTTTTATATCAAACTTACCGCTTATATCAGGTAGGGTTGGCACGATGGACGATTGCATCGACCATCGTGATTGGCCGACCCCCCATCGACCTCTGAGCCTTCTACATCAGATCATCGTGATTAATTATCTGTTCGAAATAAAGTTGTGTCGTTTTAATCATAAAAAATACCAAGTCCACTTACCGTGACGCGTGGGGGCCGCTCCGGCGGCATTAAACGAGCACGCCCAGTTCAGACTCAGAGAAGCCTCCCCTCCCCCTCCTCCGCTCTACTGCTTCTTTGCACTGGGAGCGCTTGTTTAATGTCGCCGGGGGGTCCCCCGCACATGAGAAGTCAGTTATTTTGTTGCAAACACTTTTAAGACAAAGAAGAAACTTCACGTTCTTTCCTGTTTTCAACCCAAAGTGAGTACAAGTCTTCAACTGTGAATTTAACTCGCCTGTTTCCAAAGTGAAAGTTGAAGCCGCTCACAGCAGCAGCCTCAACGCTAGACTCATCTGACTGATGAGTCTCGCGTTGAGGCTATCAGCAGCTGTGTTTCTCTCTCAACTCTCCTCTCGTCAAATCGCTCTCATTAGGTTCAAAAGCCCACGCGAATCTAACGTTATATCAGCCAGTAATTCAGTCAGTTTACTGCCAGCTAGTTAAATTCAACACACACACGTTGTTGGTGAGGACCTGTAACGTTAACGTTTTGTTATTTGCGCCGTTCAAGTTGCTGGTAGTGAGAGCCACTGCTTCATTCAGTCGCCTGGCTCTGTGCTGTTAGCACAGAGGCTAATAGTAGCCTATCGAAGCCCGCTGGTCTCCGTGAAGAGCTCAGCTGTCCAGTTGTTAAGGAACGCATTGCAATGAATGGCATTACCGCACCGCAGCGACTTAATTAATTATTAATTATTCGCCCCACCCCCGCCAATGACGATGCCATCGTGGATCACGATGGATAATTTACTGACATCGCACAATCCTAATATCAGGGTATCTGTGCGGTCTTGAAAAGTATAAAAAAATGTATTAAGTATTGAAAAATTAATCATCCATCCATCTTAAACCGCTTATCCAGGATCGGGTCACGGAGGTGGCAGTTCCAGCAGGTGACCCCAAACTTTCTCTTTCCCTGGCCACATTAGCCAGCTCTGATTTGGCGATCCCGAGGCATTCCCAGGCCAGTGTGAAGATATAGGGCTCTATTCTCCCACAGGCCATCGGCGCTATTACGGGCCTTAACCGCAAAAAAACGTGCCTTGCGCCTGTTTCGGCAAGATAGCAATAGGCTTTAGGCTGCCAAATGCGCTTTAGGCCGAATGGGCGTGGCGCAGTCCCAAAGTGGGCGTGTCGGCGCTAAATACCAGCCTAGTCATATCTTGGGAGCTGGCCTACATTTAGCGCTTTGCGCTTTTCAAAAGCAGGCCTATTCTTTGCCTTCACTGCTTCTTCTCTGTCACCCTTCTCTCTCTCTCTCTCTGAGTTCCCAGCATGCATTGTGTTTCTTCATTTCGCTACTAAATAGCCACCAAATGAGCCAAAATAGATATAAAAGGTAGTTCTAAATTAATGTGTAATGGTAACACAGCCTGCCATTGTCAACATTTCAATATTGGACCAAATAAAACCTCGAAATGAAAACACCACCCTATGTGAAACATATATGTCCTCCTGGGCATATATATACCCCTTGTCGAGTTAACGTGATTTAGAGAAGTAACAGCGGAACGCGCTTCGGAACGCGCTTCTAATGGCATCTGCTATACTGTGATGTCCGTCCAATAACTTGGCCCTATTTCACATTTAGTTTTACAATAAAAACACATTTATGCAATGACTTGACATAATGTAGGGTATATTTATGTGCATCATCCTTCCTGCAGCAGGCGAGAGAAAATGATATCTTTCTGGACAAACTTTCACCAATCTAATAGGCTATATTTTTCTAGCTGATGCATAGAACATTATTTTCACTTTGATCTTGCTATAGTGTAGCGTATTTACATGCTTGCAGTATTGAAACTGCAGTTAGATTGGTTTGAGAAGCATAATAATATGGAATAATAGCCTATAATGCAGACAGACAGGCTGGATGAAGGGAGGGGGGGGGGGGGGGGGCAGAGCGTTTGGCTTTCGTCTGGTTTTGCGGGATCACTGGAATTGGAGCTAAAAAGGCAAGCGTGCGATTCGTTTATTGCACTTATCCAATGAGCATGACGGTGCATAATTTTACGCCTAAAAGGCGTGGTTGTAATGCTTTGGGCTGCATCTAGCGCCAGCACGACGATATCAAGTGCGCCTTTCCACGCCCACTGCTTTGATCTGCGCCTGCCGCTCGGCCTAGAAACTGCGCCGATGCAACGATAGGGGCCATAATCTCTCCAACTAGCCCTGGGTCTGCCCCGTGGTCTCCTCCCAATTGGACATGCCTGGAAGACCTCCCTAGGGAGGCGCCCAGGTGGCATCCTTACCAGATGCCCAAACCACCTCAAACAAATCAATTTATGAAAGAGTCTTAATTGCCAGTTTACAAGGTATTAAAGTTTGTAGCTATTGTGCTGATGGTGTTAAATGGGCATATATCACCTCATATCGTTCGCAGACCCCTGATTTGAAATGAAATCGTATTGTGGCAGACTTTGTGATATCAGCATATATAGTATCCTAGTCCAAAGAATCTATAATATTGTATCCTGATCAAACTTGGGATTTACACTCCTATCGCTAATGTGATGAAAGTTATGGAATTATTAGCTAAGCTACACTGCTATAACATTGGGTGCTCACCTGACTCAAACTACTTCTACTAACCTGTCCTCCGAAGGCTATTTGTCCTTTAACATTTAGAATAGCAGACCAGAGGAGGCACTACTGCAGTGACCAGGGCATATACCCCTAATCCAGCTTTCCACCCGCAGACACGGCCAACCGTGCCTGTATGGACGTGTTACCTCCAGCTTGGAGGTTTGAACCTGCAACCCTCGTGTTGGTAGGCAGGGAATCTTACCGCTACTATCCAGATGCCCAGTTATAGTTAGGTTGTCTTTGACACAAACAAATTTAGATATGTACAGGGTAGTTATTTGTTTGATAAATGGAGCTATTTATTTAAAATTGAGTGGACAATGTATCCTCCCCCCACACACACAAACGGGTCTATGTTCAGTTGGCATACAGATAATAAAAAAAAAACACTAAATAGACATTGAAGGGATAGTTCACATTTTTTAAAGTCTAGCCCTCTACTTAGCAATGATGATGTTGATTGGTTAGTGTTCTTTCTCAGCATAATCCATGCTGTTCCTCATAATACCCTGGAAAGTTCAATGGGGTATGTACTGACTGAGGCTCACTAAAATGTCATCCACAAAATAAATTTCAGTGAGCCTCAGTCAGCTTCTACATACAGGAGCGTGACCCCATTGACCTTGCTTTAGTTTTTGCCCAACTTTCCAGAGCTACTATGAGGAACAGCACCATTGCTAAGTAGCAAAAAGGGCTAGATTAGACTTTTTTTTAAGTGAACTATCCCTTTAACACATGCTTCTGTAGAGTTCGAGGGGATGCAGTGACCATCATACGACTGGATATGATAGTGATGGTTATGACAGTGAGTAACATTGGGTCATCTGGATCCTTGGCTATGAGCATCAGTTTGCAGTTTAGTTTTTATTCCTCTGGGTTTTCACAATGTTTCCTGTAGCAACACTCAGCCTTCTTGAGGCGTCCTCTCTGCCCCTGGTAGGATTGACTTTTCCCCGGGAGGGTCTGGTGAGACGTAGGAGGAGCCCGGCCTGGAGTCACCCACACAGGGCCTAGACCAGTGATACTCAACTTGCGGGCCGCGTGGCCTGCGATGGAATTGCAATTTTTTATTATTATTATTTTTTAACAGTGCACCTGAACGCAACATGCAAGATACCCGCTGAATAAGTGTCTAAATGTTCATGTCATTCTGGCCAATTCTCCACTTCTGTTATAGCATTTCAGTCTGGAATATGGAATATCTTTCAATAATCTATGATTTAGCTGCTAAATTGTCAAATACCGCCGTCTGCTTGCTACCCAGGCACTTATGTATGTACTTAACCTACCTAACTTAACCTAACTAACTATCCGATGTGCACAACATTGTCAGACTAAACTCCGGCTGACACCCCAACCTACAATCTGCTACAGAAAAATTTATATTGTTTGTTGATTAACTGGCCCCTGGCCTTCTATCATGTCACGAAAGTGGCCCCCGGGCAAAGCAAGTTGAGTATCCCTGGCCTAGACCCTCCATGCACCGAAGGGTCTTGCAATACTGCGGTGTAGCACTAACTCTATTGCAGCGGATTGGGCATGATCAACCCTTCAGCAGGCAACGTTGCAGACAGAGTAGGAAGGCTGATCCGTGAGCGGCTGCTTCTGGGACGCGGGTCGGGGTCTTAATCGGCCTCGGCTCGGTCTACTGGGCGAGGGTGTAGGATGTTGAGAGACCCGAAATGTACAAACTCCATTCTTCCATTATTTGCATTCCTCCATTATTCACCAAGCCAGCTCATGATTTAACGTATATTATGGATATTGTTATAATTCCTGTTGTCTTTTGTGAATGTCATGGATATTGTTGTCGTTTGTGAATGTCTAATTATTTGTTATTGTTCTGTTCCACAGATGCTGTTGTAAACCACTTTCCAGGGGCCAAGAAATCGGATATCAGAAAATCCATCAACACTCGAATCTGCGAGCTAAGGCACCAGGTGAAGCGCAAAAGCGTTGAGGTTAAATAAGATAAGTCTCTGTGCTTTTTTTTTTTTCTTTTTTTTCCACACCTTTTCCACACTGTTTAAATAAGTGAAGACACAAGATGGACTGTTAACCAGGATAACAGACTGTTCTTTTGGGCCGTTTATTTCTTTGCTTTTTCATGGTTCACACAGGTCCTTGAAAGTTTGTATTTGAAAAAAGCAAGGCCTTGGATGTTTTGAAAATAGACATTGTTCATTGAAAGTGCTTGAAATGTATATTTTGTGTAAATATTATTTTACATAATGGATAAGTTCACCCAACAGTGAAAATTCTGTCATTCACCCCCATGCCAGTAGAAGGTCAGGTAACGTTTTTTAGTCTACAAAACATTTACGGTGTGGAGACCAACTTCACCCATGGAATTAACTGTAAAACATGTAATATTGCAGAATTTTTCCATAATTGATACAAGTATATATAATTATCAAAATTAAAAGTAGACAATTATTGTAGTAACCTAAATTATGTCATCATTGTAAAATAGGCCTATAGAGAAATTATTCAATTTTCGATTGAGGTATTTTGAGAGGTGGGTCGGTCTTGCGTGGGACCCTTACGTCACCTCACAACTTGGTTTTCACTTTGAGAAAGATGCCAGGTCACCCAAAAAAAAACAAGAATGATCCTATCCCCTAAATAAAAATGGAACAAACCGAATTTGGAACAAAATCAAACCGAATTTGGAAAAAATAAAATTGATTTCATATGGCCCTACATGGGGGTGACCAGATAATGACAGAATTTTCATTTTTGGGTGAACTTATCCATTATCCATTAGTAAAACAGCACAGTTTGTTTTATTATAGACAAAGACATTGGTCATTGAAAGTACTTATTTATTATTTATTTATTATTATTTGTATATTAAGTCTTTATATATATTTTACTTTAGTAAAAGTTTTAGCACAGCACTGCTGAACTTTATAGACAAAGACATTGTCCATTGAAAGTGCTTGAATTTATTATTTATTTATTATTTGTATGTTTTGTGTTTAACACAGCACTGTTTAGAAATGTTCACACATTGAAACCTTTCATTTTAATTGTTGTCTGATCTTCTAAGTCTCAGAAATTCTCAAGGTTTTAATAGGCCTGTGTCTGTGCCAGCTTGCTCTCTACCTCAGATTCTCAGGGTTGTAATAGGTCTGTGTCTGTGCCTGGGTCCTAATTAAAAAAATAAAGGTGGCTTTTGATAGATTTACCCATTAGTTTGTGTTAATACATGGTATAAGAGTGTGTACATATATTGCTCATACATGTACCGGTACATATATTCCACATACATGTATATATTCATATATTTGTACATATATGTTACAATGTACATGTCCATATATTTCACATAATGTTACATACATATTCACATACGTATCCATATATTGCACATACATGTTTCCATATATGTGCATATATTTCATAAATATATGTTACCTTATATATGTACATATATTGCACATACATGTTCCCATATATTTCACAAATATATGTTACCATATATATGTACATATATGTACATATATTTCATAAATGTATGTTACCATATATATGCATATATTGCGCATACATGTTCTCATATACATGTGCATACATTGCACATACATGTTACAATATATAGGTACATATATTTCACATGCATGTTTCCATATACTTGTAGATATATTTCCGATACATGTTCCCATATAAATGTAGTCATAGATCATATATGTTTACATATATGTACCCAGTATTTATCACATATAAATCTAAATACATTATGGAGGGTATTTTTAAATATAAAATTACATATATTATGAGACATAAACACATATATTATATATTCATATTCAATATATTGCCATATCTGAAAACGGCAATTCCTTATATATTATTCACTATATTGAGATATATTGAAATATATTGATGCAATATATATATATATTACATAATATATATATCAACATTATATTATTCTATATATAGCTCATACATTTTCAAATATATAATATCTTGCAATATATTGCAATTTAATATATGACATATAATATATTGTAATATATTGTAATATATTTCATGTAATATATTGGGAAATATATTTTCTTTGCATAAGGGACTGCTGGCACTATAATTTCGGGAAGACCACACTTGTTCCATCGACTTACTTCGGAGCATTGCTACTGCTGCACCATGACTTTAGACTTGCCCCTGCGCAACGAGCGACTTACGGCGGCTTACTGCTGGCACTATAATTTCGGGGAGACCACCACCAACGAAATGCAATGAAAGGGTGCTACTGCACGGGTTTGCATTTCCCATGCTGCTTAACACATTGAGTGCCAGCGACGCCATATGGCGTCATTAGAAATTTACCGTAGGCTGCCAGCGACGGCAAATGGCGTCATTGGGCCCTATCGTTGCATCGGCGCAGTTTCTAGGCCGAGCGGCAGGCGCAGATCAAAGCAGTGGGCGTGGACAGGCGCACTTGATATCGTCGTGCTGGTGCTAGATGCAGCCCAAAGCATTACAACCACGCCTTTTAGGCGTAAAATTATGCACTGTCATGCTCATTGGATAAGTGCAATAAACGAATGGCACGCTTGCCTTTTTAGCTCCAATTCCACTGGTCCCGCAAAACCAGACGAAACCCAAGCCTCTGATCCCCCCCCCCCCCCCACCTCCCTTCATCCCGTCTGTCTCCATATATCGGCTATTATTCCATATTATGATGCTTCTCAAACCAATCTAACTGCAGTTTAAATACTGCAAGCATGTAAATACGCTACACTATAGCAATATCAAAGTGAAAATAATGTTCTATGCATCAGCTAGAAAAATATAGCCTATTAGATTGGTGAAAGTTTGTCCAGAAAGATATCATTTTCTCTCGCCTGCTGCAGGAAGGATGATGCACATAAATATAGCCTACATTATGTCAAGTCATTGCATAAATGTGTTTTTATTGTAAAACTAAATGTGAAATAGGGCCAAGTTATTGGAGGGACATCACAGTATAGCAGATGCCATTAGAAGCGCGTTCCGAAGCGCGTTCCGCTGTTACTTCTCTAAATCACGTTAACTCGACAAGGGGTATATATAGGCCCAGGAGGACATATATGTTTCACATAGGGTGGTGTTTTCATTTCGATGCTTTATTTGGTCCAATATTGAAATGTTGACAATGGCAGGCTGTGTTACCATTACACATTAATTTAGAACTACCTTTTATATCTATTTTGGCTCATTTGGTTGCTATTTAGTAGCGAAATGGAGAAACACAATGCATGCTGGGAACTCAGAGAGAGAGAGAGAGAAGGGTGACAGAGAAGAGGCAGTGAAGGCACAGAATAGGCCTGCTTTTCAAAAGCGCAAAGCGCTAAATGTACGCCAGGTCCCAAGATATCACTAGGCTGGTATTTAGCGCCGACACGCCCACTTTGGGACTGCGCCACGCCCATTCGGCCTAAAGCGCATTTGGCAGCCTAAAGCCTATTGCTATCTTGCCGAAACAGGCGCAAGGCACGTTTTTTTGCGGTTAAGGCCCGTAATAGCGCCGATGGCCTGTGGGAGAATAGAGCCCAATAACTCGAAATTGTTTTTTTGACGGGGGGGTGTCGATCTAAGCCTCTTACATCGCCTCTTACAATATGAGAGCTATTGAATGTGTCTAACCTATTTTACAGAACCCTTAGGTGGCGACAGCGCTCTCCAGATGAGAGAACGTGGAGTAAAACACACAGAAGAAGTCGTTGGGGAAAAGGAAATCGCATCGCATCCGTCCGTATGCAGCTGCTTCATTGAAGCATAACGTAGCTGTGCCTGCAGCAGCCAATCTGCTGTCACAATTGAGCACCTCCGTGTCCGCTGCTACAGGCCATCCGCATGTGGAGTTGTTATTATTCTCAACTGGAAGCATGGGAGCTGGTGACAAATACACGCGGCTGTAAAAAAGCTGGATGTAGCGGATTTTTCAGTGCAGAGCACACGCAGAGCAAACGCACTCACAGTAGAGCCCAGAGAGACACTCCTCCCACAACGGGGGGGGGGGGGGGGGGGGGGGCACGCAGGGCACAACAGCATACAACAGACCCAGGCAGCTGCAGCAGGCTCGATGCACAGAGAGCAAACAAGCTAGAATAGGCTATCTGATGCCCACCAGCAGTAAATCAAGACCAGCAAGAAGGTGTAGGGTCTGCGCACGCAGGGGCCAGCGCTGCTGGTTGCAGCTAAAAAATATTATTTGGCCAAACAAAATTCCTTTGTTTTCACTCTTTTATTGAAGGAAATTATTTTTGAGGTGTCATTACATCAGAAAATATTAGCAATGAGTCAATGATGTGCTTGAAATGCTTCCTTTCACAAAAGGCTGAATATCTCAGGTTTCTAGAAAAAAATGTCTGTTTTTGGTCAAATCAAGCTATCTTCTCCGGCTCATAACTAAAGAACGGAAAATGGGATCAATAAACTTTTTTTTGCAGGTGATAGAAGAGAGTCTCATCGTTATTTGTGCGTGTTCAGTGTTTACATAGTAATTATTAAAGAAATTATATGACTGTTTTAAAATGCATTGCGGCCTATGTGGCACAGTACAGCACCTTTTGCCCAAGGGCCGTGGCACTCAAAGTGTTAAGGAGGTTGCGTTTTTGGAACGTCCGCTTGAAGACGATGGATTTGATTTCCGGTTTCGTCACCGGCCATGACTCTGCATTCAGCTTAATCAGAGACAGTGACTTGATTTCGGCCTAGACAATGGCAATGGATTTGATTTCCAGTTTCGTCGACAGCGAGACTAAGCATTCAGCTTAATCAGAGACAATGAATTTAATTTCCAGCCCCCTCAGCAATATTATGTTGCAAGGACCAGAACTGAATGAGTGGGCAGAGCTAAATGCAAATGCACCATGTGACTAGGTCTGCCCTGAGCTGGATATTACGGGCCAATGATTCGTGGGGATGATCACATGTAGGCCCTCTAAAGCCTTGTGACCAGTCCTGCTTACGTGACAGAATGAATCAATGCCACTTATTTAACGCTTGAACTGTGGAAATCTTGGCCAGCAGAATAGCACGTTCAAATATTAGCAATTATAGGCATGCATGAACTAACTATGGGGCAGAATGTGACATCCTTTACAATGCCAAGAAGAGTAACATTATGATTGCACGTTGTAAAGAAGACCGCAAATTAATTTTTTCCTCAGTTTTATGAGTGGCAACGTCCTTGCAGTGTGCCATGAGATTAAATATCTTGGCCATTGTATCACTGATGTTATGTCTGATGATAATGATATTATGAGACAGCGACATAAACTGTACGCCCAGGCAAACATGTTGATACGTAAATTCCATATGTGTACAGCTGATGTCAAAGTGTCACTGTTCAGAACGTACTGTACGCCACTGTACACTGCTGACCTGTGGGGCAGCTATAGAAAAAGCAGCATGAAAAACTTAATGTGGCTTATAATGATGCTCTACGACTGCTCTTGCGAGTCCCTCGTTGGCATAGTGCCAGTCAGCTGTTTGTCACTATGGGTATACCCACACTAAATGCACTTTTGAGAAATCTCATGTACAGATTCATGTGTCGATTAGATGCCTCTGTGAACAGGGTTATTGTGGCCTTAACCAATCCTGCATTAAGCAACGCCAGGTTTTATTCTCCTTTGTGGCGACATTGGAGAAAGAGCCTCTATGTTTTATAATGCCTTGTATTTATTTTAGTGTTGTCTTTGCATTTATAATGTATTTGTATGTATTTTATGTCTTGTCTTGTTTTATATGGGACGCAGGAGGTCTCTCATGCTGATTGATATGACTGACATTCCGCAAACGGCATGATACCAAGAAGCATTATTATTATGAATGATGAAATTGAACAAGAATTTCACACGTGATACTTGTACCATGGAGTGACAATAAAAATCTTGAAATCTTGAAAGGATGCGGTGACGCACGCCGGTGTTGACGGCCCGGCGATGCCTGGAGAAGCCTGGACACCAATAGTCGCTGCGGGAGCCCTGGTGGATGCTAAATGCTGGTTCTGCTGGCGACAGTGCGATCGCTGCAGTCCTGGACTCCTATATAGCCAGCGCTTTAATGACTTGCACAGTTAACGTGACAAGGGCAGTGATAGCCTGAACAGATATCTTTTATTTGCAGCATTGTTACCATGGAATAAGAGTATATGTGGAGCCGTATACCGATGATGGCCATCGCCCCGCAGCACAATTAAATATCCAAATCGTACTGTGACCTCACTTGGTTTGCCATTTAATGAGTATATTTAATGAGCAGCACAGCTTCTGTTTATTTGACTGAATAAATGGAGCATCGTCTCGGAAACAGAAACAGAAACAGAACCCTCACAACATGCCGCATGGCAATAGATTTCATTCTCAGATGCAGGTAGGGAACTGATTCTTAATTTAGATTATCTTATCGAGTTATTTAATTTCACGTTATTGAATGCGAGGAGACATTTAATGTAGCTCCGCCGTCTTTCTTTAGCTATAGGCGAGGATATAACAACCAGTTCACAAATATTGACAACAGTTCATTCATTCACTATGATAAATGCATTGCTGCTCGCTTTGCGCCCAACGTGCAGACCGCAGTGAATGGTTAGATGAAATACACGCCAACATTTTTTTATAATTAAGATTTGATTGCTAAAAATATATGACACTATGTTATGTATTTAACACATTCACTGCCAACAGTTTTTCCAATACTGTAGGTAGCTTCTGCCAAGTTTTTTTTTTTGAGGATTCTGGCTCATCTTTCAAGAGCCGAGGATTATTTTCTGCTAGGACTTTGTGAACACAAAATATCTCAAAAGAACTAATAGAATGTGTGCTTTCTCTGTCTAAAAGAGTTCGTTTTTATCATGTTCTGTTATGTAGGCATTAGCAGTTGAATACAGCATGGTTTCAGCGTCTGAGAAGGAAAGCTGAGAAAAATGCATTTTTGTGAAATTCGATAGAACAGTCACTTTAACCATTTATTTTTGGCATCAGTGAGACATCAGACATCTAAACAATATAGTTCTGAACAGTAATTTCCTCCATAACAGCACCCCCACCCCCCTCTCCTTCAAACTCCTCCCTCCGTGGGTGTGTCTCTGGTGGCTTTGCAGCGTTTGTCACAGGCGAGTCTCTGCTGCCTGTCTGTGCTGCCTGGCTGCTGCTCGAGTCTGGATGCGGCTCGTTCGTTTCTGGGTTTTCGGTTGTGAGCTGGGATGAAGCTGCGTACGATTCTGGGCTTTCTGCTGGTGTTTCAAAGTGTGTTGCACCCAGAGTCTATTTTTGGAATCCCCCACCGTTGTGCGCCAGCGCGAAAGCGTTTTCGCCAAACCATTTTCATGAGAATGGCTTCCTCACGCTTTTTTCTGCTGTTTTTGCTCGGCTTTCTCTAGTCTGGAGAGCACTGTCGCCACTTAGTGGGTCGGTAAAATAGGTTATACACATTCAATAGCTCCCATATTTTTATAGGAGATGTAAAAGGGTTTGATCCACGTCCCACTGTCCCACGAGTTAACTCGTCGACGGCAGTCAACCGTTGTTCTTTTTTTTGACGAGTTAACTCGTCGACGGCAGTGAACGTGTTAAGAGATGATTACATTTGATTTTACTGGGCCGGTAAATCGCCTATTTTAATACTGAGATACTGATACTTTCCTCACGGGTCCTTTCACGTCCACGGGTGTCCTCCATCAGGCCTTCGCAGAGACGCGCCTCCTGCCTCTGGGCCATTCATCCGTCCCCTCATGCCGATCACCGGCCTAGATGCGGCCTGAGCCGTTGGGCTCGCTCTCCGCGGGCATCCCCTGCGCTCGGGGCTGACGATGGGAAGCATGCTGCATGCCGTCCGCGGCTGGAATAGCATTTAATCGTCAGAGCCGAATTCCCCGACCTCGTCGTGGAACTGCGCCTGCCTCGAACGTGGACATGCTGAGAACGATGATCAAGCAGGACCCGCGATTACGATGGCTTGATTAGCAGGATCAGAACAGAGGACGCTGGGAGACTGAATGGCTTGATGGCCGGAACAGAACAGGGCAGCGGATGGATGAGACTTGAAAAATGAGCGAAACACAGCTTCAGAGAATGGGATGCGATCAGCTCAGGTACAGCGACCAGAAGGATCAGGGAAAGAGGACGATGACACGCTGAGTGATAGAGAATAGAATTTCACCATTCCTCATCCGCAATATAATATATATAACAGCTTAATATAAACCAAATGAATGAAGCCAGGAGCCAGAAAGTTGTCTTATAAGAGTATATTTAAAGCCATAACATTCTCCTATAAACTGCATTATAGGAGAGACTGAATCTCAATCTACCATCTGATCAATGTACAGAGTCTCAATATTCAGTCGCGATTGACAGTTTGACACACGCTTTATAGGCAAGGAAGGCAGAGAGAAACAGAGAGAGGAGGGGGCAGGAATGTATGAATAGTTTGGAGTGTGCGTCAGCGCAGTCCAACTGGGAGACTGTTATCAGCAAGCGCTCCTGTCTCATGGTCATTGTCATGCTGAGTTTCTGAAGGCTAGAGCAAAGGGGAGAAATCTCCTCCTTGATGAACTAGTTATGTGTCTCTGCATAGTGCAAATATGCATTTGTGAGATGTCTTATGACTAATAACTCATAGCATTTATTATGTGTATGCAATTATAGCTTATAGCTTATTGATTAGGAAATGCCAATGGAACTTCAATTTTCTACAACAATCCACCCAATTGTTATGTTTATCAACTATAACAAAATAATAACAAAATTTAAGTTCACTATTCAAATGCTAAGTTGTATCTGTACTTAATGTGGGCCGGGGCTGGGGGGGGTTTGAAACATAGAAAACATTTTAAAAAACACAGAATGTTTTGATCATTGTGAAGTGCATTGCAGCGCAGAATATCAGCTCAATCGTAGTGTATCACAGCATTTCCAGCATTTTGCAGCATCTCCATGCCTGTTGGAAGAGAAAAAAAATCTTAGTGATACAATAACAAATATTACGTCACCACTGCGGCTATAATAGGAGCGGGCCAGCTAATGTTAACTCTATATGGTTCAATGCAAACAGTCTAATTAATGTCATTATATATATGATGCATTGAACACTGTAGCCTACTTGGCTTGTTTCCAAGTCACACTTAAATCTTTTCACCTTTGTAAAAAAAACTTCAATTTTCTATGTATGTATACATCATTTTCCAGTTTCACCTTATTCAAACCCTTCCTGTAAAAGGATTCATTTTAAGTAAAATATTTTCAAAGTATTCACAACACGAACAATATTATAGCCTTATTTATTTACTTGTTCCTGGTGTTGTTGTAATTGTTGTTGTTAAAACTATTTAACAGCCCAACCCCATCGCAGTGGTTTCTCTCTAAAACACTTAATTTAATTTAAAATTTAAAATAGAAAGAATTTTCTTTACCTTTACAAAACTACTAGTTTACAAAATTAGGTCAAGTAGACCTTCTCTTGAACTTAAGGCACACTGGCTGTTTGGCCTGTCTTAGATCCGAATTTATAAACATTAGCTTGTGCTCATGTGAAGGTTCCTCTGTGATGGATCCAACCTGTAACTATAAATATTATTTGACTCTGTGTGTCTGTATTTTAGACAAAATAATTTCATTACAAGTTATTAGTACAATAAGTATGGCAGATAATGTTTGGTATACTCTGAGTAAATAGCCAATTGTTTACTTTATAATTGTTTGCATTAACCTCATAAACAAGATGGCTCCTCGAGTCTGCCTTTCAAGTTTACAGATATTCGTGAACTTGTCTTGAGAGTGGGTTGGATGAGTTCCCAAAAAAAACTGCTTTAAGAGCTAGCTTTGGGGGTGGTTAGTCCCCAGACAGGCAAAATAACAATACTCCAAACGCAAACTCCAGTGTAGTCTCGTCCTCAGAGGCTATTGTCTTATCTACAGTAGATAAACTTTTGAAACATCTCACCGTAGCTAAGTGTAAATCTTGCTATGTGTAGATCATACCAAAAAGTAAAAAATGTTGGTATGCACACTTTAATAATAATATTTCTTCCACCCAATGGTGGCAATTAGATGTGTATTTTTCTGTTTGGGGGAAACACTGCCTGAGGTTCAGATCACATCATACAGGAATATTCACCCTTCATCACACACAATCTTTTTCAGGGTGTGTTGACACAATATTGCCTGTAGATGTCGCCATAGACTAGGTTGGCGTCGCATTCCAAATTGTTTTCGTTTGGCTAATGATTTGCCTACGTGGTCCTGAGGAAAGATAAACAAATTCTTTCAGCCTGCTATGTTCCAAAACATTGTAAGGGGGAAATAATACTGTAGGGTACAAGTTGACTTTGGTCCCATGACATTCCTGATTCATTATTAATATAAAACATTTTTTCCAATAAATGAATACTTATCACCAATATCTAGTCAAATCTATTCAAGGGATTAATTTTCATTTATAATCACATGCTGTACTGAGGACACCTGTCAATGTAAAACACTTTTTGTTTTGGTTACACGTCTCGTTGCAGAGCCGCTGTCTTATCAATTCTGTTGCGTGTCTCTCTCTCTCGTAAAAACACTCCACTGGCCTAAGCAAAGCACTGATTTCACTATTTTACTGTGAATGTCCCATTCATATTAATGTCTCATTGATTCACATTCAAAACACTTTATATTTCAGTCTTGCATTATCTATGCACTAAGGGTGTTAAAATCCTGTATTAAGAGAGAGAGAGAGCTACTGTTTTCTTTATCTTACTTGTGATCCGGCTTGCTTTTTGATCCGTTGTCTGTGTGTGTGTAAAGTAATTTTCAACACCTTACCTTTTTTTCGATGTGGGGTATCTTGGTGACAGAGGAAGGTTGTTCTCCTGCTGACCAGTTCCGTCCGTGTTTGGGGTATTCCTGGAATTTACAAACTTGGTGACAGATCAATTTGTTCAAGGGACATATTGATTCTGTATTTTGGGTATACGGCTAAAATACACTAATTGCAAACTTCCTATTCAATTTTGCTCCTTTAAAATAGGCTTCTTAAGAAATTGTTTTGTTTTACAATGAAATAGCTGCTTCTTTTTGGTTGCTTGTTACATTTTGTTTGTTACACATTGTGGGAATCTCAAAAAACATATCAACCATATTGCTTGTCACAGATTTCTTCCCCTTCTCGCTCTCGGTGCCCAATATCTCTGGCCGATCCTAGCCAGCGCGCCATGGGGCTACACCCCGCCGAGTGAGTGGCAGGTTATGGGGGATCTTACAAAAGCATCAACTTGGTCCTGCGTTTGGACCTGTTGCTGGACTTGTTGGCCCCTATCGTTGCATCGGCGCAGTTTCTAGGCCGAGCGGCAGGCGCAGATCAAAGCAGTGGGCGTGGACAGGCGCACTTGATATCGTCGTGCTGGCGCTAGATGCAGCCCAAAGCATTACAACCACGCCTTTTAGGCGTAAAATTATGCACCGTCATGCTCATTGGATAAGTGCAATAAACGAATCGCACGCTTGCCTTTTTAGCTCCAATTCCAGTGATCCCGCAAAACCAGACGAAAGCCAAACGCTCTGCCCCCCCCCCCCCCTCCCTTCATCCAGCCTGTCTGTCTGCATTATAGGCTATTATTCCATATTATTATGCTTCTCAAACCAATCTAACTGCAGTTTCAATACTGCAAGCATGTAAATACGCTACACTATAGCAAGATCAAAGTGAAAATAATGTTCTATGCATCAGCTAGAAAAATATAGCCTATTAGATTGGTGAAAGTTTGTCCAGAAAGATATCATTTTCTCTCGCCTGCTGCAGGAAGGATGATGCACATAAATATACCCTACATTATGTCAAGTCATTGCATAAATGTGTTTTTATTGTAAAACTAAATGTGAAATAGGGCCAAGTTATTGGAGGGACATCACAGTATAGCAGATGCCATTAGAAGCGCGTTCCGAAGCGCGTTCCGCTGTTACTTCTCTAAATCACGTTAACTCGACAAGGGGTATATATAGGCCCAGGAGGACATATATGTTTCACATAGGGTGGTGTTTTCATTTCGATGTTTTATTTGGTCCAATATTGAAATGTTGACAATGGCAGGCTGTGTTACCATTACACATTAATTTAGAACTACCTTTTATATCTATTTTGGCTCATTTGGTGGCTATTTAGTAGCGAAATGAAGAAACACAATGCATGCTGGGAACTCAGAGAGAGAGAGAGAGAAGGGTGACAGAGAAGAAGCAGTGAAGGCACAGAATAGGCCTGCTTTTCAAAAGCGCAAAGCGCTAAATGTAGGCCAGGTCCCAAGATATCACTAGGCTGGTATTTAGCGCCGACACGCCCACTTTGGGACTGCGCCACGCCCATTCGGCCTAAAGCGCATTTGGCAGCCTAAAGCCTATTGCTACTTGCCGAAACAGGCGCAAGGCACGTTTTTTTGCGGTTAAGGCCCGTAATAGCGCCGATGGCCTGTGGGAGAATAGAGCCCGTTATGTCCTCTTAATAGCCTCAACTAAGTCCTGCGTCGTTGGACCTGTTGCTGGAAAAGACCCATTTGTTCAAAAGCATCAACTTGGTCCTGCTTCCTTGGACCGTTGCTGGACCTACAGTATTTATAGATCCATATCACAAAAGCCTTTTGATAAACCCACAACATGCAAATATTTCAGATTCTTTTAAATATCAGACGACAGCTCAGTAATGAATTATGAAATTAATTCAGACTTACCCGCTCTCGTAGATATCCTGTTCGTGACGCCAACTGATAGAGAATAGAATTTCACCATTCCTCATCCGCAATATAATATATATAACAGCTTAATATAAACCAAATGAATGAAGCCAGGAGCCAGAAAGTTGTCTTATAAGAGTATATTTAAAGCCATAACATTCTCCTATAAACTGCATTATAGGAGAGACTGAATCTCAATGTACCATCTGATCAATGTACAGAGTCTCAATATTCAGTCGCGATTGACAGTTTGACACACGCTTTATAGGCAAGGAAGGCAGAGAGAAACAGAGAGAGGAGGGGGCAGGAATGTATGAATAGTTTGGAGTGTGCGTCAGCGCAGTCCAACTGGGAGACTGTTATCAGCAAGCGTTCCTGTCTCATGGTCATTGTCATGCTGAGTTTCTGAAGGCTAGAGCAAAGGGGAGAAATCTCCTCCTTGATGAACTAGTTATGTGTCTCTGCATAGTGCAAATATGCATTTGTGAGATGTCTTATGACTAATAACTCATAGCATTTATTATGTGTATGCAATTATAGCTTATAGCTTATTGATTAGGAAATGCCAATGGAACTTCAATTTTCTACAACAATCCACCCAATTGTTATGTTTATCAACTATAACAAAATAATAACAAAATTAAAGTTCACTATTCAAATGCTAAGTTGTATCTGTACTTAATGTGGGCCAGGGCTGGGGGGGGTTTGAAACATAGAAAACATTTAAAAAAACACAGAATGTTTTGATCATTGTGAAGTGCATTGCAGCGCAGAATATCAGCTCAATCGTAGTGTATCACAGCATTTCCAGCATTTTGCAGCATCTCCATGCCTGTTGGAAGAGAAAAAAAATCTTAGTGATACAATAACAAATATTACGTCACCACTGCGGCTATAATAGGAGCGGGCCAGCTAATGTTAACTCTATATGGTTCAATGCAAACAGTCTAATTAATGTCATTATATATATGATGCATTGAACACTGTAGCCTACTTGGCTTGTTTCCAAGTCACACTTAAATCTTTTCACCTTTGTAAAAAAACTTCAATTTTCTATGTATGTATACATCATTTTCCAGTTTCACCTTATTCAAACCCTTCCTGTAAAAGGATTCATTTTAAGTAAAATATTTTCAAAGTATTCACAACAGGAACAATATTATAGCCTTATTTATTTACTTGTTCCTGGTGTTGTTGTTGTAATTGTTGTTGTTAAAACTATTTAACAGCCCAACTCCATCGCAGTGGTTTCTCTCTAAAACACTTAATTTAATTTAAAATTTAAAATAGAAAGAATTTTCTTTACCTCTACAAAACTACTAGTTTACAAAATTAGGTCAAGTAGACCTTCTCTTGAACTTAAGGCACACTGGCTGTTTGGCCTGTCTTAGATCCGAATTTATAAACATTAGCTTGTGCTCATGTGAAGGTTCCTCTGTGATGGATCCAACCTGTAACTATAAATATTATTTGACTCTGTGTGTCTGTATTTTAGACAAAATAATTTCATTACAAGTTATTAGTACAATAAGTACGGCAGATAATGTTTGGTATACTCTGTGAGTAAATAGCCAATTGTTTACTTTATAATTGTTTGCAATAACCTCATAAACAAGATGGCTCCTCGAGTCTGCCTTTCAAGTTTACAGATATTCGTGAACTTGTCTTGAGAGTGGGTTGGATGAGTTCCCAAAAAAAACTGCTTTAAGAGCTAGCTTTGGGGGTGGTTAGTCCCCAGACAGGCAAAATAACAATACTCCAAACGCAAACTCCAGTGTAGTCTCGTCCTCAGAGGCTATTGTCTTATCTACAGTAGATAAACTTTTGAAACATCTCACCGTAGCTAAGTGTAAATCTTGCTATGTGTAGATCATACCAAAAAGTAAAAAATGTTGGTATGCACACTTTAATAATAATATTTCTTCCACCCAATGGTGGCAATTAGATGTGTATTTTTCTGTTTGGGGGAAACACTGCCTGAGGTTCAGATCACATCATACAGGAATATTCACCCTTCATCACACACAATCTTTTTCAGGGTGTGTTGACACAATATTGCCTGTAGATGTCGCCATAGACTAGGTTGGCGTCGCATTCCAAATTGTTTTCGTTTGGCTAATGATTTGCCTACGTGGTCCTGAGGAAAGATAAACAAATTCTTTCAGCCTGCTATGTTCCAAAACATTGTAAGGGGGAAATAATACTGTAGGGTACAAGTTGACTTTGGTCCCATGACATTCCTGATTCATTATTAATATAAAACATTTTTTCCAATAAATGAATACTTATCACCAATATCTAGTCAAATCTATTCAAGGGATTAATTTTAATTTATAATCACATGCTGTACTGAGGACACCTGTCAATGTAAAACACTTTTTGTTTTGGTTACACGTCTCGTTGCAGAGCCGCTGTCTTATCAATTCTGTTGCGTGTCTCTCTCTCTCGTAAAAACACTCCACTGGCCTAAGCAAAGCACTGATTTCACTATTTTACTGTGAATGTCCCATTCATATTAATGTCTCATTGATTCACATTCAAAACACTTTATATTTCAGTCTTGCATTATCTATGCACTAAGGGTGTTAAAATCCTGTATTAAGAGAGAGAGAGCTACTGTTTTCTTTATCTTACTTGTGATCCGGCTTGCTTTTTGATCCGTTGTCTGTGTGTGTGTAAAGTAATTTTCAACACCTTACCTTTTTTTCGATGTGGGGTATCTTGGTGACAGAGGAAGGTTGTTCTCCTGCTGACCAGTTCCGTCCGTGTTTGGGGTATTCCTGGAATTTACAAACTTGGTGACAGATCAATTTGTTCAAGGGACATATTGATTCTGTATTTTGGGTATACGGCTAAAATACACTAATTGCAAACTTCCTATTCAATTTTGCTCCTTTAAAATAGGCTTCTTAAGAAATTGTTTTGTTTTACAATGAAATAGCTGCTTCTTTTTGGTTGCTTGTTACATTTTGTTTGTTACACATTGTGGCAATCTCAAAAAACATATCAACCATATTGCTTGTCACAGATTTCTTCCCCTTCTCGCTCTCGGTGCCCAATATCTCTGGCCGATCCTAGCCAGCGCGCCATGGGGGGTTACATGCTGCCACTCCGACGTGCTGCCACTCCGACGTTCTGCCACTCCGAAATATCGGCACTCAGAAAGGGGGTCTATATTCCCCGTTTTTCACTAACCTCTCCCAGCCCCCACGCCAAACCTAACCTCCCCCCATGCCTAAACCTAACCTCCCCCAGACCCTAACCCAAAACCTAACCTCTCCCACCCCCACGCCTAAACCTAAGGTCGGCATTGCGGCTTCTAAGGTGAACGACCGCCAGTCCGAATAATGGAAGTTAACGTTCGGAGTGGCAGCATGTCGGAAAGGCAGAGGAACCCCTGCCTTACACCCCGCCGAGTGAGTGGCAGGTTATGGGGGATCTTACAAAGGCATCAACTTGGTCCTGCGTTTGGACCTGTTGCTGGACTTGTTATGTCCTCTTAATAGCCTCAACTAAGTCCTGCGTCGTTGGACCTGTTGCTGGAAAAGACCCATTTGTTCAAAAGCATCAACTTGGTCCTGCTTCCTTGGACCGTTGCTGGACCTACAGTATTTATAGATCCATATCACAAAAGCCTTTTGATAAACCCACAACATGCAAATATTTCAGATTCTTTTAAATATCAGACGACAGCTCAGTAATGAATTATGAAATTAATTCAGACTTACCCGCTCTCGTAGATATCCTGTTCGTGACGCCAACTGATAGAGAATAGAATTTCACCATTCCTCATCCGCAATATAATATATATAACAGCTTAATATAAACCAAATGAATGAAGCCAAGAGCCAGAAAGTTGTCTTATAAGAGTATATTTAAAGCCATAACATTCTCCTATAAACTGCATTATAGGAGAGACTGAATTTCAATGTACCATCTGATCAATGTACAGAGTCTCAATATTCAGTCGCGATTGACAGTTTGACACACGCTTTATAGGCAAGGAAGGCAGAGAGAAACAGAGAGAGGAGGGGGCAGGAATGTATGAATAGTTTGGAGTGTGCGTCAGCGCAGTCCAACTGGGAGACTGTTATCAGCAAGCATTCCTGTCTCATGGTCATTGTCATGCTGAGTTTCTGAAGGCTAGAGCAAAGGGGAGAAATCTCCTCCTTGATGAACTAGTTATGTGTCTCTGCAGAGTGCAAATATGCATTTGTGAGATGTCTTATGACTAATAACTCATAGCATTTATTATGTGTATGCAATTATAGCTTATAGCTTATTGATTAGGAAATGCCAATGGAACTTCAATTTTCTACAACACTGAGCATGGCTATAAATACTGTCATAGCCTCGGCATTGACGTCATTACCGGCGTCATATTGCTAAGTGCGTCACACGGACATCACACTAGGATTACACTTGTCGTCACACTAGGATTACATATGATGTGAGGCAGCGTGTCCAGAGATGGGCGAAAATACATCATAAAGTATTTTCATACAAATTACAAATACTTGCTCAAAAAATGTATCACAATACAAATACAAAATACTGGTCTGAAAAATGTATTTGAGATACAAATACGTATTTTGTATTTTGAAAATACATAAAAATACATTTTATAAAAACTGATAAAGAGCTGCAACAATCCATCAATTCATTGCCAAATATTACATTAATTGCCTATTTTGAGTTCTAAATACACAGGATGTGATGTTAAGATCCAGAGTGCTGGGGACTCTGCATGGCAGGGCCGTCGTCCTCCCTGAGCTTGCGCCTGACCGCATACCAAGTTCAGGACTAGATGGTACAATCCTTGGGTATACCTCGAGAAACTGTGAGACAGATGATGACAATTGGGGGTTGGGTGGTTGAAGGAGCCAAGGATTTCATCGGGGTCATCAGGTGGGCACCCTCCTTCGTCGGTGTTTCATTGATGAAGCCCACGACACCTCCAGAGGGCTCAACAGCATCACCTAGCGTCCCAGGTGTGCTCCCCTCCACTTTAGCCCCTTCCGCCTCTCACTCCCCCAATGACAGCATGCTGCTATTTTGGAGCCCAGGTGTTGTCTCTCCTCTTGATCCAGAGCCACTGACTGGCCCTTTCAGCTGCTCCGGACAGGGCTTTGATAGCTTGACGTTGGGCCTGGCCTCGGATCCCCATGTCCTTGAGGAGCCTTGTTGTTGACTGGCCGACGAAGCCTCTGCAGCCAACTTCAACTGGGAGAACTTTGGTTTTCCAGCCCCGCTGTTCTGCGTCGGCTGCCAGCTCAGCATACCTAAGCCTCTTGCGCTCGTAGGCCTCGGCCACAGCGTCCTCCCAAGGCACTGTGAGCTCAATGATGTAAACTCTTCGTATTGAAGGGGACCAGAGCACAAGATCAGGTCTGAGGTTGGTCGTGGCAATTTCCGCTGGGAAGCAGAGTCTTTGCTCAAGGTCCACGAGGAGCCTCCAGTCTCGTGCCGCACCCAGCTGCCCAGCCTCTGATGTTGGTGTGCGGGTCCTGGGTAGCTTCTCGCCTTCACGGACGAACTGTCTTGAGGAAGTAGGGTGGGAGGACTGCGGAGGAAGTGCATTGACGACCCTCCGTCTGTTCTCCAGCATAGCTGCTAGACACTTAAGCACCTGATTATGCCGCCAGGTGTATCGGCCTTGTGTCAGGCTTGTCTTGCAGCCAACCAAGATGTGCTTCAGGTTAGCTGGAGATGGACAGAGGGGGCATGCCGGGTCTTCTCCATACCACTGGCTAAGATTCTGGGGAGTTGGTAGGACATCATATGTGGCACGTATGATGAAGCTGGATCGAAATGGTTCCATGTCCCATATCTCCTTCCAAGAGATCTTTCGCTTCTCCACGTCTTCCCAACGCATCCACTGTCCTTGCTTTCCTTGCGAGACAGCCGTTGCGCTCTTGCAGCCTGCTCTTGCCGGCGCACCTCCTCCACCACAAGACCTCGCCGCTGAACAGGAGTTGCCTTGTACCAGGACAGTTGGGTCTCCCCGAGACCAAGGCCTCCTCTCCCTTTGTTCACGTGGCCCACAATGTCCCGGTGCTTGAGGGCTGATTTGGCCTTATGTGCAGCTGCAGCTGGAGTCCACTTCCTCCCAGTTGCCAGAGTGGGAGCAGTTTTAGCAACATATGGATCGCGGGAATCCGTCAGCATCATCTCCAGTCGTACGTTGGTGGTCTTGTACTGTTCTGTAAGACTGGACAGAGGAAGCTCCAGGATCCCTTTCCTGTAAAGCCCGATGTTGCTGAGGCACCTGGGAACGCCAAGCCATTTCCTGGCAAAAGAGCTGACCAATCTCTCGAGGTTGTCAACCTTGGAGATTGGCACCTCGTAGATGGACAGAGGCCACATCAGTCGAGGTAAGAGACCAAACTGAAGGCACCATAGCTTCAGCCTGCCAGGGAGCATGGTCTTATCAATACTCACGAGGCCGCTGATGGTGTCCTGCCTGAGCTGCTCCACTTGGTCTTTATCCCTCAGGGTCGCATTGTACCAACGTCCAAGGCTCTTGATTGGTTTCTCTGCCACAGTTGGAATGGGCTCGTCGCCGATGTAGAAGTGTTGGTCTGACAGCTTCCCTCTCACCACTGACAAACTCCTGGACTTGCTCGGCTTCAGCTTCATCCGGGCCCACTCAATGTTCTCCTGTAACTTCCTCAGCAGCCGCCTTGTGCATGGAAGGGTTGGGGTGAGGATGGTCATATCATCCATGTATGCCCTGATGGGAGGGAGCCGCAGGCCTGGTTTTAGTTGTACTCCTCCAACCACCCACCGAGATGCACGGATGATGACCTCCATGGCCATGGTGAAGGCTATGGGGGAGATGGTGCATCCTGCCATGATGCCCACTTCCAGGTGTTGCCAAGCTGTGGTGTAATCAGCTGTTGTTAAGCATAGCTGCACATCCTGGAAGTAGGCCTTGACGAGGGCTGTGATGGAATCCGGGACTCTGAAGTAGCTGAACAAAGTCCAAAGGAGGTTATGTGGAACAGAGCCAAAGGCGTTGGCAAGATCGAGGAAAACGACATGGAGGTCCTTTCTGTCCCTTTTTGCCGCCTGAATTTGATGCCATATCATGCTCGTGTGCTCGACGCACCCGGGAAAGCCTGGAATCCCTGCTTTCTGCACCGATGTGTCGATGAATTGGTTCCTTTGCAGGTAGGTGGTCAGCCTGCAGGCCACAACGCTGAAAAAGATTTTGCCCTCAACGTTCAGGAGACTGATTTGGCGAAACTGGCTGATGTCACTAGAGTCGATTGATAATCGAGTCGTTATTAATCTAAGTCGTTGATAATCTATTCATCATTTTGAGCCATTTCTGTAAGGAAAATGTCCTAATTCTCTGATTCCAGCTTCTCAAATGTGAAATTTTCTGGTTTCCTTAGATGATAAATCATCTTATAGTCCTCTGTGACAGTATTCTCCTTTGTGTACCTCGTCTAACACATTACAGTTCTTTAATTTCAGCTTTAGCTGTTTTTCAGCACAGCTAATTTCTCCCTCACTTCAGCTGTTAATCACCTTCTCTGAGGGTGTTTGACTATAGGCAGCATTTCTACATGTTAACCTCAAGTTTTGGAACTTTGACCATGTTAGCCCTAGATATCTGACATCATAACAGTATCCCTGGAGATGATGTGCCATGGCTGCAGTTATGGAAATCACAGGCTCCACGGGCTCCCAAAATCATGACTGACAGACAGACAGACAGACACCACCCACCCACCTTGGTGCCATCGTGCAAATGTGCGCCATCGGCTCATACTACATCAGAGTTGCTCGAGTGACATCACTGATGACATCACAACTGCCTGAGTGACATCACCGTTGGGCAATCAGTGGCTCGAGTGACATCACTGATGACATCACAATTGATCGAGTGACATCACTGATGACATCACAATCATGACCCACTGCCGCCACACACACTGCCACCCACTTTGCCAATTTTAATTAAGAAGATTATTAGTTGTGTCTTCCTAATATTATACACTGGTTTGAATATGCAGTAAACCATTTCATTTGCAAATAGGCCAGTGCATGCAATATCTAATCATCAATTTATATTAGTAATTTATCTCTGGGGGAATTTCCACCAATACAAGGCTTCATACTAGACGAAGAAGTGATGTGAAGTCTGACTCAAGACCCACCCTACTCTGCCTCTGATTTGTGGTTGAGTTTGTTCTGAGGCTAAGCCAATCAGGTAGAGTAGAAGTGACATGTCAAAAAAAAAATCTCCACAGTTCCACCTGTGTCAATGGTAAGAATGTGTCAATTTGAGAATAAAATGACATAAAATTAAAGAAAAAAGTATTTTATCTATTTAAAATACACAAAATACAAGGTCTGAAAGTATCTTGATACAAATTACATCTTATTTTTCTCGGTCCAGCCAAATACAAATTACAAAATACACAAATGTATTTGAAATACGTATTTTAAATACATGTATTTAAAACACTGCCCATCTCTGAGCGTGTCTGGTCTTCATCTTGAAACTAGGTCAAGACCACCATATAGAGAGAGAGAGAGAGAGAGAGAGAGAGAGAGAGAGAGAGAGAGAGAGAGAGAGAGAGAGAGAAAGACCTGGTTCACTGGTCACTGGGTTATATATATATATATAATATATATATATATATATTAAAGATCATAAAGATAACGCAGTTTCTGATAGTTTGCTAAATTGCTACGGCTAATCTTCTAATGTTGCTAAGTGAGCTAAGCTAGGTTGGCTGTGTTGTTGTGGGGAGGTGACGCAATGGTGACACCGGGGAACCACGCCCCAAACCTAAGTCTTATTTATCGTCTATTTTCCTTGAAATGGGGCCGCCATAATTTAGAAAACAGAGAACATGAGCGCATGAACAATACTTTGTTGATTGTTGATTCAGACCATAAACTCATTTAGAAAGTGTTTATTTAAGACAGAGACTGAGAGAGAAGTCGGGTGATTTTCCCATTCACTCCAATGTTAAAGACTTTCTTTTTGGACACACGTGGCGACTCCCCTGGCCATTCAAAATAATGCAATTTCCGGGTTAGCCTAAAAGAAAGAGGCCAATATTTGGCCACTGATTGCCACATAACCTCGCATAACATTGCCAGTGCATGTGAGAATTGTTTCAATTGTTGGGTCTAAAATAAAGAGCTGTCTACCTGCTCTATTTGTAAAGTGCCTTGAGATAACTCTTGTTATGGTTATTTGTTATTTGGTGATATATAAATATAAAAGTGATTGATTGGTTGACTGAGTGTCCTGACTTTATTGATAAGCACTGTCAAAGCACTCTCTCTCACTCACTCACACACACACACACACACACACACACACACACACACACACACACACACACACACACACACAGGTCCAAAGTGTCAAAGGGCACAAAGTTGAACATACTCAGACAGTAGACACAAGCCATTTTGAGTATTTGACTCATTGCCTGGTTAAAATTTAGTGGCAGCAAATACACTATTTATTTGATAGAGTGAAAATCATGATCTGCATGATCTGTCCGAGCAGCGCACTCCCCAAGTTTGAAGTCAATCGGACACATTTTTCTCAAGATAAACAGCTTTTTGTGTTGACAGTAGGTGGCGCTGTCAAATTGCAAGAAATTCAGCACTGCACTACGTCAAGTTCCCAGCAGCACACTCCCCAAGTTTGAAGTCAATCGGATTCGGTTCTCAAGATAAACCACTTGTTGTGTTGCCACTGCCAGTAGGTGGCACTATGCCGAATTGCATGGAATTCAGCTCCCTGCACTCCGTTGCATCCCCTTAAAGCTTAGGGCCTAAGCGCACTCCCCGAGTTTGAAGTTGATCGGACGAACGGTTGTCAAGATAAACCACTTTTTGTGTTGCCAGTAGGTGGTGCTATCCTGAATTCCAAGATATTTTTTTTTTTGCCAGTAGGTGGCGCTATGCTGAATTGCGGTTCTCAAGATAAACCACTTTTTGTGTTGTCAGTAGGTGGCACTGTGCCGAATTGCACTGCACTGTATCAAGTTCCCATCAGCGAACTCCCCAAATTTGAAGTGGATCGGACCAATGGTTGTTGAGATAAGTTGTTGAGATAAAAAGAAATTTGCCAGTAGGTGGCGCTATGCCAAATTGTACGAAAACAGGTCACTGCACTCCGTCATGTACTCCTTAGGACAAACCCAAAGTTTGAAGTCGATCCGACCAACGGTTCTTGAGATACGCCAAGGCCAAGCTAGAGGAGAGGAGGAGCACAGACAGACGTACAGACGCACAGACGTGGCCGAAAACATGATCTCCTAGCGGAGATAATAATAAATCTTCTCGTCTCCTATCATGCTAACACTTCATTTTAGTTAATTTACAGCATTGTGGTAAGTTAGCTAACTTAACAGATGGCTGTTTGCAGTGTCAAGACTGTCGTGGTTATCTACTCACAATTTGACTAGAAACCAGAATTAACTTGATTCACAGCTTTAACGTCCGTGTGGAACAAAGTGGAACCCAGGTTCGGGTAAAGCAGTTAATTTCGCATTAACCATCCCTATAAGAATATGGTAACGGCAGAGCAGGGGTAACCTGCTATGTATGGAAAAAGAGCTGCCTGATGCACTGTTTGTGAGGAGAAATAAACTTAACGGACCCACCGTGATAGGGTGATCTGACGTTAGCTATAGACAAGTTTCCTGGGCACTTCCGGTTTGCTTCCGGACTCGGCCGCGATATGTCTGTCTCTTCCGGTCTTTGTGAATACAGAGAAGCGTAACGTACTAGCGTAGTAGCCATAGCGACCGCCGGAAAAATGCAAACTTGGGATCATTCTCCGAGTCTCCTGTCTAACGAAAGAGTGTCTATCCCACACCCGTTGACAGTGGACACATGGGAAGATAATATGTGTAAATGGCCGAACGTAACTACAGGCAGGATTATAGCGTATTTTGAGGAATGAGAAGTCATCCCTTCACATTAGTCGGGTTTCCATCCACCTGTTTTGATGCGAAATTTCAATTTGCGCATAAAAAAACTGAGTGGAAACGCTGCCTAATTCGCAAAAACCTCCAAATATCGCAAAAAAGTGTTCACGCTTGAGGGAGGCGGAAAAGTCGGGGGTATCGATAAAAAGAAAATGCAAAACATGCGGTGGAAACAGTTTAAGCGATATTCTGTTGTCTCTCCATTCAAAAACAAAACAGTTTGCCTTGATCACTGCAAAACATGACAATATTAACTTTAAGGCGACTCACTTCTAGACTTGAATGAAATTGTATTCACTTACTATCTGCTCCGTGGATTACCATTTTACAATTTCGGAGCCAAAATTGTAACATAGCAACGTACAATTTTTTGAGTCGCACCTGGTAATCCAGAAATGGCGTTATGCTACCTTGTAGATCATCAAGAAACTTTAAATTAATAACGTTAGATGTGTTTAACAGAGCTGTATATCGGGTCTACCAGCTGATCAGCAGCTCAGACAGCCTCAAACACGAGGTGATTGACAGCTCTATAATTCGCAAAATAGCAGTGGATGGAAAATTCGATTAAAAGTTGCGATACATTTGGATGGAAACCCAGCTATTGAGTCACACAATCTAGTTGCTGTGCGAAGGACTGAGCCTTCGTGGTATGCGTGCTACCAGGTGAGCTATCAGGATGCACCTTGAAGGTAGGGATGGGGGATGAAGGGATGGTTGAGGGTAGGGATGGGGTATGGGGGGATGAAGGGATGAGGGTTGAGGGTAGGGATGTGGGATGAAGGGATGAGGGTTGAGGGTAGGGATCTGGGATGAAGGGATGGGGGTAGGGATGTGGGATGAAGGGATGAGGGTTGAGGGTAGGGATGTGGGATGAAGGGATGAGGGTTGAGGGTAGGGATGTGGGATGAAGGGTTGAGGGTAGGGATGAGGGTTGAGGGTAGGGATGAAGGGTTGAAGGGTTGAGGGATGAAGGGATGAGGGTTGAGGGTAGGGATGAGGGATGAAGGGTTGAGGGATGAGGGTAGGGACGAGGGATGAAGGGTTGAGGGATGAGGGTTGAGGGTAGGGATGAGGGATGAAGGGATGAAGGGGAGGGAGGGTGGGTTGAGAGCTAGTATAATGCTATCAATCGTGTAGCAATGAATATACAGCTTGTGCTCGACAGAGCTGAGACAAACAGGGCAGCCTGTGCTCGACAGAGCTGAGACAAACAGGGCAGGATGTGTTCAACAGGTATATGTAACTCTGCCAGGTAATTGGGGTGCGGTTTAGAGGAGTGGTTTAGAGTGGTTGAGGCGTGGCCTGCTCCTGAACCTAAGTTAACATTCATTAACTTCCATTTAATAACGTCTGCTAACGTTAGTGTAGCTGATGTTAGCGATCATTGTAAAACAGTTTGGATATTTCGGCTGCTGCCTTCTGATGTGCTCGCTGCTGTGGACGCAATGTGGACTTAACCGGAAGCCGGGGACATATAAGGCTGCTATGGCACCGCCCTAGGCCAGCGCGGGGAAACTTGTCTATAGCAGCCATTGGCCTACCTCAGAACTAATGTGTCCGGTTATGATCACTGTTACAGTAACGTAAATCGTAAATCTAAATCTGCCAAAAAGTCATAATTAAGTGCAACCAAGTGATTAACGTTAGCTAAAGGTGATAGCCAAAAAGTGATTATTTATCCATATTTGTTGTGGCTGTTATGGAGAATGACAGTGGAACAGATTCTGTTAAAGTGTCATTATTATAAGCAAGACACCAAGCCCTGCCAGCTCAACAGGAGTGCTGTTGTGTAGCTGAGTCTGACGTCCCTGGAAGGGCACTATTTGTTGTTGTTGTTGTTGTTGTTGCTGCAATTATTTGTAGTAGCATTAGTACTGTAGTGGTTGGTGGGTGGTGGTAGCCCTTTTCAGTATTTACTATATATACTCGTAGTATTACGTATTATGCTAGTGTTTATATTTTTAGTATTGTTGAAATGGCTGGCGTGATCTATATTGCTTGTCATTTGTTAGGATATGGCACAGGCACTCTTGATCATGGCATTAGATATGAGTCTGTAGCAAAACCAAAACAAAGGCTTTGGGCCTTGCATAGCTGACTAGCTGATTGGCTGTAATTGCACAGGGCTCCCCAGGCAGGCAGGCAGGAGGCTGCCTCCCTGTTGGCCAGGCATCAGGTGTCCGAATGGCTCGAACGGGGTGAGTGAGTTTGGACAGACAGAATAGCAGAGGTGAGTCAGATCCAGAACATTTTAGGGACGTGCCGGGTATCCCCACAGGGTCTTGAAAAGTATTAAAAGTTGATCAATCAATTTAGGGGAAATTAAGGCCCTTAAAAAGTATTAACAAGTTTTAATTGCCATTGGAGAGGTATACCATTTGGTAGCTATTGTGCTGATGGTGTTAAATGAGCATATATTGTCCCATATCGATCGCAGACCCCTGAATTGAATCAAAATCGTATCGTGGCTTTGTGATATCAGCAAATCTCGTATTGTTGTCCAAATAATCAATATAATATTGTATCGTGATGAAACTTGTGATTTACACCTCTATTGCTGATGCGATGAAAGTGGCGTTGAAAAAGGTCTTAAAGGGTATTGAATTTAACTTCAGGATTCCCTCATATACACTGGAGAGGCTGTGTGAAGCAGGTCCTGGCTCCGAGCGGGGCAGTGTTGGTGTGGGCCACTCAGGAGGGAGAGGCAGTGCCTTGTTGAGATCAAATCAGCAGCATTCAGCAGGAATGCCCACACAGGGAGATCCCCGAGTTCAAGTCCTTATATGGACAGTGACATCACTCCAGTGGGAGCAACTAACTAACTGAAGTGTGCACCTGTGGCAGGTTCATCATGATGAGAGAGAGCACACCTGGGCTCTATCCCTATCCCTCTGAACAATGGCCTCCGATCCATAGCAGCAGTTTTTGTTTGTTTGTTCCACTACCCCTTTCCCCTAAAAGAAAATAAATTATCCATCGAAAATGAAGAAACCATCTCAACTTGTCTTTTTATACACTATTAGCCGTAAAACTTGGTGCCAAAACCCGGGATCCCCTGAACCAGAGGGAACCACAGATGAACACGGCTGGAAAAGACAAAGAAAGGAATCATGACGATGGAGCTTTCAAGATTGATAAAGATTAGAGGGACAGTTCGGGCGACTGTAACTAAGTTGCTGAACAAAATAGATGGGGCAATGTTAACAGTCAGACCAGATGTTGACCTTCTGGAGGAATCATTGGAACAACTGCTAGCAAAGGAGAGGATTCTGTATGAATCTGATAGAGACATTGAAGCACAAACCAAGGAGGAGGACTTGGAGGAAGAAGTATCGACTGCAATGGAATATATGGATGGGATAAGCGCAAGAAAAACCAGGATTAAGCGAGTATTGCGCAATCATGGAAATGGAATGGAGGATTCAAGGATGGAGGATTCAAACCAAGGAGAATACCGGGCGCAAACAATTAAGCTTCCCAAACTGGTAATCCAGAAATCCTCTGGCGACATCAGTGAGTGGCAAAACTTTTGGAGTCAATATGAAACGGCAATTCATTCAAATGTACATCTAAGTAAGTCAGATAAATTCAGTTATTTAAAATCATTTCTTACTGGTACCGCAGCAAATGTGACTGCAGGCTTGTCTTTATCTGATGCAAATTATGATAGCGCCGTTAATATGCTCAAGCAACGATTTGGCCGTAGAGATCTTGTAATCAATGTGCATATGAATAAGCTTTTGTATTTGACTCCAGTGAAAAAGGCCACGGATGTTACTGCATTACGCAAACTGTACGATGAATGCGAGGTGCAAGTGCGCAGTTTGGACTCCATAGGTGTAGTGGCAGACGCTTGTGAGGTCTCTAGACCATATTTCAAGCAGAAGGCCATTCGTGCATAATCTAATCCGACGTCAGTCAAGTTCTAGTATGACGTGGTCAGTCAAAGTCTTAGTATGACGTCCGTAATGACGTCAGATATGACGTCAGTTAATTCTCATATATATAGCAAGGGTTCTACGTCACCTCTCTCTCTCTCTGGCCGATCATAACAGCAGCTAGCTTCACGGCAGTCCATCTCCCCTGAAGCCGTCCTCCAAAGCGTTGTTTTGCACCATATCTGGAGACCGAATCAGCACCCTCAAACCTTCTCTACCCGTGGAAATTCCCCGCAGATATTCCCCGCAGATCTCTCAACGCTTCCCACTCCATTCCTGGCATGTCGAGTTCCGAGCCAGAGCAGTCCATGGACAGCGACGACAGCTTAGCCAACGAGACCCTGTTCCGGATCGGCCACGGCGCGTACTTGCCTTCCGAGACGTCTGACGAAGACGTTGGCGAAGCGGCCGGACCACAGGCTGCCAACGCAGCCACGATGAAAAGGCCCGGCGCGCGTTCCCGTGGCACGGGGCGCGCCACTGCGACGGCCCGTGGAAGGAGAGCAGAAGACGAAGCGGCGCGTGCGCCTGGACGCCCAAGAACGCGTGTGAGCGTGCCGGAGGGGGAGGCCGCTCGGCGTGGACGTGCGAGAGGCCGCGGACGAAGATCAGCAGAGGCAGCCGCCCCGAGAGCGGGGAGACGCCGGGGAAATGCAGGCCGCGGGGCCGCCGCGAGACGCCATGTCCTTCCTGGTTGCACTGACCGCCAGGCCGCCGCCCCGGAAGCGGAAACGGCCCCATTCGTAGCTCCGCCGAGCCGACAGGGGTCGTCAACAGCCATTCTGCTGTCCCTGCTAGATGCTAGCAGATCAGTAGATGCTCGTCTGAGGGCCCTGGAAACCCCACCCCCCCCATTCCCCCCACGTTCGCCGCAGCCCAGCTGGCGCAGCAGCCGATCCTGCCGCCGCCCGTGCAGCAAGCTGACGTGCTCCCCACCGGTTACATGCTGCCACTCCGACGTGCTGCCACTCCGACGTTCTGCCACTCCGAAATATCGGCACTCCGAAAGGGGGTCTATATTCCCCGTTTTTCACTAACCTCTCCCAACCCCCACGCCAAACCTAACCTCCCCCTATGCCTAAACCTAACCTCCCCCAGACCCTAACCCAAAACCTAACCTCTCCCACCCCCACGCCTAAACCTAAGGTCGGCATTGCGGCTTCTAAGGTGAACGACCGCCAGTCCGAATGATGGAAGTTAACGTTCGGAGTGGCAGCATGTCGGAAAGGCAAAGGAACCCCCTCCCCACCACCACCCAACCCGCCCAGATGAACACCCTGGCGTCCGCCACGCCCGCCATCCCATTTGGTATGCCTTTTGTTTCTCCCTGCGCCAATGTTTCCCCCAGGCTGAGGTCCCAGATTTTGCAGGGCAGAGACATTAATTTAGTTAGCATACTCCTGCCATCCCCCGAGTGTAAAAGGAAGGCTACGGGTGACCCAGATGCCCCTGTCTATTTAAAGTCGTCCGACCCCCGCCTGCCCAAAGACCTTTCCTTATGTGACTTCCTGAACACGTTTGGCGTTTACCGCGACGTGATTTGCGAAGTGTACCCAGAGCGCCACCATGAGCTAGACAAATATCTAGCGCTAATAGGGGACCTCTAGTCCAACCACGGTAAACTATTCTACCAATATCATAAAGCATTTTCCGCTAAAGCCGCCCTGATGATCACTCAGACTAATACGCGGCTTAACTGGTCCATCATGGACATGCAGATCTTCACGTCGCTGGTTAGCGGGCGGCCGGCGAACACCTGCTACTCGTGCGGCGAACCGGGGCACTCTGCACAATTCTGCCCAAAGGCGGCCTTTCAGTCCGGCGCCGCCCCCACCCCCGCCCCCTCCTGGGCGCCCGACACCAGCGAGTCCTCCCAGGTGCATGCCCATTCCCCCGACTCCCTTTGCAGATATTTCAATGAAAACGTGTGCACATATCCCAAATGTAATTTCCTGCACGCATGTAGCACCTGCGGGGACGCCCACCCCCGCTCCCGCTGCCCGCAAAGGACCCGCCCCCCACCAAACAAGAAATATTGATTTACATTGCGCTGAAAACACCACATGTACTGTAGGTGTCCCTTGTGTTTGATTAAATAAAGGGAGTTGATTGACAATTTACCTGGTCTGTGATCCGATCATCCTATCATTAAACGCCCACTAATAACAATAGTAATAACACAACTAAGAGGAAAAAAAACAAAAAAAAAAACAACAACAAACATACATGTTAAAAGCCGACAACCTCTGGGGGGAAGATCCGGATTCGGATTCCTGACCCCTCATCGTACAATTCGGTTCATCACTAAGTCACCGAGGCCAAGCCGGGAACCCCTAAGCCACTAAGTCACCAACCCCTAAGTCATCCCCTAAGCCACCAAGTCACCAACCCCTAAGTCATCCCCTAAGCCACTAAGTCACCAACCCCTAAGTCATCCCCTAAGCCACTAAGTCACCAACCCTAAGTCATCCAAGTCCAGCGCCAAGTCGGGAAGTCACTAAGTCACCGAGGCCAAGTTGGGAACCCCTAAGCCACTAAGTCACCAACCCCTAAGCCATCCCCTAAGCCACCAAGTCACCAACCCCTAAGTCATCCCCTAAGCCACTAAGTCACCAACCCCTAAGTCACCCCCTAAGCCACTAAGTCTCCAACCCTTAAGTCATCCCCTAAGCCACTAAGTCACCAACCCCTAAGTCATCCCCTAAGCCACTAAGTCACCAACCCCTAAGCCACTAAGTCACCAACCCCTAAGCCATCCCCTAAGCCACCAAGTCACCAACCCCTAAGTCATCCCCTAAGCCACTAAGTCACCAACCCCTAAGTCACCCCTAAGCCACTAAGTCACCAACCCCTAAGTCATCCCCTAAGCCACTAAGTCACCAACCCCTAAGTCATCCCCTAAGCCACTAAGTCACCAACCCCTAAGTCATCCCCTAAGTCACTAAGTCACCAACCCCTAAGTCATCCCCTAAGTCCCCTACCCCTAAGTCACTAAGTCACCAACCCCTAAGTCATCCTAACTCCTGGAAACAATCTACTCCCCATGGCTCGCTACATCAGGCTCAGGCCTCAGACTGGCCCCAGCGCCAAGTTGGGATGCCACTAAGTCACCCAGGCCAAGTTGGGAACCCCGTCACCAACCCCTAAGTCTTCCAAGTCCAGCGCCAAGTCGGGATATCACTAAGTCACCCAGGCCAAGTCGGGAACCCCTAAGTCACTAAGTCACCAACCCCTAAGTCATCCAAGTCCAGCGCCCAGTTGGGAAATCACTAAGTCACTCAGGCCAAGTTGGGAACCCCTAAGTCACTAAGTCACCAACCCCTAAGTCATCCAGCACCTCAAGCGGACGCTCCAGCTGGTCTTCATCAGCTCTCCAGCTACACCTGCCCGGAGCAGGCGGCCATACCGTGGCCCAAAGAACCCTCCTTCCTCAATCGGCGAGCATGGCAACAAACAGTGTCCCGGGCTCCGTGCCAAAATGTCTCGTTGGTGGTGGCTCCCCGAAAAGCACAGCGCCCAGTAGGCGCGGTAAATCTCCCGGATCATTTTTGGGGGAGAGAGAGAGAGTCGAGAGAGAGAGTCAGGGTCAGTCAGAAGGCCAAGTCGTGCGCCGCGCAAGGCCCGACCGAGCTGGGAAGCGCCAGCCGCAACGCAAGTAGGGGGGTCAAGATCGAAGGCCCGACCGAGTTGGGAAGCGCCAGCCGCAAGTAGCCATAAGTCGTTAAAAAGGTCGAAGGCCAGAAAAGTACAACCAATTACTAATGTACCAAGATCGAAGGCCCGACCGAGTTGGGAGCGCCAGCCGCAAATAGCTGTAAGTCGCTAAAAGGTCGAAGGCCAGAAAAGTACAATCAACTACCGGTGCTCGCAGATCTCAATTAACCTCCGGTAATCAGATCTTCCTTTTGGGGGATCTCCTAGCCTACGCAGATGCCCTCCTCTTGCCTCAAGAGCAGCGCCACTGGCTAATGGAGTCATGCGCCAAAGTATTTGCCATGCATGCCGATTGCTAAATAAAGTTTGTTAAATCCTACCAACTGGCCTCTCATGATTGAAGTGAGGTCTCTAGACCATATTTCAAGCAGAAGGCCATTCGTGCATAATCTAATCCGACGTCAGTCAAGTTCTAGTATGACGTGGTCAGTCAAAGTCTTAGTATGACGTCCGTAATGACGTCAGATATGACGTCAGTTAATTCTCATATATATAGCAAGGGTTCTACGTCACCTCTCTCTCTCTGGCCGATCATAACAGCAGCTAGCTTCACGGCAGTCCATCTCCCCTGAAGCCGTCCTCCGAAGCATTGTTTTGCCCCACCCACCTCCCCAGTCCGCCACCAACGAGTCGTGACTCCTGATCCCCCACGGGGGGGGGGATCTCCTAGCCTACGCAGATGCCCTCCTCTTGCCTCAAGAGCAGCGCCACTGGCTAATGGAGTCATGCGCCAAAGTATTTGCCATGCATGCCGATTGCTAAATAAAGTTTGTTAAATCCTACCAACTGGCCTCTCATGATTGAAATGGAAGCCTATTATGCCCTATACTAATGAAAATAATTCCTGAAGAAATAACGCTTGAATTTACACGTCAAATGGATGAAGATGTTGTGCTCAATGTAAAGGACCTCATGTCATTTGTTCAAAGAGAAGTGGAGAGCCGAGAGAGAACGGCAAATCTGACTTTGAAGAGGGAAACTCCACAATATGAAGAAAGAAATGTGACACGGGACAGAAATTGGAGAGGGAAAAGGTCATTTGGCACAGCTTCCACAGCAGCTTTTCACACTGCAAGTGCAAATGATTCTGAATGTATATTCTGTGGGAGAACGAATCACAAATCAAGAGAATGCACAGACAAAACAGTGGAAATCAGACGAGAGAGGCTGAGAAGGGAAGGACGCTGTTTCGTATGCCTGGAGGCAAGACACATTGCGCGCAACTGCAGAGCGCACGGAATCTCCTGTGATGGATGTGGAAAAAGACATTATAGAACAGTCTGTAATCAACTCAAGAGTGACAACAAATATAGTCAAAATGATAATCCTGTGGATGCTGTAGTATCAATTTCCCCTGGTAATTCTGAAGGCAGTACAGTTTTGCTGCAGACAGCCACAGTGTGGATAGAAACGCCTAGGCAAAATCAAGTAGTCAGGTGTTTATTAGATGGAGGCAGTCAACGTAGCTTCATCAGGGAAGATATCTCTAGAGCATTAAAATTGCCAGTGGTCGGAGAAGAGATATTGAATTTGCACACTTTTGGCTCAGTAACACCCAAACGCATAACAAGCAGACGAGTAAAAGTCCGTTTGAGAAATTTGAGAACGAGCCAGTGTGTAGAAATAGAATTGCTAGAGACGCCCAGTGTATGCACATCAAATATGAAGATGGCAAATGAACATTTAAGAAGAACACTGGAAGAGAAAGGTTTGACAGCCGCAGACACCCCTGTAAAAGGACTTGAAACTGACAGTCTGGGAATTCTAATACGAGGAGATTATTATTGGAAAATAGTCACGGGAAGAATGGAGAGACTGGATGACGAATTAGTAGCTCTTGAGAGCACATTCGGATGGCTAGTGCAAGGAACAGCCACCATGCTCAATGTAACCACAACTCAAGTTCAAGACGTTGAAGTGCTGCATGTGAGTATGGGAGAGGAAGAAGCACTGTCAAAACAGCTACGCAGCTTCTGGGAAACGGAGTCCCTTGGAATCCATATGGATCCACACCTGGAGGTGTCCACTGACCCAGCGCTCCAAAAATTTGAGGAGTCAGTTGAAGTACCATGAAAAAGAGCAGAGGTATGAAGTCGGGCTACCGTGGAAAGTAAACAAGGTGTATATTGCATCTAATTATGTCACTGCAAAAAGTAGGTTTACAAATTTAGTTAAACGGTTAAAAACCGATGAGTTACTGTATAGCAGATATAATAATGTGATCCAAGAATATCTGTCTGAAGGTATCACTTGCATTGCAAAGTGAATGGAATATGGAACACACCACGGAGCAGGTGGAAATCACAGGTCAGACCCCGTTAAAGGTGCTTGGATTAACATGGAGAGCTGAAACTGATGATTCCATATTCGGAGTGAAAGATCTAATGGAATATCTGCAAACGAAAAGAGACACAAAACGAGGAGTATAACAATCAGCTGCACGCATATTTGACCCAGTTGGATTTTTATCCCCATTCACAATCAGAGTCAAATGTTTATTCCAAGAGATGTGGGAGAGAGGAATTGATTGGGATGAAAAGTTGCCAATTGATCTGAACACTAAGTGGGAACAGTGGTGCGCTGAAATACCAGAACTGGAATCTATAACTATTAATAGACGTTATGATGCAGAATTGACAAACAGTGCAAACATAACGCAAGAGATTCACATTTTTTCTGATGCAAGTGAAAGTGCATATTGTGCAGCAGCATACCTGCGCACTGAAAATATTGAAGGAGAAATCACCACTAGTCTTGTGTCATCTAAAACAAAGGTTGCACCATTGAAACGCATGACACTTCCCAGATTGGAATTAATGGGAGCTGTAATTGCAGCTAGATTAGGAAAATTCTTAATGACAAATTTGAAAATGACTGATTCACAAATGCACTACTGGACGGATTCAATGATTACACTCTATTGGATAAAAAGCCAGTCCAAACAATGGAAACCATTCGTTGCCAATAGAGTCAGTGAAATCCATTGCTTATCACAACCAGCAAATTGGAATCATTGCAATGGAAAGGACAATCCTGCCGATCGTGGCACAAGAGGAATCAATGTTCAAACACTGAAGGGAGAATCCTTATGGTGGAGCGGGCCGGAGTGGCTAAGAATCCCAAGAGAGGATAAAAATGAAATCAGTGACCGGACTGAGCTGGGACAAATGGATGGAGAAGAACTAAGCGAGTGTATTATTCAAAATCAAATTGCTACAGAAGAGGAAAATTCAGACCCCATTCTAGAATTGAACATGTACAGTAACCTGAGCAAACTACTGAGAGTCACTGCATGGATGAAGCGTTTTGTGCATAATGCGCGCAACACAGACCAAAGACGCAGTGGAGAGTTGAGCACGGAGGAAATCCAGTCAGCCGAAAAATACTGGATTCGGTTTATCCAAGGCAAAACTTTCTTTCATGAACTCAGACAACTGAAATCAAAAAAAGATTTGAATAGACAATCAAATATAATCACTCTCAAACCTTTCCTGGATGAATCAGGACTCCTATGCGCAAAAGCACCCTTACATTTTGCCAGGAAATGATAAACTTTCTGATCTGATCATTGAAAAGGCCCACAGAGAGGTAATGCACTATGGTCTACAATAGACATTGACTCAAGTGAGAGAAACATATTGGATCATAAAAGGAAGACAAATGACAAAGAAGATGGTCAAAAAATGTCTTATCTGTCGGAGATCTAAAGTTAAAGCAGGACAACAAATCACTGCACCGTTACCAAGAGAACGCATTACGGAAGCGCAGCCGTTTATGGTAACTGGTGTTGATTTTGCTGGACCCTTATATGTGAAACCGCACAACAAGAAAGTGTATATTGCATTATTCACGTGCGCTGTGACAAGAGCGGTTCATTTGGAACTGGTGTCAGATCTCACTGCAGACTCGTTTCTATTGGCATTCAGAAGATTCATAGCCAGACGAGGTATTTGTAGTGTTATTTATTCTGACAATGCAAAGACGTTTAAAAGGGCTGATCAAGATCTGAAGTCTTTGTGGAACTTAATGAAAGGAAATGATGTGCAGGAACTTTTCGCAGGAAAGAAGATCACCTGGAAGTACATGGTGGAAAGAGCCGCTTGGTGGGGCGGAATGTGGGAGCGATTAGTGAGATCGGTCAAGACGTGCCTCAGGAAGATACTTGGGAAGGCATATCTTCAATTCGAGGAATTACAGACACTGATCAGTGAAGTGGAAGCCGTGATTAATTCGCGACCACTAACATACCTCCACTCTGACAGCAGAGATCCGTCACCACTAACCCCCGCCCATTTTTTTGTTGGCCAGCGAATCACAGCTCTTCCTCCACAGCCAGTTCTTGACCTGAGCACTGTAACACCGAACGCAACACAACTGAACAGGAGGTGGTAGTATCGACAACACCTGATAAACAACTTTTGGAATCGCTGGAGAAAAGAATATCTCATGGAACTGAGATCTGCGCACCATGTTCAGCCTGTCACCAAACATGTTCCATTCAGGGTTGGAGACCTTGCACTCCTGCATGAGGACAAGGTGCCCAAGCATGTATGGAAAACGGGGAGAATTGAACAAGTGTTTACTGGAAGAGATGGAAAAATTTGATCATGCGCCATCAGATTGAATTCTAAAGTCATTCTAAAAAGGCCCATTCAGCTGCTTTATCCTCTGGAATTGGATGAACAGTAGACAAGCCGTTCATCGGGCCGGAGTTTGTTGAGATCAAATCAGCAGCATTCAGCAGGAATGCCCACACAGGGAGATCCCCGAGTTCAAGTCCTTATATGGACAGTGACATCACTCCAGTGGGAGCAACTAACTAACTGAAGTGTGCACCTGTGGCAGGTTCATCATGATGAGAGAGAGCGCACCTGGGCTCTATCCCTATCCCTCTGAACAATGGCCTCCGATCCATAGCAGCAGTTTTTGTTTGTTTGTTCCACTACCCCTTTGCCCTAAAAGAAAATAAATTATCCATCGAAAATGAAGAAACCATCTCAACTTGTCTTTTTATACAATATTAGCCGTAAAATGCCTACAGGGCTGAGCTGCCTCCTACCCTGATTGGTTGACAGCTGTGGGGCGATCTGCCTTCCTTGATAGTCGGTGAGAGAAACACTGTTGTTGTACAGTATATTAACACATTCACTGCCAGCCTTTTTTTTTTTACTGTAGGTAGGTTCTGCCAGAGGGTTTTTTTGAGGATTCTGGCTCATTTTACAAGAGCCGAGGATTATTTTCTGCTTGGACTTTGTGAACACAAAGTTCACAAAAGTACTAATAGAATGTGTGCTTTCTCTGTCTAAAAGAGTTAGTTTGTAGAGTTAGTAGTTATGTAGATATTAGCCGTTGAGTACAGCATGGTTTCAGCGTCTGAGAGTGAAAGCTGAGATAATCGCAGTTTTGTGAAATTCAATCAAACAGGCAGAACAGTCACTTTAACCATTTATTTTTGGCATCAGTGAGAGATCAGACATCTAAACAATATAGTTCTGAACGCCCTCTCCTTCAAACTCCTCCCTCCGTGGGCGTGTCTGGTGGCTTTCAGCAGCGTTCGTCACAAGCGAGTGTTCTGCTGCTGCTGCTGCGAGTTTGAGCAGCCTCCCTCCCTGGCAGCGAGTGTGGATAGGGCTCACTTGTTTCTTGGGTTTGAGAGCTTTGATGAAGCTTTGTGCGATTCTAGGCTTTATGCTGCGTGTTTCAAAGTGTGTTTTCCACCCAGTCTATTTTTGGAATCCCCCACCGCCAGCTCCCAGCGCGATAATGCGCAAAAGTGAAAGCGTTTTCGCCAATCCATTTTACAGTAGAGAATGGTTTCCTCGCGCGTTACCCTACAGTTTTGGCTCTGCTTTTCCTAGTGTGGAGAGCACTGTCGCCACTTAGTGGGTCCGTGGAATGGGTTGTACACGTTCGCTGACTCCAATATTTTTATAGGAGACGTGGGGAGCGTTAATCCACGTCCCACCGTCAAAAAAAAAATTCTGTAAGCCGAGATATCTCGTCAATGGCAGTGAACGTGTTAACTCATTCACCGCCAATGACGTCTTTGACGTGTTATCAGCAATGGCCTTCCCCGCCAAGGACGTGTTTGACGTGTTTTTGTTTTTATTGGTGCAGCGCCTGCAGCAAACACTTGCCCAGCCTGTGACACAGACACAGGTCCCTGCCTTCAAAGGGTAGCCGACAGCACGCGATCAAACACATACCGCAGCTGTTGTTTTGAAATTGAGCAAGAGGAAAAGCAGAGAACGGGTAACGCTTCCTTGTGCAGACAGGAGAAACGCCATTGAAACGCCCTCGGCGCGCTGCACGAGCTGGAGTCGCCTTCCTCTGTGCCAGCCAGGAGAAAACGGGAGAAAGTAATCAAGAGATGTGTTTGATCATCGGAGGAATGAGGAAATGATCGATCAGTTTGCGAGGGTGGTGAGGACGTGTTGAATAGCCGAGGGGAAAACGGGAACGATCAAATAGAGTTGATATGACAGGGAGACATGGACGAGGACAGGTGTACCAGAACAAATCAAAAATAAACACAGGAACAGCTAGGCAGCAGCGGGCAGAAGGCACTCACAGCAGCCCGCTGTCCTTCTCAAGAGCTCTTCAGTTGGTTCATGAAATCGCTGGGCTGCGTGCCCTCCAGTGTTGCTCCTGGCCAATCCCAGCGCCACAGGGCGTGGTTATTGCTTATCCTATGTTGGGTTAGAAATCTAAAAGGGGGATCGTGTGTGTGTGTGTGTGTGTGTGTGTGTGTGTGTGTGTGTGTGTGTGTGTGTCTGTCTGTCTGTCTGTCTGTCTGTCTGTCTGTCGGTGTGTCTGTCTGTCTGTCTGTCTGTCTGTCTGTCTGTCTGTCTGTCTGTCTGTCTGCACACTCACACCGAGTAAACTGTATTGTTGAATGTAAAAAAAAAAGCACTTCATGTGTGTATATATATATATATATATATATATATTTTTTTTTTTGTCATTTGTGTCCTAACGAATAATATTTACATGTCTGATGTCAATACAGTTCAAAATAAAAGAATTGAGAGTGAGTTATGCCTGAGATTGTGCCCTTTTACAAAAATGCTTTTTTCTCCCTTTTCTCTTCCCAGACAGGCTTTTTTGGTGAACATGGGGTGTATAAAAAGGGTTATAAGTAGAGTACAGAACATGCTAAAAGCTAACTTTCTTTTTGGGGGTGAAAGTAGAGACTTAGATCTTCATTTCGAGGTATTGGACATCACTGTAGTCCTAGTACAGAATTTACTGTGGGTCTTGAAAGATGACCAAACATTATGGAAATACTTGGCCTGTGCCAAAAATGCCAGTCAGATATTGGCAGTGAATGAGTTAATGGACTCTTTCTTTCTTTACAGGATCTAAGCGTATGGTTCTGCTTCCTGAGACCCCCAAAAACTGGTAAGCACCTAAGAACTGAAAACACTTAAAGAAGCCCCACCCGCTTTAGATATTGGACAACGCAGCCTAGAATTGGGGGAAACTCCAACAGCTTTAAATAAGACTAGTGCAGTGCTCGTTGGCATCAGGTTCACAACTTCTGCCTTGATGTTCTCCTCCCCCATATGTGCTGGTTTGTACGACAAGAAACTATTTCTCATTTGGGTCTTCTCTCTTTCAGGTTAGACGCGAGTCTTCATGAGGCGGCAGAGCAAGCACATATGGATACAGATAGAGTGGATGAACTGATAGCAATGAATGGAGATCTCTCTTCCCAGGTAATGAAAAAGAAAGGGAAATAATGGTGATCTCGTTAAAGGATAAGTTCACGCAAAAATGAACATTCAGTCATTATCTACTCATCCCCATGCTGGTGGAAAGTCGGATGAAGTCTTGTGGAGTGCCAAGTTAACTTGAAAAGATGTCATTTAGACCCTGTTTCTAGCTGAAATCTTCACAGCTGAATGTCCCGTTTTCACTTTAAGCTCAACGCTACAGTGAAGAGTTCATCTAAAAACAGGATGTAAATCTTTTCTAGTCAACTTGATATCTTGGGGCTTCTGGAGACTTGGATTACACCAGACGAGCAATCCCGCATTTTCACTATTAATGTTTCCTTTTTATTTGTGTCTTGTGTCTTCACAGCTGGCCATCTCCAATCAGAATCAGAATCAGAAAGACTTTAACTCATTGAGTGCCAAGGACGAGTATGTTCGTCAATTCAAATACTGTACTAACGTAGAGTGCCAAGGACGAGTATGTTCGTCAATTGCGTTTTTTGACGGTGGGACGTGGATCAAAGCCTCTTACATATCCTATAAAAATATGGGAGCTATTGAATGTGTATAACCTATTTTACAGACCCATTAGGTGGCGACAGTGCTCTCCAGATTAGAGAAAGTTGAGGGAAAAAAAGCAGAAAAAGCCCCGTGATGAAAGAGAAACCGATGCATGAGCCAAACAAGGACACAGATTGCTCTGGCTGCCTGGAGCCAACGTTAGCTGCGAACAGCAGTCAATCCGCTCCCACAAATGTCTCTGTCTCTGCTGCATAGCTTCTCCACACGATTAGCCGCCAGAAAATAAAACCAAAGCCAAACCATTCTCATGAGAATGGTATAATCGGACGCAGCTTCATCCCAGCTCACAACCGAAACCCCAGAAACGCAGACGAACGCGAGCCCCATCCAGACTCCCCCGACGAGCGGCCGCCATCTGAACGTGGATCCGTGAGGCAGCAGAGCCTGCCATAGCAGGCAGCAGAGACTCGCCTGACACACGCAGCAGCCAGCACAGCGAGCAGAGCCACCAGAAACACTCCCACGGAGGAGGAGTTTGGAGTTGAGGGGGGTGTGGGTGCTGTTTATTGAAGGAAATTACTGTTCAGATGTTTCAGGTCAGAAAATATTAGTTTCAGAGTCAGTGATTTGCTTGAAATGCTTCATTTCACAAAAGGCTCAATATCTCAGCTTCTAGATGGAAACGCCTGTTTTTGACCTATCTTCTCCGGCTGATAACTAAAGAACGGAAAATGATATCAATAAACTTTTTTTTGCTGCTGATACAATAGAGTCTCATCGTTCTTTGTGCGTCTTCGGTGTTTACATAGTAATATCACACAATATTCTGTGGGCCTCGAGAAATCACTGAAAACGCTCTGAAACTCTGGCACTGGGAGCGTCCGTTCTCCAAAAGTGGCTGGCACTCAATGAGTTAATTATCCCCGGGGGGAAATTGGGACAAGTTGCAGTTGCTCACACTCAGGCATGAAATATCCATGTAACACAACATAGCATAACACAGTATCTCCCTAAACGTAAAAACAGTCAATCAAATAAAATACAATAAGATAAAATAAAATAGAATAAAATAAAATAGGTGCTTACTGGAATTAAATTAAATCAAATTGCACATTACGTGTGACGTAACTAAGGCACAGCTAACCTATCGGCTGACTCAGTCTCAGAGAGACTGAGGGCCCTATCGTTGCATCGGCGTAGAAACTGAGTTTAGGGCCTGGCGCAGCCCAGATTAGTGGGTGTGGACCAGCGCACTCGATATCTTGGTGTCGGCGCTACACGCGGCCTCAAGCATTATAACCACACCTTTTAAGTGTAATATTATGCACCATCTGCTCATTGGAGAAGTGCAGTAAAGAGTCACACGCTTGCCTTTTAAGCTCCAATTCCACGGAGAAATCCAGTAAAACCAGACAAAGCCAAGCGCTCTGCTCCCCCCCCCCACTCCCTTCATCCCGTCTGTTTGTCTCCATATATAGGCTATTATTCCATATTATTATGCTTCTCAAACCAATCTAACTGCAGTTTAAATACTGCAAGCATGTAAATACGCTACACTATAGCAAGATCAAAGTGAAAAGAATGTTCTAAACGCATCAGCTAGAAAAATATAGCCTATCCCTATATGATGAGATTAATTCGATTGGTGAAAGTTTGTCCAGAAAGATATCGTTTTCTCTCCCCTGCTGCAGGTAGGATGATGCACATAAATATAGCCTACATTATGTGAAGTCATTGCAGAAATGTGTTTTTATTGTAAAACTAAATGTGAAGTAGGGCCAAGTTATTGGAGCAGACATCACAGTATAGCACATGACAGTAGAAGCGCGTTACGCTGTCACTTATCTAAATCACGTTAAATCGACGAGGGATATATATAGGCCCAGGATGACATATATGTTTCACATAGGGTGGTGTTTTCATTTCGATGTTATATTTGGTCCACTATTGAAATGTTCTAGAATTGCAGGTTGTGTTACCATTACACATTATTTAGATCTACCTTTATATCTATTTCGGCTCATTTGGTTGCTATTTAGTAGCGGAATGGAGTAGCCCAATGCATGCTGGGACATTTCACATGCCAGGCAGTGAACTTACAACTTCTTTTTCCTATGGGACGTGTGTTGTGTCTGTCTGAGCGAGGGAGTCAAAGAGAGAGAGTCGTATTGTGCCTGTCAGACTGAGGAGAGAGAGGGAGTGACATAGAGAAGGGTGACATAGGAGAGGCAGAGGAGCGCTCCGCGCAACTGGCGCACTGAATAGGCCTGGTTTTCAAAAGCGCAAAGCGCTAAATTTACGCCAGGTGGGAAGATATCATTAGGCCGGTATTTAACGCCGAAACGCCCATTCTCGCCCATTCAGGGAGTGCGCCACGCCCATTCCGCCTAAAGCGCATTTGGCAGCCTAAAGCCATGTTGATATCTTCCCGAGGCAGGCGCAAGGCACGTTTTTTTGCGTTTAAGGCACGTTTTAGCGCCGAAGGCCTGTGGGAGAATAGGGGCCTGAGTGTCTCCGAGGTGCTCTTCTTAGAGAGGCGTTGAAGAGTCCAATGGCCACAGGCAGGACTGATTTCCTGTGCCTCTCTGTGGTGCATCTGGGTGGGATCAGCCTCTCACTGAACATGCTCCTGTGTTTGACCAGCACGCCGTGGAGTGGGTGAGAGTCATTGTTCATGATGGAGCGTAGCCTGGTCAGCGTTCTCTTCTCCGACACTCTGTCAGAGAGCTCAGCTCCAGCCCCACAGTGTCCCTGGCCTTACGGATCAGTTTGTTGAGTCTGTTAGCGACTTACAAGCTATTTGCTTGGTACGTACTTTGCCTGCCTTCGGCTTTGGAGGCACAGGGGAGCCGAGGGGCCGGTCCGGGGCGGTGACGGCCGGTGATGATGTCATCAGATAGCGACCATCTTTTCCCCCTGAGCAGACGCCCGTTTGCTACGGACTGCTCATAGCCCTGCTGGCGCAGCTGGGGCCAGACCACGGGGAAGTCTGGGCAGATTCACGGTGATTGACGGGAACCGGCTTGGAGAAGCGCTGAAGCTGGAGTGCCGTAGCATCTCGGGCACTCTGGGCAGACTGAAAGGTCCATGGGGCGAACGGTTCATTCAAACAGCTGAAATGTAGTGCTTAATGCATGAGATATAAAGAAACTGGTTAATAAACAAGTGAGAGAAAGCGATGGTTTCACCGCCTTGCAAGTGCACCATGGACTGCTAGTTGCAACTCGCAGTGATATGTTATGGTTGGCCACATATAGCGATGGGGTTCGCAGCCTCTTGTTACCTGACTAGCGTGACACTGTATCAATTATTTTAGCTTTGGTATTGTTTATGGTTAAGAAGGGGCAAAGCCGTCTCTACTTTCTGAGACGGCTGAGGTCCTTCAACGTCTGCCGGACCATGCTGAGGATGTTCTATGAGTCGGTAGTGGCTAGTGCCTTCCTGTATGCTATTGTGTGCTGGGGCCAGGGACATTGTGGGGCTGGATCTGGGCTCTCTGACTGCGGTGTCAGAGAAGAGAACTTGGTCCAGGCTACGTTCCACCATGAACAATGACTCGCACCCACTCCACGGCGTGCTAGTCGAACACAGGAGTACGTTCAGTGAGAGACTGATTCCACCTAGATGCAGTACGGAGAGGCACGGGAAATCATTCCTGCCTGTGGCCATTGGTCTATTTAATGCCTCTCTTAAAAGAGCACCTCGGAGACGCTCAGTCTCCCTGAGACTGAGCCAGCCGATAGGTTAACTGTGCCTGGCTGAGCCACGTGTAACGTATAGGGCAAGCCGACTTAATATAGTCCAGGGTGCAATAATGATAATTGACACGAAATGTATACTTGCCTGACGTATTTTGTATTTTGCTACTTAGACATTCCACTTTTTTTTTTTTTTTTTTTTTTTTTTTTGCTTCTAGCGCATTTACTAGTTATTCTATGCTATGTTGTGTTTTTCTGCTTATTGCTTAATACTGCATTTGCATTGCATTTACTACTGTTTATTTTATTTTAAGCTATGTGTGTTCTGTGAGCAAGCTACTGTAACTTGTCCCGATTTCCCCTCGGGGATCATTAAAGTCATTCTGATTCTGCTTCTGAAGAAATGCCAGAGGCATTTTACTTTGAAATTCGTTGAGCACAGGAAGTGGTGTATTAAGACCGGGTAGCTTGACACGGAAAAGACGTCAGCATTCCCTGGGCCGTCTGGCTTCGGTCTGAAAGTTGTGCAGTAACACTCATTCTAGCTGATGTTCAGACAAGCTCCATGGGCCAGGGGTGTTAGAATGGCCCCTTGCGTGGTTATTATTATTATTGTTATTATTATTATTATTATTATTATTACTATTATTATTATTATTAAATTGTGACTCCCGCTGGCCATTTGCCAGAAAGCGATTTCCGCTTAGGCGTCGGAAATAGGCAGGCTGAGATGCCCACTGGATAGAATGGTCAGATCACAGGCCGAATAACTAGTCAGTCAGCCTCGCTTTATTTAGTCAAAGCACGAGGGTCACCTACGGTACATGTGGTGTTTTCAGAGCAATGTAAGACAGTATTTCTGTTTGGTGGGGCGGGCCGTTGCGGGCAGAGGGAGTATTAAAGAGATGAATACGTCTGAATTTTACTGGACTGGTAGATTGCCCGTTTAAGTACTGAAGTAATGATACTTTCCTCATGGGTCCTTTCGCATCCACGGGTGACTGGTCCTCCGGGGTATGCTCGGTGTGCTGTGGTCGTCAACCCCGTCCTTGGTAGAGCCTGGGGACGCGATGATCGCGGCGCGGAAGCCTGAATGCTTGGACGCCTGGACACCCGTCCGATGAAGAATAGTGGGGCTGCATGCATGCTGCTTGCTGAACGAAAATGTTAGTCACTGATTGTCAGTCTGAAGGTCTGTTGTTGACTTGGGGCGGACTCCTGGCTGGAGGGAAATGGCCGCTTTGCTTGAGCCGATTTGCTCCGTGAATGGAGATAGCAAGGAAAAGATTGACGACGTGCAAGACAACGTAGAACATGGCGTCTCACGGCGGCCCCTCGCAGTGGAGCGCCCCGCGTTGGCAGCCTGCGGCCCGGCCGTCTCGGAAGGCCAATGCGCTCCGTGCCGATCCGGAACAGGGTATCATTGTTTGAGCTGTCGTCGCTGCCCGTGGACTGTTCTGGCTCGGGATCCGACATACCAGGAGTGGGGAGCGTTGAGAGATCCGCGGGGATTGTCCACGGGTAGAGAGGACTTGGGGGTGCTGATTCGGTCTGCAGATATGGTGCAAAACAACGCTTCGGAGGACGGCTTCAAGGGAAATGGACTGCTGAGAGCTAGCTGCTGCTATGATCGGCCAGAGGGAGAGAGAGGTGACGTAGAACCCTTGCTATATATATGAGGATTATCTGACGTCATATTTGACGTCATAGCAGGCGTCATGCTAGGGCTTTGAATGACTACGTTATGCTAGAACTTGACTGTCGTCAGGGGATGATCGGATTATGCATGAGTGGCCTTCTGCTTTATGGTCTGGAGACCTCACAATACAATAACATTGTTGACAAGTTGATAATTATAACAAACAAAGACAAAAAGAGAGTGAATCAACTCACTCTATTACATATTATATATTACAGAAAATGTATGCATTAATATAATGTAGTGTTATAATTAATATAATATAGCACAATGCAGTACAATACAATACAATTCAACATAATGTATACAATAATTAATGACCTAAAACTATCTCATTATTCATCACTGCATGTTTTAACTTTTTTTTTTAAACAAAAATGTGTTACTTGCCATCATTATATTACTAGGTATATTATTCCAATAAGCAACTGCTCTATACATTACCGTCCTTTTCAGTGCATTAGTTTTTGGTAGAGGTAGATAGTAATCAAACTTTGTAGCCTATGGTGTGAGGAAGTGTAGCCTCTGTAAACTGCTGTGTTACACTATGGAAATAATCCCTGTCACAGAATCCTTTATTGTTGTTGGAGTGTTTGTTTATTTTCATCAACTGAGTTTAACTACAGCATCCTATGCATGAACAACAGTAATGCTATCAAGACAAATCCTATCATGATATAGATTTCAACCAAATCACCGAGCCCAATTTTTGGTAGTATAGAGAGGCACAGTGAATGTCACTTCTTGCTTCAGCACTGTACCAGAGATTTTCTTCCACATTTTTATAAAAATTGTTTTAATTGGTCAAACCAAACGGTTCAGTTATACTGTATTTAGAATTGGGAGAAACCATATAACATTTCACTCGGACCAAAACTAAAAAACAACATCGAAAAAATATTTTCTCAAACCAGCATTTTTTTTACGTTTTGGTCCGAGTGAAATGTTATGTGATCTCTCCTGTTTCTAAATATATCTGAACCGTTTGGTTTGAACAAGTAAAACTATTTTTATGAGCATTTTAGGAAATGTCTATGGGTCTAGTCTATGGGAAAATAAATGGCAGATGAAAATCTCTGGTACAGTGCTGAAGCAGGAAGTGACGTTCCACTTTGGCTCTCTATAGGCAACAGCCCCCCTGGATAAAAATGAACCAGCTGCCCCTGGATAAGGTAACTGTCTACAATTTAAACCGCCAGTCAATTAAGACCGTCTGCAAACAAACAAACAAACAACACAATTGCTAGAAGAGAGATCTCTGTTCAGGCAGAATTAATAGTGTCAGAGCTTACTAATGTGCAGGGGGAAAGATATATAGGGGGAGAGAGATGCACATGGACGGGGCTCCTTAACGAGCAGGTGCTGTGAGTTTTCCCCCCCACACAGATCCTTTCTCTCTCCGTCCCCCTCGCTCTCTCCTCTCTCTCTCTCCTTCCCTCTCTCTCTCTCTCCTTCCCTCTCTCGTTCTCCCTCTCTCTCAAATTCGGCTAGAAGCCAAGGTATGGCAGCTGCCATACCTTGATGCCCTTGGTACAAAGTGTCAGCAGGCACAAAGTTAAACACAGATATACACACAGTATAGTTATTTTTAACCTAAGAGTGTTTGACTTCATAGATTACCTGGTTAAAGTTTAGTGGCAGCAAAACACTATTTATTTGATAGAGTGAGCCATGCCAAGCCAAACGCAGCTGTGGCCCTCCCACAGTCTTTGCCAGAAGATCTGATCCAGCATTACAGCAAATTCACATATTTTGATAGCCCAGTCACCTATCTGAAATTATTTACAGGCTTTTTCACTCTTTGTAAAGTGTCTGACTGAATTATTGCATCCAAGCTTAAAAGGACATGTACATTCTAACGGTTTGTGAACACCAATGTAACTAAATGGGGAATAATAAAACATGAAAAATAAGGATTCTAATGAAGGACTTGACAATATAATTGTTATGTTTAAGTTTGATAAAGCTCTCATGCATTAACAGTACAGCTGGAACAGTGAGGTGGGGTCTCTGCATCTCCTGCCAATGTGCTTTATGATGTTACTCTGAATGACGTGAGGCTCATGATCAAGAATCCCAATTCAACTAATTTCTAGCGTGGAGACTCTGGAGACAATGCACCATTCTTCTTCTTCAGTGGTGTTTTATGTCAGTTGTCATACTTTATGTTGCATTACCGCCTCCTGGATTTATCCATCCACTGTTTCTCTGTATTCTGTCCCTCCTCTTCCCTCTCTCCTTCCCTCTTCCGCTATGGGCGCAACATGACTTCTTCTTCTAATAGCTTTCCAGCAGACTGGATGCCTTGCGGCACATTGCTGCCTCTCACAGTTGGGGAGTATTCTTCTTCTCACTCAGGCCCAATTTGTCGCGCAACATGACGATGTCGCAATTGATTTATGACATCACTGATGATGTCACAATGAGGATGTGACCCAAATCATGACTAACCAACACCGCCCGCCCACTCGATTCCTAGGCTGAAGACTCTGGAGATGATGTGGCATGGGCGCAACATGTTGTGGAATTCATGACATCACTGAGGACGTCACAATGAAAATCATGTCACAATGGTGAGGAGAAAGTTATGACATCACTGATTATGTCACAATTGATTTCACTGATGATGTCACAATGAAAATGTGACCAAAATTGTGCGTAACAGAGACCACCCGCCCACCTAGTCAATTTTAATGATGATGATGATAATGATGGTGCTGGCAAATAAACTTATTTACCTTTATTCATACTTGGGAAAACCCATTGAGGACGAATCCTCATTTACAATGGTGCTGTGAGAACTTGAAAGTGAAGTGGTTTCCTGCTTTTCGCTATGAGAGAAGCACATGCAGCCTATGGGCCCTATCTTCCCAACGGCGGTAATTTTGCGTTAGCGCCCGTTTTGCGTTAAAGCCCTAATTGTGGGCGTGTCGGCCCGCTGCGCTTCAGGTCATCTCGGCACACATCTCCGTATAGGCGTGTTTATGTCCAAAAGCATTGTGGAGGTGTGGTCATGGCCATAAAACCACAGCATCACGTCAGCAGCTTCCTCCTGAGAGGGACTAGAGAGAGAGAGAAAGAGGGAGAGAGAAAAGATAGCCTAGATAGGGAGAGAGAGAGAGATGTGAGGCTGTCATGCATAGAAATCAAATAACGTGCTCATGCCCACCTGTGAATCACCTGTGTATTATTGCCATTTCACACGCTGAAAAAGGGCTGCTGCCCAAACGTCTGTATGGACGTATGCTCATTCCTATTGGAGCAAAAGGCAGGCTTCAGGCACTTGTACGTGGAGCAAGGAAAACTAGTTAAATTAAAGTTAAAAAGCCTTTATTATTGCATGGCTTTACATGTAGAACAATTAACAATTAAAAAACCGACCGGTTTCGACCGACAAGGTCTTCATCAGGGTTACAATGAGGACAGACAGGCTGGACAGAAATAATGTGCTTGGTTTTTTATCATGTTCTGTTATGTAGGCATTAGCAGTTGAATACAGCATGGTTTCAGCGTCTGAGAAGGAAAGCTGAGAAAAATGCATTTTTGTGAAATTCGATAGAACAGGCAGAACAGTCACTTTAACCATTTATTTTTGGCATCAGTGAGACATCAGACATCTAAACAATAGTTCTGAACAGTAATTTCCTCCATAACAGCACCCCCACCCCCCTCTCCTTCAAACTCCTCCCTCCGTGGGTGTGTCTCTGGTGGCTCTGCAGCGTGTGTCACAAGCGAGTCTGCTGCCTGTCTGTGCTGCCTGGCGGCCGCTCGTCGGGCGAGTCTGGATCGGGCTCGTTTGTTTCTGGGGTTTCGGTTGTGAGCTGGGATGAAGCTGCGTGCGATTCTGGGCTTTCTGCTATGTGTTTCAAAGTGTGTTGCACCCAGAGTCTATTTTTGGAATCCCCCACCGTTGTGCGCCAGCTCCCAGCGCGAAAGCGTTTTCGCCAAACCATTTTCATGAGAATGGTTTCCTCACGCTTTTTCCTGCTGTTTTTGCTCGGCTTTCTCTAGTCTGGAGAGCACTGTCGCCACTTAGTGGGTCGGTAAAATAGGTTATACACATTCAATAGCTCCCATATTTTTATAGGAGATGTAAAAGGGTTTGATCCACGTCCCACCGTCAAAAAAAAACGGAGTTAACTCGTCGACGGCAGTCAACCGTTGTTGTTTTTTTGACGAGTTAACTCGTCGACGGCAGTGAACGTGTTAAGTGGCTTGCATGAACGTGGCTTAAATCTGACTTAGTCAGAGACTATGGAGTCCTGGAGTAAGCCTAAATGAGAACACCTGCGTCAAGCCTCATTAGGTTAAGTAGGCGCAAAGGCTGTTGGTCTAATGGTGCTCAACAAAACCCGGAATAGAATTGAAAACACCATTACTGGAGTGAATCCAAACAATGGCAGAAGCAAAAAATAACTCGCTCAAAAAACTATAGTGAGTATGAAAAAACTACTAAAACAAATTGTGGCAAACCATCCAGTTATACGAGGGATCAGCCGAGCAGCATTTTGGTAAACAATCCGCATCACTGGGTGGCAACGGCAATGGAACCCTATGGTTCCATTGCCGTGTGGTCCCATGGACCGCAGGGCGCTACGAAGAGTGAGACGCGCGGCCCAGCACGTAACAGGATGTGAGCTGCCAGAACTGCAGGAACTGTATAACCAGCGGTGCCTCAGGAGGTCCCTGAAGATCATCAAAGACACAAACCATCCCCACAACAGCCTGTTCTCCCTGTTACCCTCAGGGAGGAGATACAGGGTCCCAAAAGCACGCACGAATCGCTTGAGGAACAGTTTTCTCCCGCAGGCCACGAGACTCCTTAATGTCAGACACTCACGCAAGGCTTGAGTGTCTGACTCTAGCCGAATAACTCTGTTTACATTTTAAAAACTGCGACAGTTCACACAACTTTAACACGACATGCATATATTATACATCAAAACTCTTGAGCTAATTCTGCTCTCACTCAGAATGTCAAAATATAAGCGATGTGATGTATAGTTTTTGAGATATTAACGTTTGTTTGGCACAACTCATACTATTAACTGCCGCGGGGTTCCGCATTTCTGGGTGGCAAGTGACGTCACGCTGATTTGTCCTATAGAAAGTAAGACCCATACTGCTGCTACTGAGCAAAAGAAGAAGAGAGCTTGGGCTGCAATTTGCAGTGAATTCAATGCCTCAAAGTGATCAGAACTTAGAGAGAACTGGGTACAGGCCTTCCTCTTTGAGACAGATGGAAAAGTCTAGGCTCAAGCAAAGTAATGATTTCCAATGCATTTTCTTTGTACAGTACATACGAAAGCGGTCTCGGAAAGTTATTTCATCAAACTGATTCAATGGATTACTCCTATCCACAAGTACTCGTCTGACTGGCCCCTGTAGTGCATATTGGTCTTCATTTAGATATTCCAAATAGTCCATGCTCCCAAACAGTCCATGCGTGATTGCGCGGCGACTCAATCTTCGAACACCATTGTGAAGTTTGCAGACGACACAGCAGTCGTGGGGCTGATCTCCAGGAGCGATGAGACGGCCTACAGAGAGGAGGTGGGGGCCCTGGAACAATGGTGCCAGGACAACCACCTCTCTCTGAACGTCTCCAAGACCAAGGAGATCATTGTAGACTACAGGAGGGGGGGGGGGGCGCACACACCCCAATCACCATCAACGGCACAGTGGTGGAAAGGGTGGACAGCGTCAAGTACCTGGGAGTCAACATCCACCAGGACCTGACATGGGCCGGTCACACCGCCACGGTTGTCAAAAAGGCCCAACAGCGACTACACGGACTCAGGCGCCTGACGAAATTTGGGCTAAGGCCAGAAATCCTTAGGGACTTCTACAGAGGCACCATTGAAAGCCTGCTGACTGGCTGCTTCACCACCTGGTACGGGAACTGTACCACCATGGACCGCAGGGCGCTACGAAGAGTGAGACGCGCGGCCCAGCACGTAACAGGATGTGAGCTGCCAGAACTGCAGGAACTGTATAACCAGCGGTGCCTCAGGAGGTCCCTGAAGATCATCAAAGACACAAACCATCCCCACAACAGCCTGTTCTCCCTGTTACCCTCAGGGAGGAGATACAGGGTCCCAAAAGCACGCACGAATCGCTTGAGGAACAGTTTTCTCCCGCAGGCCACGAGACTCCTTAATTAGGTATATGCTATTAGCACCTGTACGTCATATACGTCGAATTTAAAATGTTTAAGCACGCCTAAAGTATGCACATGACATGTGCACCTATGTGCAGTGGATATGCCACTGTCTCTGACTTGTCCTATCACTCTACTGCCTTATTGCTTGTTGTGTCTCTTGTTGTTTTTGCACTCATATGCCCTGTTATATTTGTACTATGTTGTAAACGGAGTCTACAGCACAAGAATTTCACACGTGATACTTGTACCACGGAGTGACAATAAAAATCTTGAATCTTGAATCTCCCTTTCACACACGCTACTAAGCAGAAGTTAAACCTGCCACTTTGGAGGATTGATTTAAGATTAAATTTAGTCATAGAGTAGCGTTGATCCACCCTCTTGCAATCGGCTTTGTTTAATCCAGAACACGCTAAATCTACGACTATTTTAAGATAAGGCTGTGCAAGTGACTTAGAGTTAAGCCAGCTCAAACAGCATTTTAGTCTGGGACTAGCCTTAAGCCTTGTCTGTGAAACCGCCCCATAAAAACACATGCTTCCATCGCTGTCTGCTTGATGGCGAGAGGGACTTCAGCTGTAGGCTACTCATGACAAAACCAGACATCGAATTTTCAACAGTTAACGGTAACCCTTCATAATACTGTAACACAAAAAATGGGTAGTTACTGAGGAACGAGTAAGGAACGAACCATTAGTTCATGAATAGTTAATGATTAGTTAATGAGTAGTTGATAGGTAGTTCCTTAATGGTAGTTACTTAAGAAGAGACCATTAGTTACCATGTTAACGAACCAGTAAGTAATGATTACTTCCCTAAAAAAAACTTTTTTTCATTTGTTTTCATTCACTAGTTCATTAATAGTTAATCGGTATTTCCTTAAAGATTCTTAATGGTAGTTACTTAAGAACTGACCATTAGTTCCCATGGTAGTTACTTAGGAACTGACCATTAGTTACCATGTTAACGAACCAGTAAGTAATGATTACTTCCTTAATTTTTTTTTTATATTTCACTAGTTGTTAAAGGACGGCTTTACCGTGGGGGAATATGAATATATATTAAATCTCACGCCCCTAAGGTTTTCGAATCCGTTGAAATTTTTGAAATTGGTGCTTCCCTGCCTGACCTATCAACCATCTCTCACATATTTTTCGGGCCAGCCGACGCGTTACGCGTCATCTGGCCCGAGTCCGCCTTGCGGAAGTCGAGCGCCTATGAACTACAAGTGTTGTGAGCCATGGTCCCGCCTCTAGAGGTCCTCCACGCCCCTTCAGAGGTCTCAAAGAAAAGCAAAAGGCAGCCATCTTTTTTCAACCGCCTAGCCTATGGTAGCTAGGTTAGCTTTCCATAGCTCCTTGCAAAGAGACCATATCTCTGGAACGGAAGCACGGACAGACACGGGACTGGCGGCATTGGAAAGGTCGTCAAATTTTACATCTAGTAGTAGGTGCGTTGAAGTAACGAAATCAACGCTGAGCAATGTACCCGATTTTACACATTTTTACATGAAATGGTTACAACATCAAACTCCTACAAAAATGCCTTAAAATGCATGATTTTTTTTTTATGAAGACATCTCCCGAAATATATACTACCGTTTAAATTTGGTGCAATTTGGAGGCAATTTTTTTTTTATGTTTTGTAATTTTTTCTTCTTCTACTAAATCTTTTTATGTCGAAGCCTTCTTCTTCTTCGACTTTTATGGCGGTTGGCAAGCATATATGTGCATTACCGCCACCTACTGGAGTTTGATATCAGCCAAATGCCTGAGGGGTGGGCATGCGAGCCCAGTGCATTGTGGGAAATGTAGTATTTAGTATGTAGTCCCCGAAATATTGGAGCCACCGAACGTGTACAACCGATTCCACCGACCCACTAATTGGCGACAGTGCTCTCCAGACTAGAAAAAGTCGAGCCAAAACTGCAGGGGAACGCGCGATGAAACCATTCTCATACTTTAAAATGGATTGGCGAAAACGCTTTCGCTTTCGCGCTGATTGCTGGCGGTGGGGGATTGCAAATTTGCATAAGCTATAATCGTGCGTGTACCTTTTAGCTATTTTTTTGTGTACTATCAGAGTTTCACACCCGGCTTAACGTTTTTGTGAGCGAACACCTGGATCGCATTATTCTGGACCTAAACAATCCTCCGCCTGGAGCTGCATCAGTGACTCAGCCCAGCTAGCTTCGGAAGCTAAGCTAACCCGTAGCTGGATCAGAGAGCTCAGCCCTTCACGGGCATATTCACATTAGTTGGAACTTGCTTTTGTTTGCCGTGTGTGGGGAACTCTCTGTTACAGAGCCCCAACCGGCCGGACTTTTCTAATCATCAAACAACAACCTGAGCTAAAGCTAGACTAAGCTAAGCTAGGCGAGTAGCCTAGAGGGCTAGCAGCACCTGGATACTCCCACTGGCCTGGTGGTTTGCCTGTAACCTAGATAGGCTAGTGGTGAGATTTATTCTATCTCTCTGTGTACAATCATGCCATACGATCCATCATCATGTATTAACTGTAGTCTTACCGTGATTGAACTGGTCAAAGATGTCTCCCGGTTGCAAGTGGAAATCACAGTGAAGAATCGGTCCATCAGGAAACTCACATCCACACTGCAGTCATTTAATTTAATCTCAACAAACGATGTTGACAGTTTGGGCATCGGAGATGACACCACTGTTCCGTGGCTTAGAGAATCCCTCCACACCAGCAATGTTTCTCATGGGGAGGATCTGTGGCGTAGGCTTGGTACCAAACCCAAGCAGCCAGTCTGCTCGACCCCCTCCACTGCAGCTGCTGCCGCTACCTGGGTCCCAGCTAGCCGTTGCCGTGATCGACCCCGAGGATTTCCTAGCCTCCAGCCCCCCTCATGGTCTCTTGAGCTTGATAATAGATTCAAACTCCTGGAGGATGAGATCGAAAACCCGCCTGATCCCCTGTACTCCTCAGTACTTCCTCCGCTGAACGTGCCTCCCAGCCCGGGGGCGCCATTCAACATACGGAGCAGCGCCCAGTTTCCACCGCTGTCCGGGCTTTCGTCTCCGTCGTCTCCTCCGATGTCGTCTGCAGCGCCTGCTCGCCCTGCTTGGTCCCTGTCCGGCAGCGCCCAGCTTCCACCGCTGTCCGGGTCTTCGCCTCCCTCGTCTCCTCCGATGTACGCCGACTCGCCTGCAGTACCTGCTCGTCCTGCTTGGTCCCTGTCCGGCAGCGCCCAGCTTCCACCGCTGTCCGGGTCTTCGCCTCCTTCGTCTCCTCCGATGTACGCTGGTTCGTCTGCAGTACCTGCTCGTCCTGCTCGGTCCCGATGCGGCACCCGACTCCGGCTGCTGAAGGAGGCCGCCTCCAATCGCCCTGAGCAGACCAACAGGAGTATCCCAGCTCGCCCCCTCTCTTCTCCCGCTGTGGGTTCTGGTGCTGGTCCTCTCTCTCCGCCCGTCCCTGGTCCCCCTGGTCTTACGGGGATGTCACCGAACCCGCCTTGCTCGAGTGAAGTGGCCGCTATCGTTGGTTTGATCACTAATGTCGTGCATTTTACACCGGCCCTGGGGGGAGCTCGTGTCCCCCCCCTCTCACAGCCACTTCCTCCGCTATTACAAGTAATATCTCCTTCAATGTCCGCACCCCCTCCATCCACTCTTATTATTGGCGATTCAATTGTAAGGGGTTTTAAAAAGAAGTCTGTGGCCACGTTCTGTTTTCCAGGGGCCAAGGTAACAGATATTACGTCAGAAATCCCCAGCATCCTGGCTGACCACGCACTAGTCCAAGACGTTGTCATTCATGTTGGCTGCAACGACATCCCAAAAAGGGCATCCGAAAAGCTTAGAAGGGATTACACAGCTCTCCTGGACTTTCTCTCGGTCCACAACAAACGTGTGTTTGTTTCTGGCCCGCTCCCCCCTCGTAATCGCGGGGTGGAACGATTTAGCCGCACATTGGGTTTTCACACCTGGCTCGAATCAACTTGTGCAACTCGCAACATAGTTTTTATCGATAATTTTAACCTTTTCTGGAATCGCCCTGCTTTCTTGAAAGCAGGGCTGATAATTTGATACTGATAATTTGTGATAACTGATAATTTGATAATTTGTTTTATAAGATCCACACCAGCCGAACATGACTAGCTACCTCCATGCGTCCACTTCCGGTCACTCCTGTCCCACACCTTAGAAACTCCCTCTCCACCAAGGATCACGTTAGTTCCCCCCCCCCGCTATCGTCAACTCCAGTCGCCTCCCCCACTGCATTGCAGACAACAACTTTGTCAGTCAGTCAGACACCCGATCATCGAACAGTAAGAAACATTCCCCTCATTCACATCTCCCGGGTGCGCCTCCGATGCCGCACTTCACATTCTGGCATTAACCACAACAACTTAATAACTGTTCCTACCAGCAATCCCCCTATTTTCCCCAGCAGCACACGGACAAAACTGGACGATCTGGCATCTACACAAGAGTTTCAGGTCGCTAATGGCCTGAAATTCATGCACCTAAATGTTAGGAGTTTACTCCCCAAACTGGACTTGGTAAATATTTTAATCAATGATGCCTCTCCTGACGTTTTAGTGATCTCTGAGTCATGGCTGTCCCGCAGAACTGAGGATTCTGATGTTGCTATTATTAATTTTAATTTGTTTCGTGTGGATAGGAGAGCCAAGGGAGGAGGAGTTATAGTCTATGTCAGAGAGCACTTAGTGACACATGTGTTGGCATCCTCCTCCATTCCCAAGTATTATGAGTGCATTGTTTTGGATGTTTGCACGGGAGGCGATTCACACATAACGGTCGCAGGTGTGTACCGCCCCCCCTCCGCCCCGAGCACGGCCATTGATGACCTCGGAAGGGTCTTCTCACAACATATTAACTCTGAATTCATTCTCCTTGGCGACTTGAACCAGGACTGGCTGACTGAGTCCTCCTTCAGTCTAAAACAGCTCTGTATTCAGTTAGATTTAACACAGCTCATTCAACACACAACAAGGCCGAATACAAAACACCCCTCCAGATCCACTTTGATAGACATAATTTTGACCAACAGACCACTCAAATATCCCCAAAGTGGGGTATTCGCTCAAGGCATCAGTGATCACTGCCCTATAGGATGTATCAGACAAATAAAAATTAGTAAATCTAAAAGTAACTATATAAGAAAACGTTACTTTAAGCACTTTGTAGAGCAGGGCTTTTTGCATGATCTTTATTACGCGGATCTAGAGAGGCTGTGTCTAATTCCTGATGCTGAATTAGCCTCAGCTCATTTTTCTTTTGTTTTCAACTTAGTAGCTGATAGGCACGCGCCGTATAAAAATCTAAGAGTGAAAAATCGCTCCAGTCCCTGGTTCACACAGTCTGTGAAATCTGCCCTACGTCTCAGGGACTCAGCCTGGTCCAATGCCAGATCTTCTGGTAATTCAGCAGACTGGTCCCACTTCAGGATGAGAAGAAATAAATGCACTGCCGTAATCAGAAAGGCCAAATCTGATTATTACTTAGCCTCACTCAATGATTCCCAGCAAAATTCAGCAAAATTTTGGAAAATAGTGAAATCTTTAAAACATGCACCTAGTTCCGCCCTTCCCCCTCAGATCACCGGCGAGTACGGTTCTATCACCGATAAACAGCAAATGTGTGACGCCTTCAATCGTCATTTCAGCTCTGCCGGGTTTGCATTTGAAAGGTCATTGGCCAATTCGACTTCCGCAACAACATTACCCCCTGTTCCACCCTCCTTGGATCCTTTGATTCCCCCTCTCTTCCACGACCGATTCTCTCTCAGCCCGATTAGCATTAGTGAAGTTCAAAAGGCATTGTCTAAATTAAACGTTAAGAAATCAAAAGGAGAGGACAATATTGCCCCCTTCTTTCTTCGCCTTAGCGCACAACTGATCGCCTCTCCGATTGCGCATTTATTTAATTTAACATTTACTTCGGGCGAAATTCCTTCCATTTGGAAATTCGCTCAAATCATACCTTTATTTAAAGGTGGCGACCCGAGTATTCTTGACAATTACCGTCCAATCTCCAAATTATGTTGTCTTGCTAAAGTCCTGGAAGCTCTAGTAAACGAGCAGCTTCGAATATTCATGGACTCTTACAGTGTTCTTCAAACGCAGCAATCAGGTTTTAGACCAAAATATAGCACAATAACGGCTTCCTCTCTTGTAATAAACGACATACAAAACTGTCTTGATGCCCGCCAGCACTGCGCGGCTATCTTTATTGATCTGTCAAAGGCGTTTGACACGGTAGACCACAATATACTTCTGAGTAAACTGTCCTCCATTGGCTTAGACAGACAATCAGTCACATGGTTCTCCAATTACCTCACGGGGAGAAAACATTCCATAGTTACAGACAGTACGCGGTCTAACACTCTTCCTATTAATAAAGGGGTCCCTCAAGGTTCTATCTCAGGCCCAACCCTGTTCACGCTCTATATAAATAACATTCTCTTTTCTAGTGAGCTCTGTAATGTCCATTACTATGCAGACGATACGATCTTATATTGTGTCGGGGATACCCCCGCCCAGGCCGTCGCAAGCTTACAATCTGCCTTCAATGCTTTTCAAAATTCCCTGTTTAACCTCAAATTGGTTCTAAATTCCAAAAAGACAAAATGGATGCTTTTTTCCAGGTCCCCATCCATCATGGACAGCCTTAGCATAGTAACCCTACAAGGCGAAGCTATTGAAACTGTTGAATCCTATAAATACCTTGGTATCTGGGTGGATAGCAAACTATCCTTCAATGAGCATATTGAGCACCTTGTAAAAAAACTTAGGAGGAAAGTTGGATTCTTGTACAGAAATAAGTCATGTTTCTCTGCATCCTCTAGAAAACAATTGGTTCAATCTCTAATACTGTCTGTTTTCGACTATGGTGATATTGTGTATATGCATGCCTCATCTTCTGCCTTGAAGTCACTTGATGCCGTGTATCACAGCGCGCTGCGCTTCATAACTGGAGATAAATTTCTTACTCACCACTGTGTTCTGTACGAAAAGGTGTGTTGGCCCTCTCTTTCAGTCAGAAGAGAACAGCACTGTCTTTTGTTTATTTATAAAGCCCTAATCGGTCAGCTTCCTCCATATCTGTGTTCACTTCTCACTCATGCAAGCAATCGCAACGGCACACGCTCACAGTCTTACATCAGGCTGCGTGTCCCGCGTGTGAGGACCGAGCAAGGAAAGACTGCTTTCTCGTACTATGCACCGGTCAAATGGAATTCACTGCAGGACATTATAAAATTGGATCAATTACTTCCTCTGGTCTCGTTTAAGGCACTCCTTCGCGACACCTTATGCGAGAGATGCACATGTTTTTAGCTAATTGTTCTACTGTCGACGGACTCTAGTTGCAATTTGCTCTGTTTTGATTTCTACTTGCTTTAAATTGACCTTGTTGTTTTGATTGTTCTTATCACTTGTCCTGTTTGTCTGAAACTTTTTGTATATGTACTTTTGTAGCAGGGCACTCTTGAAAATGAGGGCTTGCTCTCAAGAGGCTTCCCTGGGTAAATAAAGGAAATCAAATCAAATCAAATCAAATAGATTATGGGTGCAACACACTTTGAAACACGCAGCATAAATAAGACCAGAATCGCAAAAGAAACCCCGTTTCTTGGGGTTTCTCAACCGAAACCCCAAGAAACGAGCGAGCCCATCCTCGCCCAGCGGCCGCCAGCAGACAGGAGCAGCAGCAGCAGCAGAAACGAGCTTGTGACACGCCCGCTGCAGCCAAGAAGAACACACACGGAGGGAGGAGTTTGAAGTAGAGGGGGGTTTCCTGCTGTTATGGAGGAAATTACTGTTCAAAACTATTGTTTAGATGTCTGACGTCTTACTGATGCCAAAAATGAATGGTTAAAGTGACTGTTCTATCGAATTTCACAAAAAGCTATTTATCTCAGCTTAAATTTTCAGACGCTGAAACCATGCTGTATTCAAGTGCTAATGCCTACATAACTACTAACTCTACAAACTAACTCTTTTAGACAGAGAAAGCACACATTCTATTAGTTCTTTTGAGATATTTTGTGTTCACAAAATCTTAGCAGAAAAGAATCCTCGGGTCTTGAAAGATGAGCCAGAATCCTCAAAAAAACCCTCTGGCAGAAGCTACCTACAGTAAAAAAAAAATGGCTGGCAGTGAATGTGTTAAACGTATAATGGTTGGAAAAGATCAACATTTGATTTTGATTTTCTCCTACCCTCTCCTACCTAAAGTAATCTAATGTTACACCACAGAACTGTATGGTCGGGAATTATGTAGCCTAATAAAACCAGACAAACGAATTCTCATTTTTAAATCAAGATGTGTTTTTTCTGCAATGTAGGCTATAGTTGAAAATCAATGTGGCATTCTGAGGAGGGGAGAGTGTCTGCGTGCGTGAAGTGTTGGAGAGAGAGAGAGACATCCTATTTTGGAAGGTACCATGTCGCTGTTCCGACCTCCCGCTGGTTCGACTTCCCTCTATTCCGACCTCCCGCTATTCCGACCTACCCTCGACCACCCAATATTCCACAGACATCGCATCGCATCTCTCCTCGCACTCAAGAACATCCTTTCCCAGGCAGGCTGATGCCGCTGTCCATCGCAGGGGTGCTGAAATGTAGCCTAAACCAATTGTAAAAACGAATCTTTTATTGTAGGCTACTGCTTTAGGATACTTTATAGTTTCCTCTTCTCTCTCTCTTTCTCTCTCTCTCTCCACTTCACAGCTGTCCACGTAACGTTATGCCTCCACTCGGGAGGATGACATGACTGAGGGTGCAGTTATAACTGGGGAGGGGGCTGATATTTTTTTATAGTAAAACATTAGGTTATATACCCGCCATGCCTATTTCTGCACTTTTTAACCATGCACGAAAAGCTAAATAACAACACAAGAAACTAAACACTACTGTTTCAAAATCAAATAAAAGATTTATTTCACAGCAGTGGTGACATGAAGGCAGTATTAAACCTGAGTGTCCTTGAACAATGCAAAATGTCGGGAACTGTCTGCACTCTGAGTCTGAACATAGGTCTATGCACCAGGGATTCCGCTAGGGTTTTTGCTGGCCGGCCCATGCAGCCAGCAAGATTCCCGAATTCCGTCTTTATGGAATATTTACCGGCCCAGTCAAAATTTATTGAAAAAAAAATCGATGTAATCATTTTTGTAATACATAACATATTTTTAGCAAACAAAATCTTCATTTTAAAATATGTTTTAATTTTTCAAAATAATTAGACCTTGCTGCGCGCAGTGCAAAGGGAAAGAGCTGTGAGCCTCACCACTCTTAATTAATTAATTAATTCGGTTCAGGTTTGAATTTAGTTCAGAAATTTAAACAGCAATAAAACACACAAAACAAAGGCTATGATACAATCCAACAAATGTATTTTATTCATAAATCAACTCCAACTGAACAGTTTTTGAGCTACTGCTGCTCATCATAAATGTAGCCTATTAAAGGCCTTTGGCCTAACTGCAAAGTGCAAACTCAGCAAGCAACAATAAATTAAACAAATATAGCAGCATTATTGGGCACCTAAGTAAATACATGCACTGTCTCGTCTGGCATGCCTAGAATGTCTCTAGAACGTGAAATTAAATAACTTGAAAACTAATAAATGAAGAATCACTTGTAAAAACAATTGTTTTAATAAAGTGGCTGGCTGCTCGGTTCTGCCCATTTTCGTTTGGCATTTATTTGCGTCGGGGCTTCACTGCATTGAACTGCTCCGCTGCATGTGCAAAGTTGAAGGCCTCCAAACCCTTTCCACAACTTGCGATCCGCATCAGCCTTGTGACTTTTGCTTCGCTGAGGCGGCTTCTCATGGCTGTTTTGATTCTGTTCTGGAGCGAGAATCCACTCTCTGCAGGGACACTGGAGACTGGCATTGTGCTGGCAATCTTTGCCAGCTTCGCCCAGTCGGGATACATTTCTTCGAATTCCTCGATGAGTATTTCACAGGCCGTGTGGAATTCCAACCCGCCGTATCCATGCACGGAGTACTGTCATCATCAGGACTGCATCTTGCTGAGCATCCAAGGTGCAAATGAGGGGTTGCACTGTGCCATTATTC